>NW_006286974.1:1084847-1089808 GCF_000327345.1 Myotis davidii | reverse complement strand
CCCCACAGCCACACCATCACCTGTATTGCTGGGCAGTGGTGTCTATTGGGGACAGGTCCGTTCTTATCCCCCCGAGTAGCTGGAAGTAGGCTCCCCACAGCTGCTGGGCCCCATCCCAGGACAGGGTCTGGAAGTGGCAATCCTGGAAGGAAGCTCTTGGCAAGAGTTCCCACAAGGCTGCCCCGACTCCATAACCTGGGCTCTCAGAGAGCAGGAGGGATGAGCAGGTGGGCTGACAGGGGTGGTGAGAGGGAGTTAGGAGGGTGGAGTGGGGGTGGGGGATGGGGAAGTGAACCCAGAAGGCACAATAGCACCATCCTCGTTGAATCCATTAGGCTTCTCTCACTCCCCATTCTAAAGGCAAGAGTGGAGGGACAAGTGGCCGAAATTCCCGGAAGAAGGCATTTGCTCAGCCAGCTTTGGAGAAATTGCTGCCTGCCACCGGCGTCACAGCGCTCCACCTGGTCAGGAGGAGAAACTGCAGCTTGGGACCTCTATCCCCAGTCCCTCAGCATGGGACCCAGCTTGGATCACACGGACCCCAAAGCCATCAGGCTACTGCAGACCCATCCCAGGAGCCACATCTAAAGAGCCTGAAGCAGCCCGCGCGCTTTGTGTTAGCTCCTCACTGAGGGGGAGCGGTGGGGAGAGGGGGTGAATAATGGCCCAGCCATCATGTGCGCTGGCTAAAAATAAACTTGACATACTTTTGCATTGGGAAACAATGTGGATTCCAAACATTCTCAAAGGGCAGAGAAGGGAAAAAAGGAAGAATGGAAATCAAGTTTTTGAGCTTAGTAATTAATTAGTCTGTAAACAAATGATTCACACTTTTTCCTGGCTATTTTTCGTTCCCGTTTGCGTGGGTTTTCGAAGGAGCCAGGGAAGGATGCCAAGTGAGCCAGTCGATGGGCAAGACAGGGCCCAGATGTGTTTCCCGGGTAGAGGACGGAGACGCTCTGGAGGGGGAGCTGGCCGGTTGGAGAGGGAGAGGAAGAGCTTCAGGTGGAGGGAACAGCATGCGCGGCGACTCTGAGAACTGAAGAGCTTGGCCTGTTCAAGGAACAGCGAGGAGGCCTGTGTGGCTGGAATAGAGGGGGCAGGGGAGTGAGATCAGAGAGGTGGGCAGGGGCTGGATCACACGGAGCCCTGTGGCTGCGTTACGGCATCTAGACCTGATCCTGATGACAGTGGAAGTTGGGGAGGGTTTTGAGCCAAGAAGGAACATTATCTGATTTATACTGTGATGTCATTTAAGAAATGGATGGTAAGAAAATAAATAAATTCTAAATGTTCTCTGTTATTTGGATGCTTCTTGTATTTAGATTCCCCCCAATAAGTGATTATCTAGTAGTTATATTTATTAAGGCAGCAGTTCTCAACCTGTGGGTCGCAACCCTTTGGCAGTTGAACGACCCTTTCACAGGGGTCGCCTAAGACCATCCTGCATATCAGATATTTACATTATGATTCATAACAGTAGCAACATTACAGTTATGAAGTAGCAACGAAAATAATTTTATGGTTGGGTCACAACATGAGGAACTGTATTTAAAGGGCCAGAAGGTTGAGAACCACTGCATTAAGGGGTTATATGCTTAATGTGTGTCTCCTCTCCATAGAACATCAGCCGCATGATATCAGAGACTTTGTTGGTCTTGTTTACTTCTGTGTCCCCAGAGCTGAGACCAATGTTGGCACCCAGCAGGAGCCCAGCAAATGTATGCCAGTGACAGCCCTCTCTGCAAGGTCAGCGGCCTCATTCCATTTTACAGAGGAGTGGAGGGCAGGGAGGTCTCCATGGCCAGCCTAGGATGTTGTGGGGGAGAAGGTTGGTTTTATTTAGCTCAAAATAAGAAGTTTTAGGGTTGGAAAAAATCTATTTTTTAAGGGACTAAGCCCCCCAGCACTGGGGCATTCATATAGGGTGCACACTACCAGCCCTACAATGCCCCTCTCTGATGTGAGACACACTGTGTGCTGGCTCATAGATGCCCCCGATGATGTTGCCATGTTGTTATATCCATCGTGCAGATAGAGAAACCCCGGCTCAGAGGAGCTGTGACATGCCCAAGGCCACATGGTTGTAAGTGGGAGAGCTCAGAAGGGAATCCAGATCTGACTGTAAAGGCTGTGCTTTTAAAAAATAGACATATATATGTTTCCATTGATTTCAGAGAGGAAGGGGAAGGAGAGAAAGAGAGAGAGAAACATCAACGATGAGAGAGAATCATCCATCTGCTGCCTCCTGCACGCCCCCTACTGGGGATGGAGCCCGCAACCCGGGCATATGCCCTGATCGGGAATTGAACCATGACCTCCTGGTTCATAGCCAATGCTCAACCACGGAGGCATGCTGGCTGGGCTAAAGGCTCTGCTTTTAACTTCTTTTTTTGAGCCATAGACTTTGGTTTGAGTCCCAGGTCCACCACCTATGTGACCCGGGGCGAGTCACTCCACTTTTCTGATCTCTGTGTCCTGCTACATTAAATGGGGATGTGATACCTCCTCTGCTGGGCTGCTCGGTGGAGTCCGGGAGGTCTGAGTGGATAATAGCTGGCACACAGGTGCTCAAAATATGTGCACCTCTCCCCTCTCTGCTGAGGCCCTTCAGCCTTCGGTCCTCCTCCTGGGCTGCTGACTTCCTCGTAGGCCGCTGGCTCCATGGAGTCCACTCTCTAGCCCCCACCCACCCGCTGGGTGTTGATTCACATGCCATGAGCTTCTTGCCCTCTGTCTCTGTTTTCTTCCTCCTTTTCCTGGTAAACCCACTGTCTTCTCTGATTGCCACAGCTCCTCTCAGGGAGCAGGCGGGCAGTGGTGAGGACCCCGTCATCCCACGGACTGTCTCCACTGCTTCCCCATCCCTCACACCCTCACCACGCCTGGCTGAGGTCACCAGGCTCGAGGCCTGGACTCAGGACACAGGTCACCATTGAGGTTGAATGAATCACATGGGTCAGGCGGGGCTCTGGCTGGTCCAGGGTCCCCTGAGGGGGGAGCCAGGCTGGTGGGGAGTAGAGGGGAGGGGTGGATTTCAAAGGAAAAATTCCAGGAAAGATGGTTTTCATAGCCCACAGCAAACAAATACGTTGGAAAGCCCAACTGAGTGCTAAGCGGGTGTGCACTGAAGGGACAGGGGTGGCAGAGGCAGGAGTGGTCTTGTAGACAGCTTTGTGAAGGAGTGTGTTTGGGGGGGGGGGGGGTGGCAGGGAAGATGAAGGGCATGGCACTGGGGCTGGCTCACCTGGCTTTGAATCTCAGCTCTGCCCCGTTCCCATTGAGTGAATGTGATCAAGTCCTCATCTCCCTCTGAGCCTCAGTTCCTCTATTTGGAAAATTCGATAATAATAATAGCCCCCCTCCCAGGTGTGGTGAGGACTAAGGGAGATGATGCAGATAAGTGCCTAAGCAGGGCCCGGCATACAGCTAATGCTCAATACAGGGCAGCTATTGTTTTTATTCTTTCTATCAGCAGAGGGGAACGTACTAGAATTGCAGCTTCAGGCAGGCCTGCGTGCAAATCTCAGCTCTCCACATCTCTGTGTCCTCGAGCAAGTCCTCTCACCTCTCTCAGCCACCTTGGGCTACTCACATGGAGGGTGGGGGGTAGTTTGACTTCATGGGGTTCACAGTGAGGACAAGGCATGTGAATCCATGTAAGTGCTGCCATGGTGCCTGGAACACACTAGGCACTCAGTGAGTGGTGGCTGGTATCTCCTGCCTATGGCCTAGTGGTTAAGAGCAGGGATGGAGTGTCAGGCAGCCCTGGGTTTGAGTCCTGGCTCTGCCTCTCTGGCTTGTTGTGGGGATTAGACCATAGGTCTAAGGCGCCTAGGCTGGTGCCTGGCACTTAGTAGGTGCATGGTCAGTGGGAAAAATCCTGGGATGTTTGTGTCTCTGGTGACCAGTGTGAGGCCACCCTGACACCTGGGTGGGAGATGACTCCCACTTTCACTGTGAGGAAACTGAAGCTGAGAGAGGTAAAGTCACTAGTTGGAGGTGGGACCCTTGCTCCGCCTGGCTCTCGAGCCTGTCTTTCTGTAAGGGTGGGGGGGTCATGGGTATGTGCATTGCTGAGGGCATGCTCACTGTGCTCCTTAGGCCACCATGGATGCTGATGCAGTAGCCTTTTCATGGTTAAAGAAAGCAGTGGCTCTTGGCATGAGCCTCAGGAATCCAGCATCGTGTCCTCCCCAGAGCTCCTCCCAGGCTGGGGACCTGGGAATGGCTCTGGGGTCCTGGGACAGGGGGAAAGCCTCTACCAGGCCCAGCCTGGGCCTTTCCTCTTCTACACAACCAGCCCCACAGCACACTGCCTGTTTCTTTTTGTTGTTATTGTTATAATTGGGCACTTGATTAACTATTTTCATTCTCACAACGCTCTCATGAGGTGGGTATTACTCTTAACCCTATTTTATAGACGAGGAAACTGAGGCTCAGAGAGGCCAAGATGTTTGCCCGAGGCACACAGCTCCTGGGATTGACCCTCCAGGGCCTCAGGAGCAGCTCCGTGAGCTTATGGGACTTAAGTCATCATTGCCATTGGAGTTGGGGGTGCCCTCCCCTTTCAAAGGCAGAATCAGCTGTCTTCACCATTTCACAAGAAAGGAAACTGAGGTGCAAGATCGCATGGCCAGAAAGTGGCAGGTGTGTGTGTGTGTGTGCACGCGCGCGCGTGTGTATTTGAACCTCAAGTAGGAGAGTACTCTACAGAGAGGCAGAGTGGTCATCATTAGGACTGTCAGCCATTTGAATTTTATTTATTTATTTATTTTTATTGCTTAAAGTATTACAAAGGGTATTACATATGTGTCCATTTCCCCCTCCCCCCACCACGCCCTAGACAGTCCCCTAGCCTCCCCTATACCCCAGTGTCTTATGTCCATTGGTTATGCTTATATGCATGCATACAAGTCCTTTGGTTGATCTCTTACCCCCCTACCTCCCGCCCCCGAAAC
>NW_006286974.1:1072718-1084814 GCF_000327345.1 Myotis davidii | reverse complement strand
TCCAGATCTTAGCTATGGTGAATTGTGCTGCTATGAACATAGGGGTGCATATATCCTTTCTGATTGGTGTTTCTGGTTTCTTGGGATATATTCCTAGAAGTGGGATCACGGGGTCAAATGGGAGTTCCATTTTTAGTTTTTTGAGGAAACTCCATACTGTCTTCCATAGTGTGTCAGCCATTTGAATTTTAATTTCACCTGCTTGTGTGCGCGGAGCAGGCCCTGCACCCTGGGCCGGGGAGAGGATCCCTCCCTCGCACCCCCGCTCGGAATTCTCCCCTGGTTGCCAGCTGTTCCAAGGAAGCAACCCAGGCTCATCCTGCATCAGGACCTGCCTGATCCGCTCCCTACTCCGCCGGCCTCTCTGATCTCACCTCCCACAACTCTCCCCTTCTTCCTCTCCTCTCCAGCCTCCTCCAGCGCACCAGTTTCTCACCCCAGGGCCTTTGTACGTGCAGTTCCTCTGCTTGGAACCCGTTTATATGCATGCATACAAGTCCTTTGGTTGATCTCTTCCCCTTACCCCCACCCTCCCCCACTTTCCCACTGAGGTTTGACAGTCTGATCGCTGCTTCTCTGTCTTCGGGATCTGTTTTTGTTCTTTGGCTCGAATTTCACCTCCTCAGAGAAGCCCTCCCTGAACACTTGAGCTCAAGTCTCCCCCGCATTGTTCTCTGTCATGTCACCTTTGAAAATATATATTCCTGCCCCGTTGATGGAATTTTCTTATTTGTTTGCCAACTACCTCCTCTAGTGGACTGAGCTCTCCTGGGGAGCAACCATGTCTGTTTTGTTGCCTGCTGCACTGGCGGCATATAGTAGGTGTTCAATGAACATGTATGGAATGGATGGAGGAAGGAGTGGATGGAAATAGTTTATGAATATAGGTGCCACGAGGAGGAATAGAAGGCTGAGGGCCCAGGCTGGGGTATGAAACCTGTTTCCCCTGGGTCCCCGTGTCCGGGCGGGGGGGTGGGCGTGGGGGCAGGGGGCAGGGCTGGGCGAGGCCTTCGTGTTCCTTACTGTTTTCATCCTCTTGGTAATTATGGGCTCAGACACTCCTCGATGCCTTCCCAGAATAATAGCCGGGCCTATTATCAGCAGCATCTCTGAGACCTTTTCACAAACAGTCATTAATCAAGTCTCACCACCACCCTGCCCTCCCTCCTGGTGGAAACCAAGGCACAGAGAGGTGAGGCCACTTTCACAGCATCACACAGCTGATTCAGGGAGGAGGGGCTCTTTTGACCTTGACCCTCTGGTGTGTGCTGGGGGCTCATTCCCTATTCCCCTTGGGGAGGAGCCCCTGAGCCTGCCATGGCTGGGGGCCCTACCCCCAGTTCCTGGCCCCCAGCCTTCCGTGAAGCCCTGGGGGCTTTCCAAGGTGGCCTCTTAATCACTGCTGGTTAATTAAGGAGGTTAAACTACTCTGGGGGCCCATGCGGGGCTGCCCAGGGAGAAGGTGGCAGGGCCATCTCCAGCGAGGCCCCAGCTTCCCGGGCCCGGGCAGACACTGTGCCGTCTTTGCCCTGGTTGGGGCCTGGGGGTCTCTGGGGTGGATGCCATAGAGCCCCATTGTTGGTGTGTGCCCCCTCCCCTTCTTCGGGTGGTGTGTGGGAGGCGCTGGCATCACTTAATGAGGCCTCCACAGCTGCCAAGGAGAACTGGAGGAGTTGAAACAGGTTCTGGGTGAGGTGAGTTTCGTGGGCTGGGCAGAATCCATGGCCCTTTGCCATGTGGGCGCTCCCTGGGGCGGTGGGGGGCAGGCGTGGGACCCCCGCCTCCTCCCTCTGCCCCTGTGAAGTGGGAGCAGATGGAGCTTGGGAGAGGACAGCGGGGAAGACAAAGGATGGTGGTCAGGTGTGGAGGCTCACATCCCAGCTTCCCAAGCCCCCCCCCCACAAACCTGTGGGAACCACACCGAATGGAACCACAGCAACAGGGTCTGGGTTCCCGAGACATTGGTAACCGGAGCTCTGACACAGACCTGGGCCTTGGTCTTCTGATCTGAGACGTAGGGGTGGTTGACTGTGATGATCTCGGGCTCACAGCTTTAGTTTAGGAGTGATCGGCCTCAGACAGAGCTACCTTACTTGCTGTGTGACTCTGGAAAGTTACTTCCCTCTGCTGGGCCCCCGCAGTGCTGGTACACCTGGTGGTGGTGGGGTGGACGGAAAGATGATGAGTGGTCATTCCCGCTCACCCCCTGTTTCTGCTGAGGCTGAGAACGCCTCACGCTGGGCATCCAGACCTCCTTTCTCAGGGAACACAAGGAAGTTATTCGGTATGTTTCTCCTGGCCCCGGGGAAACTAAGGACTTGGACCGAGGCCCAGGAGGCTGGGGAGGAAGCTCCTGGGTGCTCTCCGAGGCTGGGCTGTGGGGCCCAGGACCTAGAGGGCCCTCTGCTCTGCCTTGCTGAGCCCCTGGGGCCCATGTGGGACAGGCTGGGGCGAGGCTAGCTCAAGGCAGGACCCACCGTCTTCTCAGAGCCCTGTGGGTGGGGGGCTCTGCTGATTCTGCCTCCCCCAACATTTTTTTAAAGTCACCTTTTTGAAGGTATAATTTATGTACAGTAACGTCACCCTTTTTTGGTGTGCAGTTCTATGAATTTTGATAAACTCATAGACAGTTGCCTAACCACCACCACCACCACGATCAAGACAGAGAACATTGCCATCACTCTAGAAAGTTCCCGGTGCTCCTTTGTAGTCAGTCTCGTTCCCCACCACCAGTTGCTCACAACCACCGAGATCCCCCAACTTAAAAAAAAAAAAGTTTATTTGAGCCATTCTGATGACCTATGCTGGGGAGCAAGATCTCAAATGCTCCTCCCCCAACTTAAAAAAAACAACAACACTTGCAAACTTACAGAAAACCTCACAATGAACTACTGTGGTCCCTTTACCGAGATTCCCCAACCGTCCACTCTCAGCCCCGTGTGTCTTCTCTGTCTCTCTCTCCCTTCCTCTCCACCCCCCACCGCATGACTTTTACTGAACTGTTTGTAAGTTGCAGACATCCTGACCCTTCCCCCTAAATACCCCAGCAAACATCTTCGAAGAACAAGGGTGGTTTCCAGCACGACCACAATGTGTTACCACACCAGAGACATGCAGCACTGATTCCGTATGCGCCTCATACACAGGCCGCATCCAAACGGCTGAGATTGCTCCGAAGTGTCCTTGAGAGCTGGCTTGTTGGTGGGCTGGTTGGTTTGTTTTTTACTCTTGCTCCAACTCTCATAAAGGATCAGGCCCTGTGTTTGGCAAGTCTCTCTGCTGTCCTTTGATCTGGAACATTCTCTCTACCCTTGCTTGATATATAATGCACTCTTTTAAAACTGCTATTGTGCTTCTCCATGCCTGGAGCTCCAGGGCAAGTCCCAGGCGCACATGAGTGCCAGCAGCGGGCTGCCCACCTGGGGACATGGGGTGTCCTGAGGGATTTTCTTAAAAGCTTTGTTCAAAAGGAGAGGGAGAAAGAGACAGACAGACAGACAGACTGGGCTCATTGTCCAACTTCCAACAATGCTAAAAAATTCAAAGCAAAAAGTAAAAACCACCCAATTCGACTAGAGTGGGCTCTGCAGCCCCAGGGCTGTGGTTCAGACCTCAGCTCTGCCTCCCGTTGGCTGTGAGACCCAGGGCAGGACATGTCACCTCTTGGGCCTCAACTTCCCCATCTGCGAAATGGGGATAATACCAGTCTGTCCGCCTCCACATTGTGGTGGGGATTAAATGAATTAACGCAGATGGAGCCTAAATAGCAGCACCTCCGGTTGTTAACAGTTGCAATCTTTCCAGACATTTCTCTGTACACCTATGTGCATGCATCCATAGAGAGTGGGAAAGGTAGGGTTATAGTTGTTCATATGGAAAAAAGCCATAATACAATAATTAACAAATAATACAAGAATAAACCCCGTTTCATAACTGTAAACCTACTTTTGCCCATCCCTGTATTATATAAACTGGGTCACCTCCTTTCTCCTTCAATAATTCATCATCGCTCTAGCTGGTTTGGTTCAGTGGATTGAGTGTCGGTCTGTGGACTGACGGTCCGGGTTCGATTCTGGTCAAGGGCACGTACCTAGGTTGCAGGCTCAATCCCCAGCCCTGGTCAGGGAGTGTGCAGGAGGCAACCAATCGATGTCTCTCTCACGTTGATGTTTCTCTATCTCTGTCTCTCCCCCTTCCTTCCACTCTCTTTTAAAAAAATCAATGGAAAAAAAAACCCTTGGGTAAGGATTAACAACAACAACAAAAAAAGTATCATCAGCATTTTCCCATATCCAAAAATGTAGCACTCCTCTATCATTTAAAACATTTTAACTTTTATTAATTTTGTCAACAGCATACATGCTATACAGGATACACACTATATATAATAGGATGCAGACGACACACACCGTTTCTGTGCCTGGTTCTTTTCCCTGAGCAGGAGCTCTTGGAGAGGGCCCCCATCGGTGCATATGCAGTGCCCACCCCCCCTTTTTTTAAGGTTGTGCGGTAGTTCCCTGTGGAAGCGGACCCTGATTTAATGAACCCGTTCCTTACGGATGGACACTGAGGCGTTTGTAGGCTTTCATCACTATAACTTGCAACAGACAGCCTTGTGCAAACATCTTTGTGCCCCTGTGCAAACCCAGAGGATGCATGTCTAGAAGTGGAATGGTCAGATCAGAAGTCGTGTGTATTCGGAGCTTTTTGCTGCCATCATTTTTAATGGCTGTGCAGTGTATTTAACAGCCCCCTATTTATGGACATTTAGGTGCTTCCAATTTGTCCTTCCTTATAAACAGTGCCACAATGAACATCTTTGTGTAGCTGTCTTTGTGTGCAGGAGCAGCCAGCGTGTGGGGAATTCCCAGGAATCGGAGGGCAGATCAACAGGAAGTGTTGAGCGAAGAAAATGGAACCAAAGGGGTGGGCATGGCTTCAGGGCCTGTGGCTATGGATGGTGGTTGGAGTGGTCACTGACAGGACCCGCAGAGTAACAGACTCCTCTACACTTTTGCTGTAGAGCTGATCGGGGCCCACAGCACTGGCCTACGTGGGAGGCGGTTAGAAACGCGAAGTCCTGGCCCTGCCCCAGCCCCAGCCCTGTGGAATCAGGACCTGCGTGTGGCTGGCTCAGCCAGTTTGGAGAGGAGCTGCCCTAAGACAGACCCAGATACCCCGAGATCTGTTACTGGGGGAAACAGTTCAGCCTTGGGAGGCCACACACTGGCTCTGTGAGTAGGGGTGAGCTAGTGACCTTTCTGTGCCTCAGTTTCCTCATCTTTATAATAGGAATGAGAGTAGCACTAATCTCATAGGGTGTCGTGAGAATCGAACACGACCACTCATATGAAAGTGTTTACCGTGTGTTTGCACATAGTAAGTGCTCAATAAATATTGTTATTGTTATTGAATTGCATGTTATGTAAGGAGAGGTGGAAGTCAGATCTCTCCATCTTTTGGTCTCATTCCCGGGCTCTGATATTACCATTTACTCCGTTTCTCTCTGTCCCCATCTCTTCTCCACGTCCAACTGTTTCTCTCTGTTCTCTCTCAGGGTCTCTCATTCTGTTTCAGTCTCTTTCTTCCTGTCTCTCCATGTCTCTCTCTGTTTAACTTCTATCCTATGGGGCCATATGAGCTTCATAAGCATCTGTGAAAATGCTAGGAATCTAGAAAGATGCAAACGAAAAATTAATAATGTAAAGGGCAAAATCTTACCACTATACAAACTCAGAAATATTAACAGCAAAGCACTTAGGTTTTTAGTGAGATGTGGGGCCCTTTCAACCTGCTTGCTGGGTTGTGGTGGAGCCCGTTTTCGTCTCTCTTTCTGTCTCTTTGGACCGAGTGCAGCCTTGGGCCTGGGTAGAGCTGAATGATGAAGAACGAAGACTCTGGCCCCAGAAGATCACTAAATCCCCTCTTTGTCATATTTTTATGGTGTAATCCTGGGTAGGCACCATCAGTGAATGGTTAGTGTTCTTCCAGCTTGTTTATTGAGCACCTACTATCCCCGACCTGGGGATGCGACAGTGAGCAAGACAGACAAAAGCCCTGCCTCATGGTGATTATATTTTGGGGTGTGTGCATGTGGCAGATAATATAGAAGCAAATGAATAAATATGCGGAGCAATTTTAGATAATGCTAAGTTATCTGATGAATAAAATATGGTTATGTGACCGAGAAAGATAGGGGTGGGGCTATTTTACGTTGGAATCAGGGGTCTGGGAAGGCTGCTCTGACCTGAATTCAGGGACCAGAATGATGAAAAGGAAGTCCTTGGAGAAGAGCTTTCCAGAAGAGGGAAGAGCCCCGAGGCTAGAACGAACTGGGGTCTTTCATGAGTAGAAGCTTTCAGAGAGCAAGGTGGCCTTTGGCGAATGTTTTGAGCAAGGCACTTGCCCTGTCTGAGTTTAGTTTCCCCCGATGTAAACTGCGAACAATAAAGACCTAACCCTTCGTGATGAGTGAAGATGAAATCCGTGGTGAGCCAGAATTTCTGTATTGGAGTGGCTCAGGGAATGGCTGGGGTTTGGGAGGGTTTATCTTGAAACTGTGGACACAGCAAGGCCACTCTGTACTTTGACTGGTTCAGGTGGCTTTTGGGGGTAACCATAGAGATTCTTTGGGATGAAAGCGATGCCCCATGGCTTAACTCCCAGATTTAAGGAGTTAATAGCCCAAAGCACTCGGCATAATGCCTGGCACAGAGCAAGGAGACAGGAATGGGGAGGGCATTCCAGGTGGGAGGAAAGGTGTGGAGATGGGAATGCTTAAGGCGTGTTAGGGGAAGAGTGAGGAGACCAGCTTGGCTGGTGGGGAGAGGTGAGGAGGCTGGAAAGACAGGTTGAGGCCCAGGATGAGATTTTGAATGGCATGCAAAAGGAGGGTGGGCCTTAGCTTGTAGGCCGTGGGGAGCCCTTGTGCGTTCTGGAGCCAGAGAAGCCGTGGGAATGGTTTTCGGTTCTGGCTTGGTTTTCAATGAAATATTTTAGACATTCAAAGATGTTCAAAGGATAATAAAAGAACCTTCCATGCAGCCATCACTCAGCTTAAGAGGAAAACACCCCAATATAGGTGACACACGCATATGCCGCTCCCCAGTTGTATCTCTCTGAACAGTTATTGCAACCCTGGATTTGGTGTTTGAGTTTCCATGCATGTCTTTGTCCTTCTGCTATGTGTTTGATGGAGGTGTAAGGGATACATTGTAAAATGCACGAATCTTAATTGCACAATTTGAAAGCCCATGGGATCAACACCCAGATCCAGTCAGAGGCCATTCCTAGCCTTGGGTTGTACTATTCTTGAACTTCATATAAATGGATTCATTTCATGTATGCTCTTTTGTGCCTGACATTTTCACTCAACATTATGACCATGGATCCTTCCTTTTCACTGATGTGTAGTACTCCACTGTTTAAATAGACCACCGTGTGTCTAGCCACCCTACTGTCTATGCCATGGAGATGTACAGTATTTCCAGTTTCCAGGATGTCCAATAGTGCTGCTATAACATTCTCACATATATCTTTTGGTGGACATAAGAACACATTTCTTTTAGTATATATTCAAGGAATTGCTGGCCGATAGGATATGCACATATTTAGTTTTTGTAGCTGTTGCCAGTTTCCCAAAGTAGTCCTACCACATCTTTATATCTTTATACTTTAACACACACACACACACACACACACACACACACACACACACACACACTCACACACCCCCGAAGGATAGGGAGGGATTCGGGATTTGGGTCACTGCTTTGGTTGTGGGTATGATTGTACAGATGGTGCCTCTCATACCTTTGCTTCTACAACTTGCATTTTTTCCACTCAAAGTTTTGTTCGGAGATGGTGTAGCAGCTTGGGTGTGTCTATTTATTCTCTATGTAGGATTTGTGGTGTGAGCAGACCATAGGGCTCTCCTCCAAGCTCCCATGCACAGATGTTTAGCTTATTCCTGACTGGATTCTCTTTCTGGATTTTCATGATCGTCAGTTATTTGTTGGGTGAGACCTGCAAGGATGACGTCCAGGTGGGAGATGAAGATGAGGGCCTGCTGGTGCAGGTAGATTCAAGGGACAGTTAGGGAGCTTGGTTGTGGTGGGGAAGGAAGGAAGCAAGCCTGGGACTCAAGGGGCCAGGAGCCCGGGGTTGACTCTCTCCTCCCACTTTCTGGCTGTGTGACCTTGGGTGTGTGACTTTGCCGCTCAGAGCTTCAGTTATCCCATCTGTGATCGGGACCATTCGCCCTGCCTTGCAAGGTGGTTGTGAGGGTCGAGTGAACAAGACATCCGGTGGACTCACAGGGTTTAAGTTCATTTATGAACTGGTTGTCTTTAAGGCAAGTTGCCTCATTGGAGCCTCAGTTTCCTCATTTGTAAAAATGGGGATAATATTAATACCTGCTAGCATCTCCCAGCGATTTTGCGACAATGAAATGCGAGTCCGTACATAAAGCACTCGATACTCAATAACCGATAGCTAGTTGTTATTATGACTGTTGCTGACGTCTATGTCTTTCTCACCAGAAGGCGGGTGCTGGTGGGCAGGGCCTGTCTAACTCCTGGGATCATTGAACATCTTTGGAGCCTTACTACCCGCAACTGCTGCGTCCTGGGTGGGTGACCATAGGCAAGCCCAACCCCCGCTCAGAGCCTCAGTTTTTTCTTATAAAATGGGGTTCATGGCCATGCCTACCTGACCAGGTGGTTTCCTGCTGGGCACATGATCTTGAAAGAGGAAAGCTTTAGAGTGGGTTAGCGGGGAGGGGCCCTGTGACAGGTGATGTTTTCCTAGCAATGTTATGGCTAATGCAGTTTGGGGGCCTCCCAGAGATGGGGAGGGGGGTGGCGCTTCTGGCTGAGCCCCTTTGCAAAGGCAACGTGGGGGCCATGAGAAGGGAGAGATAGGGGGATTCTGGCTCTGCTGACCCCCTGAGGGCAGCTTCTAGGGATGTCCAACCCCCTGGCCGCAGGGCGGGAACCCTGAGGCCACAGTGAGAGGGAGGCTGGTGTCCCAGGTCCCCTACCTGCTGCGGACGCCCATGTGGTCGTGGGTGCCTGCTGCACCTCCTCTGTTTCTCGGTTTCCTTTGCTCTGCTGGTCTCCGGGAGGCCTCGGTCCCTTGTCGGCTGGATTTCCTGGCCCGTGCAGACCCCTTGGCCCGGCCCCCTTGCCCTTGTGGAGGCTGAGGCCAGGGCTCAGGGCCAGGGCTGCGCACCTTGACAACCCGCCCACAACGGGCACAAAGGCCCATTGTTTGGGCCCACGTTGGCGGGGAAGCGGGCGGGGAGCAGCCGCCTTTCACCCAACCCGCTTGTGGTCGGCGGGGACTGAGGAGCGATTCACAGAGGCCCCCGCCCCCTGACCGGGCACCCAGCCAGGCTGCCTCCTGGGCAGGCACCCTCACCAAGCTGGGCCAGCTCCTACCATAAACTGGGCCAGCTCCTCTCATGAGCGGGGCCTCAGTTTTCCTGTCTGAGAAAAGGGAAGCAGAACAGCTCTGGTCCGGAAGGCAGAGCTTGACATTTGGCCCAGCTGCCCAGAGACCCAGGGTGCTGTGGCTCCCCCCGGCACAGAGAAGCCACCCCACTACCTCTGAGGGGACCATGGCATCAGGGCTTGGGACCCGGCAGGCCTGGGTTTCAATTCCAGCCTGTCAGGTGCGTCTATTCACCTCTGTGAGCCTTAGTTTCCCCATCTGTTCAAGGAGACTGGAATCCATGATTCTCCCGGTAAAATGAGACACATGATGCCACAAGGTAGCATTCATTTGGTCATTCATTCTTTCATTCATTCAAAAACAATACTGAGTGTCAACTAGAACAGCACTGGTTATAGACATTTAGAGGCCCTTGTTCAAATGAAGAACCTCAAGATGGCACCAGCATTAAAGCAAGCGCGGGAACTTCGGGGCTCGGCCCGGGGCGCACGCCTGTGCAGCCCGCCCTGACGGGGTGCCGGGCACTATTCCAGGCACAGGCCACGGCTAAGGGAATAGAAGCCTGTCCCCTCGTGGAGCGGACTCTCTGTTGGGTGCCCGCTCAGAGCTTTGCTGGTAGATCTTTCTGAAGCCGGGTGCCCCTGGAGGCCTGTTCCTCCTGGACCCGCTGGCCAGGCCATGAGTGGGGAGCAGGGGCACCCATGCTTCTGTGTGAGGCTCCAGGATCTGGGACCCCACAGCCCGGCACCCACAGCAGTAATGGCTGCCTTTGCTGAGTGCAGCCTCTGCTTGGGCTGATGAGGACAGCCCGACGAGGAGGCCGGGCAATACGTACAGATGAGGAAACTGAGGCTCGAGCCAGTGAATGGCAGAGGCAGGATTTACACGATGGTGGCTTGGCGCCAGAGCCTTAATCGCGCGTCCTGTGCTCTGCCCAGGGGCAGTGGCAAGCCAGGTGATATGTGCCTGGGACAGAGGCCCTGCTGGGGGTTCGAGGCTGGGAAGGGCACGGGTGTGCTGGTGGCCCGCCAGCTGCCACCTGGGTTGGCCCCGCTGTGTGGCCCTGAGTCACAGCCTTGTGTCCTGGGAAGCTGTCTGCGCCCCGGGCACCCGTGGGACCTGAGTCACGGCAGAGCACACCCTGCCACCCTACCTACCTCCCACCTGGGCCTGGGAATAGGCAAGCCCTCAGAGCTGGTCCTTAGATAGAAGCGCACATTTCTGCCTACTTTGGGGGTAAGAGAGAGGTCCCTCTTTGTAGCCGTAGAAGCACTTTTGTGCCTCCTCTTATTGAGCCCAAACCCACACTTCCAAGCTACCCCAGGATGGATTAGCTGCTTGGTGAGTAACTGAGCTCCCTGTCACTGGGAGCATTCAAGGCAGGATAGCTTGTTAGGGGTGCTGAGAAGTGTTCCTGCGTCAGGGGCATCCTGATGCTGAAGTTTATGACTTCCAAAGCCCTAAACTTTATTCCTGTGCTTGTTTTTGAGCAGCTATTGTGAGCAAATGGTACAAAATCCAAAAGAGGATATGGAATAATAACTAAGTCTCCGCCTTCCTTGACCCCAGTCTCTGACTTTCCTTCCCCAGAAACAGCCACCATTAACTGATCTCCCCGTCCCCCCAGCTAATTTATGTGCACACAAACAAATACTACATGTATAAAGTGCCCTTTCCTCCCTGCTTTCTTCCCACACCAATGGGAGTCAATACATTTCATACTCCATTCTGCCCCTTATTTTATTTTTGTTTTCCTTGATAACTTATCTTGGAGACTGTTCCAGATCAGCACACACAGAGCAGCTTCATTATGCTTACCTGGTCACATGGTATTCCTTTTATTTTTAAAAATATTCTATAATACATTTGATTAAAGGGCTTTTAAATTCTGCATTTTATTTTTTGGGATCTGTACCGTCCTCATCTGGTGGTAGTCTGAGAAAAATTTTTAAAGTTTGACTGGAATGACAAGCTTTCCCCATGTCTGTGGGGACTTTTGGTTGGAATTGTAAAAGAAATAGAAGAGAGAGCATGCATGGGAGAGAAAGAGCACCTTCCACCCATATCTCCTCATGCCAGGCACTGGTGATCTCATGGTGAATCCCGCAGGCACCAGCTCATCTCCCCATAGTGTGGCCAGGCTCTGGGAGGAGGCGCCCATGTGCCGTGCCAGGAAACCCAGAGGAGAGGACTTCCAAGTGTGTGTGTGAAAGGGGTCATGGGTGGCTCCTCAGAGGAGGAACTCTTTCAGTGGGCCTTCAGGGATGCATAGGAGCTCTTATGAACAGGAAGGGCGTGGGCTTACCACACAGAGGGAACAGCATGAAGAATGTAACTCCTTGGTCGATGCAGAACCAACCACCAAGTTCCATTTCCTGAGCACCTATATGTGCCAGGTACTGTGCTCAGTTTTTTTACAAGTCATTGCTGCATTTCAATTTCCCACAATTCTGGGTTTTGCCAGGTGTGCTGGAGCTGTAGGTGCTCCCTAGCTGTCATGGAAGTGCCACAAACAGTAATTAGGGAGCAAGGGGGTCACTGGGGGACACATATCCTGGCCTATCCCCATGGTGGGTTTTGGATGTGGCTGGAGATGGGACGGGATCTAGAGGTGCTGGTGCCTCCAGGCCTCAGGCATCTGTC
>NW_006286974.1:1068816-1072648 GCF_000327345.1 Myotis davidii | reverse complement strand
AGTGTGAGCAGATCCTAAGCCCTGAGACCTGTCCCCTGTGTGTCCTAGTGGGAACTGGGCCTGGGGCTGTTAAATCCACTGACCCTGCCATGCGGGTTATTATCGCCCCATCTTTGAACATGAGAAAAAAGAGGTTCAGAGAGGTGAAGTGACTTGTCGAAGGCCACACAGCAAGCAAAGGTCATAAATCCAGACTCTGAGTTTGACGTTTAACCACCCAGCCCTCCTGCCCCTGTTCAAAAGTCTCCCCTACCCCTTGGCAGGAATCTCTCTCTCTCACCTGGTCTTCAGGAAAGGGTCAATGAGCCCATTGCCTGGGAGCTTGAGTGTGAGTGTGAGTGTGTGTGTGTGTGTGTGTGTGTGTGAGTGTGTGTGTGTGTGTGAGTGTGTGTGTGTAGGCCTGTAGATAGCCTGTGCTGCTCCCCCACCCCTCACCCTCCAGCATTAAGGCATAGGGCCCATGTTCTCTCCTCGCTTCTCCCCGAAGTGAGAGAAAAATAGTCGGTTCAAATGTCAGGCCTGCTCTGCTGCCTGTGGGGAGACTGGTTGAGCAGGTCTGGGGGAGGGATGGAGGGAGGAAATTATTAATAATTGAACAGCAGCCAGCCCTGCGCAGGCCTTGAAACGTGTCTGTGTGTGTCTTCAGAGGTGGGGGCTGTGGGTGCTAATCCTAGGGACCCTGCCCTGGAGTGAGGAGCAGCCGGGGATCAGCTGCAGTTTCCCAGGGGCCCGTGTGGGTGGGGGAGATAATGGGGGGCAGAGTCAGTCTCCCTGAGTTAAGACACATCTTGGCCTCCCTGCCTCCCATCAACCCAGGAAAGGAGGGATCTGCCAACGTCAAAGGAGGAAGGAGAACGCTGCCGATACGCCTTCGGAAGGCACCTCACTACAAGCAGATTTAACTCTCACAACAACCACACGAGGTTGGCACTGTTATCTCCAGTTGACAGTTGGGGAAACTGAGGCAAAGAGGGATTAAGTCAGGATTGAACTCAGGATGTCTGACTGCAGCTAGAGTGCCTTTGTTAGCTGCTGGGGGTCGAGGGATCCCCATTCCCTAGAAAGGCCGCAATCCACTCCCCCAACATCAGCACAATCCCTGATGCCACACCCCAGAGGAGGGGAGTTGGTCTGAAGCTTCTCTGAACCTCAGTCTTCTCATCTGTAGAATGGGAACCAGAGAAGAGGAGAGGTAAGGAGGTAAAGACTAGGTTTACCATCCACCCATCATCTGTCTCCTCCCTTCCAGAACCAGTCACTAAGGACTGTCCCTCCACCATCATCCTTCCTTTCCTCCCATCTCCAGCACCCAGTACAAGGTGAGCCCATCGGCCACGACCACAGACAGCTCTCCACTGGGTCTTCCTTGGCCCCCGGGGTGCCTAGCTGGTTCCCCAGCTGGGCTTCGGAAAATTTCCCTCTACAACTGATCTTGTGAGTGATCAGTTTACCTTTGAGCAGGACCATGGCTTGAACAGTGGAACTCAAGGCGGAATTGGGGACAGGGATAATGGGAATTCTGAGAGCCGGAAACGAACCTCTGGGCTTGGGTTAGCTGCCACCTATGGCAGAGGCACTCCCGGATCAGATCAGATCGCATGCCACCAAGCCTAGGACCGGCCTGTCTGTGGGGACCTCCAGGGCATCCTCTCCTTGGCCTGCTCTGATGGGCTGATAAGACTCAGCCACCGAGGAGGCGGTGGCCATAATTATAGGCCTTGGTGGTGGCAGGCAGGCCAGTCATGAGGTGGGGGTGACTCAGAGGATTACTCCATGAAGGGCGGGCATAGGGGCCGCCCATCTGCCCCTCACCCGGCTGGCCTGGGAGTAGCAAGGCCCCTGTGTCACTTGGCATCCTTGGGGGTTGGCACTGCATTGGGAGCTGGGACAGGCAGGGTTTTCCCCTTGGTCATCCCTGGGCATCAGCTTTTGGGACGTGAGAATCAGGACTAGAGGCACCAGCCTTGTAGATGTACTGAACCACAGGGGCAAGATATCGGGAATCCAAAATTGGAGAGAGAAAGGGGCAGGGGGAAAAGAGAGAGAGAGAGAGCGAGAGAGAGAGAGAGAGAGAGAGAGAGAGAGAGAGAGAACCTTAGTCAGGTGCCAACTCCAAGAACCAGCAGATGACAATTTCTAGAACCAAGTATTTCCAGGTCAAACAATTCATGGGTTAGTATATTTGTAGAATTACAGACTTCTAAGATCAGGGACTCAGTTACAATTGGTTCCAGAGAATTCATGCATTCATGGGGCAAGAGATTTTTAAAACAACCACAGCAGCAGAAGAGTTTAAAAAAAACAAACAACTCTTATTTATTTATTTTGCAGTAAGGAAAAAATAAGACAAGAAAACAAAAGTATAAATAGTCATCTTTCTCATTCTATCCAGCAAGAGGGAAAACACACAAAACAAAAAAATCAAGAACTGGTGCGTTGAGGTGTTCATTGTTCTGTTTTTTGACTTTCTATGGGTTTGAAATGTGTCACAATAAAAAGTCGGGAAAAACTAAAATAGAAAATAAAATATAAGCATAAGCTGCAGTATAGTATATTATACAACCTGGTGACCTACAGAATTGCGACTTTCCAATCTATAACTTCTGAAATCTCTTAGTGTGTTTATCGTATCTTTCATTCACACACTGTGCACAGCATATACAGGCCAGGATCTGTCCTAAGGGCTCTACAGACATGAGCTCAGTTAATTCTTACAACAACTCTATGCGGTGGGTGCTATTCTGATGCCCATTTCACAGACGGGGAAACTGAGGCACGGATAGGGGGAGTCAGTTGCTCAAATCGTGTTCAGTGTGCGCTGTGCTATGCTCTGGGACAGAGCAGAGAACAGGACAGACATTGTCCCTGCCTTGGGGGAACTTGGCAGGGGAGACAAATAATAAACAGACGAGTAAGATTGTCATAAGTGCAAGGAGGAAAATAGGCTGCTCTGCTGGAGGGCAGGGGTGGGGCTCGCTCAGAGGAGGTGCTATTGGAGCTGAGACCTAAGGGGGAGAAGGCGGCTCGCCTGGCAAAGGCCTGCTCTTTGGCCAGGCTGTGCCTTCTGCCTGGAGCACCATTCCTCCACCTCTCTGTGCTGAGCTCCTACTCGCGGTTCTAGGCCTGGCTGGGCAGGCCGCTCCTCTGGGAGTGGGAGGCGGACTGGGGGGCTTCTCAGACCCAAGAAGGACCTTGTCCTGCCTCCAGGGTCTTTTTTTCCTCCCTATTCCCAGAGCAGACCTTGGATAGGGGGATCCTTCGTTGGAATCATTAGCACCACCCACCTGCCAGAGATGGAGATCCAGAGAGGGTAGGAGACTTGCCCGAGGACACACAGCTAGCAAGTGTTCAGGGAAGGATCTGCACTAAGGACTCACAAGCTGCCTTTTGGCTATTGTTGACCTGCCTACCTCCATGCCCCCCCTTGGGTTCTCTCTAAGGCAGGCACTACGAGCCAAGGTTAGTTCTACGTCCAGCATCACCCAGCTCTGGTCTTCTCATTGGAGACTTGTGGAAGGATTTGACCTTTGCCCGGCTCAGAGCATGAAACTGAGCAAGGGACTGGGCCAGGGCCCCAGGGTTTAGCTACACCCCCAGGGGACCTGAGACCGTGGGTTCCCAGAGGCACCCTTCATGCCCCAGTGAGCACTGGGAGCCCACTCGGGACAGGTGGCCTGCATCACCTACCCCTGGACTGGTCCAGACTCTTTACTCCCCAGGCCGGATCCTGGCACCGCCTGGCACAAGCCCAGACTGCCCGATACGTGGTTCCCTTCTTGGCTCCAGAGGCTCCACCAGGCGGTTGGGACAGGGAGGTGCTGAGGAGGTTCTG
>NW_006286974.1:1022142-1068569 GCF_000327345.1 Myotis davidii | reverse complement strand
GTGGGGGGTGGGCGGGGAGGGCAAGGCTCAGCTCCTCTCTGCATGTCCCTCTCACAGGGGAACCTGGTGGGTTGGAAGGAGTCCAAACACTAGAGTCCCCCTGGGTTCAAGGCCAGCTCTATCCTTTGAGGCTCTGAAGCCTGGGCATCTTGATCTCCTCATCTGCAGAACGGAGACCATAGAACTACCTGCCCAGGCATGAAACCACAGCACAGTGGTAGGCACATAGCAGCTGCCTAACGAAGGCCAGATGTTCTAGCTGCAGACCAGACCACTGCAGGGCGCTTCTGTGATCCCAGTTTCATGCACCCATTCATTTCACCAGGGTTTACTGAGACGCTACTGTGTGTCCAGCCCAGGGCAGAACGTTGCGGTCACATCACAGAACAAAGCAGACATAATCCCTGCCTTCAGACAGACAGACAAACAGATAGACAAACTGTGAACAAGTGAGCAAATAGCATCATTTCAGACCATGGTAAAGGCTCGGGAGGAAATAAGCAGGGCGGTGTGATGGAGAGACAGTGACCAGGGACTTCTTACTAGAGCAGTGGTACTCAACCTTGGCTGCACATTAGAACCACCTGGGAATCTTTTTAAAATCCTGATTTCTGGGCCTCATCCTCCAGAAATTCTGTTTCTTTGTTACTAATGTTGTGGCCCCACCCCATAACAAAGAAACAGAATTTCCAGAGGATGAGGCCCAGAAATCAGGATTTTAAGAAGATTCCCAGGTGATTCTAATGTGCAGCCAAGGTTGGGAACCACTGTACTAGGGTGTCTGGAGAGGGCCTTCCTGAGAAGCAGCTGTGACTAAAAGAGGGGCATTAAAGTGAAGGGAACAGCAAGAGCAAAGCCCTGAGGTAGGAACAGCCTACGTGGGCTCCAGGAACACCAGGGCAGCCACTGTGGCTGGAACAGAGTGGGCGCGCAGGAGAGGGTCAGAGACAGGGGGAGGGGTGAATTCCGCCGGCCTCGTTAGAATTTCATTCCAGTGGTGATTATTATAAACAAAAACCAAAGTTTATGTGTGACTACAGTATGCAGCGAAGTGCAAACTCATGGTGATTCACTTCCCGCCCAGATGTGTGCACTCGGGGCCAGACACCTTAGGAAGAAAGAACTACGCAGGTAAGGAAGGGGTCCTGGGAATCTGTTTGAGGAGAACGCAGCGTGTTTGACCGGAATGTGAGCTGTTAACTGGGAATGTGGCCACAGCCTCTGGACTTCAGTGCTGGTTGGGAGAGTGAGGTGGGCTGCGGAGGGGGTGTCATACCACCAGCCCTGATTTCAACAGCCCCATGTCACTTGGGGAAGGGATGGGAGGTCAGCTGGTGCAACCCCCTGACTCCCAGATGAGGAACCTGAGGTCGAGACAAGGGGAAGTGAGTGGCCAAAGGTGACACTGTGAGTCACTGGCGGGTTCGGGACTTGAACCCAAGCCCGCTGACTTCCAACCCAGACTTTCTGAGAAATGGGTGTCTTGTCATGTGCTTCCCCTTTGTTCTTTCCTTCCAGACAGTCAGCTGCCCTCGGGGCCCAGGAGGAGACCTGGGGCAGGGGTCAAGGGTTTGGGGCCCACCCCTCCCTTCCTCTATGCAGAGGAGCCCCTTGGAAGCACTAGTGCCATTTTGAGTCATGTAATTCCCTATTGAGGGGTCGTCCTGGGGGAGCTTACAGACCACCTCATTGATCTGGATGGAGCCCGGCCTGGAGACAGGGGCACGGGGGTGCCTCTCGAGGTCAGAGAGTTGGAGAAAAGGGAAGGAAGAAAGACGCTCAAGCCAGAGTTAGTAACAACTCCTGAGGGTTCAAGCCCATGGTGGCACTTGTGGGTGCTGAGGAATTAACCCGAGAGCTACTCCCATGGCCGAAGAAGAGGCCTTTTGGCTCAAGACAGAATTTTCACCCAGAAGGGTTTCCCCAGGGCCACTGCCATCAACCTGGTGATGATTGTGTTGTGATCTAGACCGAGGCCTGGCACTCACAGGTTGGGTGGCAGGACGATGAAGGTTCTGATGGCAGAGACGCGGCAGCCAGGTTCTGAAAGAGTCACTCCGTGCATGTGAGAGTGTGGGGGAAAGCATACTGGGGAAATAATCTAGTGTTTAAAATAGACTTTTTTTTTCTTTAGAACAGTTACAGATTTATAAGAAAATGGGAAAGGAAAGGAAAGGAAATTAAAAATAGCATTGATCAACACGACTGAGCACTGTGCTGTTGACCTTGCTCACCTGGCTCAGGTGCTTGCCAGCATTCTCCACTGTCAAGTCCCTCTCTTTCCCCTTCCACCTGTCCTTTTTGGAAGGAAGTCATCTGTGTAGCCCCAAACTCAGCAGCAGGGAGTTACGCTCCCCACATAATGATTTGGAATTCTTCTGCACAGGGAATTGGCCTGTTCTCCCCTATTTATTCATTCAGCCTTTTACATAGATCAATATGAATGCAGGGGTATCTATTTACTTATGCTTTGGCTTATAACTCAATGCTACTTAATTTTATTGCTCACATTGTTCCAACTTTGAGAGTTTTTACAGTTGGCTCCCGTGCTCCTTGATGTACCGACACCAACGTAGGTCCTTTTCTTTCCTTTCCTTTCCTTTCCTTTCCTTTCCTTTCCTTTCCTTTCCTTTCCTTTCCTTTCCTTTCCTTTCCGTTCCTTTCCTTTCCTTTCCGTTCCTTTCCTTTCCTTTCCTTCCCTTCCCTTCCCTTTCCTTCCTTTCCTTCCCTCCCCTCCCATTCCCTCCCCTCTCCCCCCCTTCTCTTTTCTTTCATTCCCTCTCCCTCTTCCTCCTTCACCATTTCCTCTTCCTCTGCCTCCTCCTTTTCTTATCAGTCCTTACTCCTGGTACTACAAGATGCTTCAGGCTCATCTTGTCTATTTCCTGTTCCAGTCTTAGAATCAGCCATGTCTCCGTGGAGCCCTGGCTCCTTTGATTGGAGAACAGTATTAGAAACCAAGATCTGGGGTGGCATTTCTCTCAGGCCTTCTCAGCTGACAGAACAAATAAATATGTGTGTGTATATGTGTGTGTGTGTGTGTGTGTGTGTGTGTGCCAACCCATGTATAGGCACATATCTAGTAGTATAAATATATCGATATGTAATAATCTACATCTATAGTTAGCTAAACATGAGTTTATACTGTTGTCTCCAGAATCCGTTATATTTCACCATAGGCCCGGTGCATGAAATTCGTGCACTTGGGGGCCTGGGGGAGGTTCCCCAGCTTAGCCTGTGCCCTCTTACAGTGCGGGAGCCCCAAGATTGATCTCCCCAAAGAGGGAGGCCCCACCCACCCATCCAGGGCTCCTCAATGGATTGCCCCAAAGAGGTAGGCCAGAGCCAGGGGACCTCACACCGGGGGACCCACGGCCTCACCGCGCAGAGGCGGAGCTGGGACCCGCATCCACGGGTTCGTATACACACAGCCCCACCCACCCATGCACGCCTGCTGCACACGCACCTCCTGGTGATGGATTATCATGGTGTGGGGCATCACGGCTGAGGGCGTGACGACCACATAGGCTTTTATTAGTATAGATAATGTGATTTAAGGCAGTGTTGTGTCACTATATTGATAGCCATAATCATCACTACTGCTTACTGTTTGTTATGTGCTAAGCACTTTCTAAGTGTTGAGCTACATTATCTCTTTTAGGCTTCATGACACCCCAGACCTTGGTTATTCCCCCCAACCCCATTTTACAGGTGAGAAAATGGAGGTACAGAGAAGTTAATATCTTGGCCAAAGTCTCCCAGCTAGTAAGTGAGGAGAGAGGTTTCAAGTCCAGGCTCCATTAAGTCAAATAGTGAAATGGATCTACATCTTACATTAAATAGAATTTATATACAACTAAAAACAAAACAAAACACTCCCTCGGAGTTGACTGGCTGATATAGTATATTTCAAAGACATTTAACTTACATGACATGATTTCCTTGAAAGCCCAATACATTCGTGTTTTGGATCTGTTAACGTAAAAAGCATTCAAACCTGTAAAGAATTTTTATGAGTTGATTTGAGCCAAACTGTTGACAATTTCCAGGAAGCAGTATCTCAATGGATTGGGATAATGCTCCAGAGAACGGCAGTTTCTCATCTGTTTTTATACATTTGCAATCAAAGGATGGGACGTAGGTGGGTTCCATGAAATCCATTGGTGATAGACTAGAGAGGAGGGAGAAAGCAAAGCGGGGGAACCCCTAGGATTGGGTAAAAAGTAAATGATAGACACATACTTAGGTGGGTGCAGGAACAATGAACATGATAACAATGAAGGAATTTGTGGTCTCTGTCCTGGCGCCCAGTACCTTTGGTTGTGCCCCAAGGGGATCCAGAAAAAGGGAAGTTAAAGTTACCCAGATATTTCAAGGGTCTGTTATCATAGATGCACAAAGACAGATAGGCTCAGTTAAGGTAGAGGTTGACCTTGTCAGTGAAGATACCGGCCTAGGATGTAACTACCCACCATCACTGCTTTTAGTTAAAGTTTAATTTCAGACCATCCTTTGTGGTTACTTTAGGTCTCTGAGTTTGCAAGACCACCGTGCAGGCCTTCCCTGAGCTTGTCAGGTCAGCATGTGGCTCCTCTCGTCCACAGATCTCAGACATTTTCTGCGGAGGCTGTGTTATCTCTGATGACCAGTGGATGACAGAGCTCAGGCATACACTGGGTCCAGTTCTGCCAGCCACCGTGCTGGGCCATTCCCCGACCTCTCTCCACTTGGCCCCATGGGAAATGTGCGGGGATACCGTCTTCCGGGAAACATGTCCCAGGCAGCTCAGATCCCAGAGGGCCAAAGCGGGATGGAAAGGAGGCATGGGCGGAGGGAGGGGACAGGAGCCTTGGTGCTCTGGCCCCCACGTGTTCTTCGTGTCAGTCTGGTCTGACCTGCTGGGCTTCTTCGGGGGGAGTCTTGCACAGGAGCCTGCCCTGACCCCCAGCATGGCCCGAGGCCAGCCCAAGGCCCCTCATGCTTTTCCTCACACGAGGCCTCCCACCCTCAGGTTGGCCACACCTTCCTCAGGCCCAAGCCCAGCCTGATTTCTACCTCCTCCAGGAAGTCTTCTCTGCTTGCCCCATCCTCAGTGATTCACACATTTCCTGATACTCTAAGCCTAGACCCACGGTCTCTAACTAGAGCCCTCGGACGTACTTTCTTTAAGCTGAACAAGTGTTTTTAAAAGTTTTGATTTGGTGGCTAGCATCGAAGGAGAAGATTTCATGTAAAAAATGCAGTCTCTTACAAATGTGGAAAGCCTGACGGCCCTGGCCAGCTGGTTTGGCCTCTGCCTAGCACACAGTAGGTGTTTGGAACAGTTGACAGCATGAACGGGCCAGGCACGCCCAGGTTGGAGCCTTGGAGGCAGACAGGTCTGACTTTCAGTGCCAGCTCCGCCCCGTCCTCACCGTGGGACCTGGGAAAAATTATTTTTCCTCACGTAGCTTCGGTCTTCTCATCTAGAAAACGGGCTTAAAATAAAACTGACTTCATGGGGTTGTTGTGAGGATGAAGTGAACTAATACATGGGATTAGGACAGGACAGGCACTCAGGGAACCTGGATAAATATTTCCTTCTCTTTCTTGTTTTCCTTCTTTGTTTCCTTTGCTTTGCCCCCTCTCATTTCCTAATGATCCCACTATCCATCTATTCATTCCACAAATGCCTACTGTGTGCCAGACACGCAGAAGACCCAGTTGCTGGCCTAAGAGCACTGCTCTTCCTGGTCTAGTTGAGAAGAGAGACATTTCATTCACTCATTTATTCACAGGTACAACAAGTGTTTATTGAACACCTACTGTGTGCCAGGAGTTGTTCAGAACACAGTTGTTCTGACCCTCACGAGTTCCTGTGAACTAAACAGACAAGTCCCTGCCATCATGGAGCTGACATTTTAATGGTTGCAGACAAACAACATAGTGTCAGGCTCACTCACTTCTGTGAAGAAGAATTGCAGGCATGATGGAGGGGCTGCTGCTTGGTGGGGAAGCCTCTCTGTGAACAGGAAGGGAATAAACCATGTGGCTGGCTCCCTGGAGTAAGAACATTCCACACAGAGGGAACAGCAAGTGCAAAGGCCCTGAGGCACAGGCCTGGCATGTTTGAGGGGCAGTGAAAAGGCCAGCATGACTGGAGGAGAGTGAGTTATATAGTTCCGTAATGTTAGAATTCCTCTCCTCCCTCTCTCCTTCCTCCTCTTCCCTGCCTCCTTTCTCATGATGATGATGATGATTTTTTTACAATGAGCCTCTTAATTTTTAATCTGAATACACAATGAGAGTCTATAAAAATAGAAATAATATCTGGGAAGCTCTTGGCATGTTGTTGGTAGGCAGGAGCAGTAACTGCTATTATTATTTCTTGTTTTCATTTCTGGTAGGAATGAATCACTTATTTCCAATGTTTCCTAAAGAGGCACTGGACCTCTGTGCCCTTGTCCACTGTGCAGGGCCTTCCTTCTTCTTTCTTCCAGATGTACTGAGATCTAATTAACATATAACTCTGTAAATCTAAGGTCAACAACGTGCTGCTTTGATACACTTATAGACAGCAAAATGATCGCCGCCACAGCCTTAGCTAACACCCCCACTGGAGTGCCTTTCTGCTACCCCATCATTCTGAGGGTTTCTGGAAGGTGAGTATGTGGGGTGGGTGCATGTGTATCTGTGGCAAAAGGAGGGACTTCTTCCCCCTCCCCTACTCAGCCCTCCTCTGCCCTCTCCACCCCCTCCCCTTTTCTTTTCCATCTGCAAACTCTTTAGCAGAAGGAAGTACCCAAACTGGGGAAGTCTTGACTCTGGGCCACTGAGAATGTGTGAGTTCTCTGGAGTTTGTGACACAGAGAGCCCAGGGGGCAGCTCACTATGTCAGCAAGGGGTGCTGCATGGGGTGCTAGAGAATGCGTCTGAAAGTAGGCCCTGGTCCCACCTGGTCCTTTCGTTGTCTCCGGAGCAGAGCTTCCAGGCTCCGGTGTGTTTCCTGTTTCCCACCACTGCCTGCTCCACCCCCTGTCTCCTGCTCTGACCACTGAGGTCACCTCCTCAGTCAGTTCTCCACAGGCAACCAGAGAAGCCCCGTGGAACTAAGTCAGACCACTGGCTCCCCTGGTCAGAGGCCCTAGGACAGTGGTCAGCAAACTCATTAGTCAACAGAGCCAAATATCAACAGTACGATTGAAATTTCTTTTGAGAGCCAAATTTCTTAAACTTAAACTATACAGGTAGGTACATTGTTATTAACTTAATTAGGGTACTCCTAAGCTGGCCTTTGCTAAAAATGCCCTTAATCTGATTGAGATACGTTCGCTGAGGTCGACCCCTTCCAACTCTCCCATCCTCAACTCCTGCATGAATCATGCACACCTCCCCCGCGCTGCGTATCCTGCGGCCTGCCTGCGCAGTGTCTCCTGTCGCCCCGACCGACCCGACCAGCACCCCCCACTTCTTCTAACACCACTTCTTCAAAATAGACTCGCCCAGGCTGAAAACCAACTTCTGCGCATGGGCCACGAAGTTTCAATCGCACTGTATGTGCACGCCCGCACGTGGTATTTTGTGGAAGAGCCACACTCAAGGGGCCAAAGAGCCGCATGTGGCTTGCGAGCCACGGTTTGCTGACCACTGGTCTAGGAGGTCCTAAAGGCCTGGCGTGATGGGATCCCATCCCTGCTCTGAGCTCCTGCCACCCCCTGGCTCCTCTTGGGCTCTTTGACCACTGCACCCTCCCCATATACCCAGCGGTTTCTCCCCCTCCTCTCATGGGGTCAGCCCAGCTCCCAGCAGCCGGGAATGGGGTCTCCTGTGACACCTGCTCATAGCTTCACCTCCACCCTCCAAGCCCGTCATCGTCGCTGTGTGGGGACACTGCCATGGGTCTGCTCACTTGAAAACACCGCGTCCTCTCAGATCAGCCCCAGGAAGGCGGGCTGGCGCTGGCACTGCGTCCTGGGACCTGGAAGAGTATTGACAGGCCGTATGCAGCAGGTGCTCAAGGCGGGCTTGGCAAATGAGTGAGCCTTAGTGATTTAAAAACAAGCCTTACATCTTTGCAAGGTTCTTAAAGTTCCAGCAAATGGAGAGTTCAAGACTTGGAGGCACTGAGATTCAACTGACTCTGGAGCCGGCCTGCTCACCCAGGCCAGCCTCTCTCTCTCTCTAACAAATTGATATCTCTCTCTCACTTTCTATCTCTCTCTTCTCCCTCCCTCCCTCCCTTCTTCCCTCCCTCTTTCTCCCCCTACCTCTTCTGTCTCCTTGTCTCTGTCTTGTTCTCTTTCCTCCCACTGTCTCTTCCCTCTCTTTGTCTCTCTCTATGTGTTTTTGTCACTCTCTATATATCCATCTTTTATTTGCCTCTTTTTCCTCTTCCCTCTCCTCCCCTCCTCGCTTCTCTCCTCTTTCTCTGTTCCCCTCTGTTGATCTCTGTCCTGTCCTCTCTCTCTCCCTTCTATTCCTCTCCTCTCTGACATGCCCCCCCCCCTCCCCCGCAGCCTTCATGGGCGGTGGGCCAGCTCCTGCTGTCGAACACACACGTTCCTGCCTCTCCAGCCGCCATCTGCCCTACCAAGGGGCTCCCTCCCAGAGTGACAGTCAGCTCTGCGAGGAGCAGGGAGGGACCAGGGAGGCTGGCACGGGCACGGAGGCGCTCAGTAACCTTCTCCTGGTGTGATAACCCCTCTGCTCTCCAGGCCCCGCTTCCCTTGTCTCGCCAAAGAGGATAACAATTTCTGGGACTTCCTTTATTTTTGTTCCAAATGTGCTTATTATTCTACTGGCTCGTGGTGAAGCTCAGAGAAGTTTATGGGTGGGGGAACTTCACCAACGCAGCCTCCACGGCAGCAGGAGCAATCCTTGCCAGGCGCTGGCCACGTGTGGGGCCAGGCGGGGTGTGTGCTCTGGTGTAGGTCACTGTCACCCTGGGCTCAGCATGCAGGGCTCTTTCGGCCCAGCCAGGCCTCCTTTTAGGAACTTGAACTCATAGGCTGCCTCCAGCCTCAGGGCCATAGCACACGCCGTTCCCTCTGTCTAGAACGCTTTTCCTTCTATACGGTGGCCTAATTAAACTTCTAATTCTGATTCTGATTCTGACTCAAACTCTTTCTCCAGGAAGCCCTCCCTGATGATACCCCCACAAGCCACTTACCACAGTGGAATGACTGTATTTGCTCTCAGCACCTCCCGCTCCCCGCACAAGGCTCCCGACCCCATCATCTGAGCTTAGGTTTCCCCCAGAGGGAAGTTGGGAGGCCCATGAGTCAGAAAAGTTCTTCTTCCCTTCTTGGCACTTTCTCTGGGGAGCCTGGGAGCTGGCTTCCTCCAAGGGGGATTGGATTCAAGGCCAGCCCTCCAGCACCAGACAGCATCTCTCCATCTCCATGACAACTGCTCCCTGCCTGAGCCACCTCTGACATACTCTGTTCCCTCTGCCCAACCTGGAGAAGCCTCCCTGCCTCCAGGTGTTGTGCTTGCTGTTCCCTCTGTTCTGAACACTGTTCCCCCAAGTGGATGAAAGCTGCAGCTCTCCCTCCCTCACCTCCTTCAGGTCTTTGCCCAAATGTCAGCTTCCCAGCGAGGCATTTCCTGACTGCTCCCCACCACCCCTCCTCCTCTCCCTCCTTTATTTCTGCTTATAACCTTGACACCTGGGAATAGGCCACATAGGCTACTGATTCATCCTGTTTCTGGTCTGTCTCCCCACCTAGAATGCCAGCTCCCCTAGGGCAGGTACCTTGGTTAGTATTGTTCCCTGTTGGATCCCCAGCAAGGAGTGGGCCCAGGGCTGTGTGGCTTTGACAGGCCTGGCTTAACGTTCTGGTTCAGCCACTTCCTGGCTTTCTTCTCTGGACCTCAGTTTTCTCTTCTAAAAAATGGGAGAAAAATGGGATTGAAATAGGAGTGAAATAAAATACTGTGGGTAGAGTGCCTATGTATGTCTAGAAACCAAAAGAAAAGGGGAAACAAGAACCAAAATGAAAATTCATCATTCGTCATTTTGGGTCAATGGGGATCCATTCCGGTCTGTCCACACCATGGACCATCGTGCAGCTGTTAAAAAGAATAGTTCACAGTTTCCCCAGGTGCCATGTGTGGTTAATCTTTTTTATTTTTATTTCTAAACATTCTTAATTACTCAGGTATTTTTTTTTCTCTAGAATTTACCTTTAATTGAAAATATTCAAAGTAAAAGTCAGTGTCTTAATATTCTGCCTTTGTTTCAAAAGGGGAGGAGAAATATTCATTCATATTTTTTATAGTTTTAAAAATTGAGATGACATTCCCAAGCAAAAGTAGCCATTTTAGCCCCAGCCAGGTGGTTCAGTTGGTTGGAACATCGTCCTGTGCACCAAAAGGTTGCCGGCTCAATTCCTGGTCAGGGCACATACCTAGATGGTGGGTTCTATCTCTGGTGGGGGCACATACAGGAGGCAACTGATAGATGTTTCTCTCTCACATCCATGTTTCTTTCTCATCTCACTTCCACTCTCTCTAAAAATCAATAAGAAAAATATCCTCAGGTGAGGATAAAAAAAAGTAGCTATCTTAATTAATCACAATTAATCAACCGTTTTATACTGTATGATTCAATGACATTTATTACAGTCACTATGTTGTGCAGCCATCACCTCTGTGTAGTTCCAAACCACGTTCCTCACCCCCAGAGGAGACCCTGTACCCATTAAACAAGTCTCCCCTCATCCCTGCCTCCCCGTAGCCCCTGGCAACCACTAATCTGCTTTCTGTCTCCATGGGTTTATTCTGGACATTTCATATAAATGGAATCATATAACACATGACCTTCTGTGTTACGCTTCTTTCAATTAGCATCATATTTTTGAAGTTCATTCAGGTTGTAGCATGTGTCAGCACCTCATTCCTTTTTTATGGCCAAATAATGTCCTATTGTGTGAATAGACCCCATTGTGTTTATCCATTCACCTGTTGATGGACGTCGAGGTTGTTTTCACCTTTTGACGATCGTGAATAATGCTGCTGTGAACATTCGAGGACAAGTTCTTGTTTTGTGTGTTTATTCTTGAACGAGAGAAGCGAGAAGCTGGAGAGGGTGTACAATGTGATTCTGGTTTGTAAAAGAAATGACAGATAAAGAACCCCTGGTCCAGGCAGAGTCCGTGTAGGGTTTGCATGCCTACAGAACACCAGGGAAGAGCCCATCCCGACCGACCGTCAACATGGGCTGAGAAGACTCACAGAAAAGGAAAAGTGCAAAAGGAAGGCCAGGTGCCAAGTCAGAACGGTGCACACAGAATGACTTCACTTGGGCACGTGCGACAAGTCACAGATGGAGTCATTGTGCAGGTAGACGTGAAACAACAACTCCAGACAAAACAACCCCCAGACTATTCTCTGCACGAAGGGCTGGCCCGGGGCCTGGTCAGACGGAGAAACTGACGTTGGAAGAGAAGAGGGGCTGCCCAGGAGTGGCCCCCAGCCGTGAGGTCCCGCTGGGCCCCCTGCAATGATCCCCCATGTGGTTCTCATTTCCCGTGGGGAGGTGTGAGCCAAGGGGAGCGGTGGGAAGGGGCCAAGAAGAGGCAGAAGTGGGCAAGTGTGGCCGAAGGCTGGGGGTGGACCCCGTGGCTTGCATTGACCTCAGGGCCCTCACCCAGAGTCCCCATGGGCTGAACCTCGGGCTGCTGAGCTTGCTCGCTCTCTGCTGGCTCTTTCTTCCTTTAGGAAATGTTTCAACCGCCCAGATCATCCTAAGAGATAGTCTAATGAGCCCCAGGCCCCCACCACCCAGCTTTGTCACTTCCTAACATTTTGTCATGTTTATTTCAAATCTATAGCAACCAGGGTCTGGCAGGAAACAAACTCCTCTGACATGGGGTGCTGCCGGCACCTGGAGGAGAGCTTAGTGAAGGGACTCATGTGAAGGTGTGGGCAGGCTAAGGGAACCAGCTAGGAAAGGTGCAGAGCCGGCTGGTGTTAGCGGGGAGCTGATGTTTGTAAGGATGGGGTGCACAGAGAGGCCCTGGCAGGAGCTGAGACCTGCTCCAGCCTGGGGGGCACAGCAGGGAGGGAGCTGTCCCACCGTCCTCCTGCCCTCCCATCTCTGACTGCACCCCATTCTGGGAGCCTCCCTGCACTGAAGTCAGGGCTGGTGGCCTCCATACAGGTCAGCTTCCCAGGCACAGAGTAGGGCAGGGAAGGTAGAGATTTGGAGGGAGCAAAAAAGGGCACATCACTCATTCACTCCTGCCTGGAGTGACGGGGGCATCTGTGGTATTACCATGGTGTTTCTCTATTTTCAGATCTGGCCCCTGGCACATGGGCAGCATGTCAACGTCTGTGTGTGTGTGTGTGTGTGTGTGTGTGCGCGCACACACAAGCCTGAGCCTGCAGGTAAGCGTTGCCATGTTCAGGCCCTGGTTTTCAGCACCTGTTTATCGAGCACTTATTACCTGCTAAATGTTTCACACGGCTGATGGCTAGAATCCTTTCCCCTGCCTAGTTTTATAGTTCAGGAAAGCAAGGCCCAGAAAGGAGCAGGGCTTCGTGTAAAACAGGAGCCGGAGCTGGACTGGAGCGGTTGTGGAAGAATTGAGCCCTTAGCCTTGATGACCTGTGCCCCATGGTTCAGGTTTCCTCCATCTCTACTCTCTGGAGCTTCCAGGAGGAGCCTCCTGCTCATGGGAAAGGAACTTCCCCCAAAGGCCCCTGATGCCTGGCCCCCGTCCTGGGAAAGGGTCCTGGTTCAGCCTGACATGGGCTCTGTCAATTCCACCTGCATCAACTTGGGTGATGATTTGACTCCCCAGGCCTCAGTTTCTCCATCTGGAAAATGGGCACAGCACGAGCCCCTCCATGCAGTGAAGTTGTAAGGGTTTGATGAGTTGACCTGTAGGAAGTATAGGACCCAGTGCACAGGAGGCAGTCCTGCTCGGTTTCTGATTTCCCCGAGTCGCCTCCTGGGGGCCGGATCCCCAGTTAGAGGAAGGATGAGGCCAGCCCTAGGGGCCCTGGGGGGCCTGGTCCCAGGACAATGCAGAGCATTGAGTTCATGCCAGCCCTAATTTGAGGTTGGAAAAATAGAAGAATAATCTGGGCAGGACTCAGACAAAGGCCTGGGGGCTGGGTCGGTGGAGGGGCGTCAAGTTACCCCCCACAGGCTGCAGCTACACTGGTGGCTCCCCCAGCAGCTCAGTTCATGGGGGTGTTTTTCTTTCCCCAAAGATTATAATTAAACCAGCGACCAGGGCCCCCTTGCTGGGCCCTAGCGGGCGGGTTTCATTACAGGAAGAACTGCAGGTACAGGGTTCACAGGTCTGATGGGCGTGTCACTGTGATAGAAATAATCATAGGAGCTATAGTAACAGCCAGCCTGTGGGAGGGTTTCCAGCGGGCCAGGCTTCAGCGAGCAAGTCTGCGTGTGTCCCCTCCTCCCCGCAGCGCTGAGAGGCAGGTATGTGTCATGCGGGTTCATAGATGGGCAAAGGGAGGCCTAGAGACACTTTGGAACCCGGAGGCCGTTCCCTTCATCCCCTCAGCAGTGGCAGGAGGTCCAGGGTCCATTCACACAGGCCTGCTCACTTCCTCCCTGCAGTTTTCTCCTCCGTGAAATGGGGATAACCCCAGTGCTGACCTCACTGAGTTGTCATGGGATCAAGTAAGTGGGCGCACTGTGAGGACTCAGAAAATGCCTGTGCCCTCCTTCCTTTTTACCAGAATGAATAAAGGCCAGGCTTTGCCATTAAGGGGTTTGTACCATTAATGCCCCATCCTCCACCCCCACCTCTTCCTGGATGTGATGAGAAGTTGGTGTGGTGGTGGGGGCTCGGGGAGAGGCTCAGAGACTATAACAACACATCTACTCCCACCTAGAAGGAAAGCGCTGCTATTGTACCCATTTTGCAGATGAGGAAGCTGAGGCTCTGAGAGGCAAAACGGCCTACCCACGTCAGGACAGAGACCATGGCTGAGCAGGAGATGCCCAAGGGAGGGTCTTGGCCTCTCTGGCTAGCACCCTGAGACACGTGTAGGAGGCCTCCCCCCAGCTGTCCCCTCCCTGTCAGTGTCCCTGGACAGTCCTCTGGCCTCTGTTTACCCAGGCCAGACACCCCAGACGCTGCCTCTTCCGCTTGCCCGGGAGTCTCTGGCGCCTTCACAATAGGATTCTCTGTCTCTGCAGCTGGTTTTCATTCAAGCCCTTTGTGCTGAAAATAAAAAAATGAAAAGAAAACTTGGCTCCACCCCTCCCCTTTGCTTCCTGGGGAGAGAGGAGGATCCCAGCCTCTTTATCCCCCACTTGGGGCCCAGAGATGTTCACAGCCTGCCCGAGGTCACACAGGAGGCTTGGAGCCAGGACCCTGGCCTTGGCCTCCTCATCAAGGGCTCTGCTCCCATCTCCACCCCTGCCCCCTGACTTCAGGGCCAGCTGCCCCCTCCCCATCCCTGCATTTGCTCTTCCTGGCTCTGGCCTGTAGGCTTGGGGGCAGCAGAGGAAGTGGAACTAACGCTCCCCAAAGCTTACTGCATGCTGGGCACTCGGCCATCCCCAGACACCCAGGACCTTCCCTGCAGCTCTGCGAGGTTCTGTCACCCCATTTAACAAACGAGAAAACTGAGTAGCAGAGACAAGTGCCTAAGGCAGCGGTTCTCAACCTGTGGGTCGCGACCCCTTTGGCGGTCGAACGACCCTTTCACAGGGGTTGCCTAAGACCATCCTGCATATCAGATATTTGCATTACGATTCATAACAGTAGCAACATTACGAAGTAGCAACGAAAATAATTTTATGGTTGGGTCACAACATGAGGAACTGTATTTAAAGGGCCAGAAGGTTGAGAACCACTGGTAAGGTCACACAGCTGGGATGCAGCAGAGTTCAGATTTGAACTCATACTCCCACTGCTGGGTTGTTGCCACATCTGGCACCTTCTTTAGGGGCCTGTAGGGAGCCCTGAGCCTGGAGGAGGGTCTTGGAGGGAAGTGAGTCTGGGCAGGGCCAGGAACCTGGAGTGGAACCAGACAGGAACAATGGGTCCTTAGAGACAGGTGGTAGCCCTGGGTGGAGCATGAGCTGGAGTCAGGGGCTGCAGGGCGAGGTGGCAGGTGGGCCTGGGAAATTCAGTGCTCCCTTCTCCTCTCCCAGTTCCTGGGTCAGGATCTGGGGACACACCTGGCACCTCAACTCCAAACCTGACAGACCAGGGCTCCAGCGGGAGGCAGGGTCAGCCCCATGCAACAATAATGGCTAGTAACTATTCTTCATGTTCATCAAGCGCTAACCAGCCAGGCACTGCACCAGGGCTTCCTGGGTGCTCACAACTAGCCTCTGAGGGGGGACTGTGACTAATGCCCGTTTTACAGATGTGCAAAGTGAGGGCCAGAGAAATCCTCGGCACTTGCCTAGGGACAAAGAAGTTTGGAAGGTATGGCCCTGAGAGAGTGAGCTTCCTGTCCCAGGAGGCATGCAAGCAGAGGTGGCAGGAACTCAGTGGGGTCAGAGCAGGGACATGATGGGGAGTTCGTGCTCACTGAGGACGATTCATTGAACATGGGGCCAGGGAAGCCAGGAATTGGGAAGCAGATAAGGCCTTCTGGGCTGTTGAGGGGATTCAATAAGTGAATGGATGCCCAGAATTGGAAATGTGCCTGGTATAGAGTCAGTGCCCAATGAGTGAGAGCACCCTTCATGGAGCACCTACTGTTTGCAGAAATAGTAACTCACACTTCTGGAGCCCGCCGGGCACCCAGGCCCCGGGCCTGGATGGTTTTGGGTGTTCACGGCCTCTCAGCCACTCTGAGTGCTCAGGGGGTCCTTGACGCGCATGGTGCCTGCTGTTCTTGTTTCTACTGGCAGTTGAAGCCGAGGCTGGGAGCACGGACCAGTCATTCCCGCTTTGCGGGCTGGGGCCGCTGCTGACTCCCCTGAGCTGTGGTCCTCATCTGTGCAATGCAGTGTGCTCATCCACGGCCCCTTAGACTTCTGATGGGAAAGGGATACTTTTCCTCCCAGGAACTTTCTGCCCCTGGTGAAATTCTCTGAGACCCCGTTTCAGCCTTCTCATCCCTCCCCTCTCCACTCTCTCCCCTGTCTCAGGGTTTATTCCAGTTCCCTTCTTGCCCCAGGGAGGCCGCCTTCCATGCCTGCACAGTGAAGACATTTAATTAAATCTTAGGACAGGGAGTCCAGATGCAGGGCTGTGCCAAGATGGGTGAGCTGGGCTCACATTTCTTTCCTCCTGGGCCCAGTGGCTGCTCTGGCACCAGACACCGTGTTGCACATGACCACATCCTAACCAGGAAGGGAAAGGGGTGGGCAGAAAAAGGACCTTTCTCATCCAGACCTCACTCTCTTATCAGGCAGGAAAATATTTCCCAAATGTTCCAGTAGACTTCCCCTGGTGTCCATGTGACAAGGGAAGAGTTACGTGTCCACCTTTAAGCCAGAAAGGAATTCTCATAGCTGACTTAGACCAGTCAGGACTCAGCCTCTCCGGCTGCCCCAAAGAAATAGGGCTGTGAAGTGGCGGGGACACAGCTGGCCGCTGCTGGTTCCCGTCTCTGGCATCGCACCTCTAGGATGCACGGAAGGGCCTGGATTTGCTGGGCCTCCTGTGGAAGTGCTCTTGACTGTGTTCCGGGGCCTTGAGTACCCTTTTCCCAAACCTCCAGATGCCAGTTCTCTGGTTCTCCTTCCTCCTCCCTGACCCCCCTCCTCAGGCCTCACAAATGGCTTCCTTCCCCTGCCTTCCTCTGACCTCACCCTCAGTGAGGTCAGCAGGGGTCCCCAGCAAAGGCCTGAGGGCTCCCCAGTTCCTGTCAGTGTTTCTTTGTGTCCCACAGGCCTCAGCCCAGCCTCTTCCTTCTCCCAGGCCTCCGTCTTGCTCAACTGCCCAAACCAGAGACATGGGTGTCACTTAATGCCACTACCCACCCCCCGCCCATGTCCACCCCTGCTCAGAAAATGGCACTGCCCCCACCCAGTGGCTCAGGCCTCAGACCTCAGAGTTGTTCTCAACTCTGCTCTCTCTACCCCCCCATCCATCAGCAACGCTCTGCTCTAGCTCTACCCTCTGACTGCATCCTGAATCCCACCTGCCCCTCCACCTCTGCCATGACCTGGTCCCTCCTCCTCACCCCCTCCGCCCCCCTCCTCCCTGCTTGGCTGAAGGGATCCTGTTAGAACCTCAGTCAGTGCCTTGCTCGAAGCCTCCTGTGGCTCCCACCTCCCTAAGAAAAGCCAGCCCTCCCTACCCACAGGCTCTCCAGGACTGGCCCCTGCACATACCCTTCTCCACTCCTCCTCCCTCCCCTCCTCCCTCCTTGACTCTGGCCACCTTGACTTTCACTCCTCCTTAAACAAAACACAAAGCTTCCCTCCCACCCCATCCCACCCCACCTTTGCTCTATTGTCCATCTTCCTGGAACTCTGTTCTGGATCTTTCCGTGACTTGCTTCCTCTCCTCACTCAGGCCTGTGCTCCCCAGAGAGGCCCCCTAGACCACCCCCTGCAGCACCCCTCCATCACTCTCCATCCGATCTGATCTGTTTTTCTGTCCTCCTCTCTCTATTTATTCATTTGTTCAGTGCCTTGTCCTGCCCTGACCCCACTTTGAGGCGAGCTCCGGCAAGCAAGACTGTATCTTATTCAGCACACAGTAGGCTCATGACACACTGTGTTTGGCACAATCTCGGCAGCTCCTCCCTCTGATGCAGCTTGTGGGGACATAACCCCAACCGAGGGCTGAGGCCCCCCCGCCCCCATTCCAGGGTCAGGGTCTGGACTCAGAGTGGAGGTGGGCGGAGGGTCCCAGGCAGACGGAGAGAAGCAAAGGACACGGGAGCCCAGACCTTCATCACCGGCGTCTGGGGGGTGACACTGGGCAGGGGTGGAAGCCAGGAATTTTCAGTTCTCCCTCGGTGCGCCCTTTGGGAACATCTTGTCCCATGGTTTTTATTGTTTTTCTCTTTTCTGAGCTGTGGTACCTATTGTTCAATAGAAGACCCAGTGCGGTGGCCCACATCACCCAGGCCAAGCTCGAAGCTGGCCTGTAAGGTGGAAATCAACCAGGGTCAAGTTCCCCTTTGGGGTTTCCACAGGAAGGACGCAGCCCTCCCCACCGAGGAGGATGGGTGGCTCCCTAAGTTCAGCCCGCCAATCCCCCCAGCATCAGGTCCGCCCCAGGGGGAGGCCCGGCTTGTGTGGGGGGTGCGGTGTGGAAACAGGGCTGCATTTGAGTGGACACTGACTCAGGGGGACTGGTGGACCCACATCTCCCCCTCCTGGTGTATCCACCAGGCGATGGGCTCTGCTCTGTCTGAGGCTGTCTCTTTATTTTGTGCTGAGCATGTGCCGTTGAGTTCCTGTCACAGTGCCTAAGCCGTGACAGCCTGGATGTAGCATAGATAGTGAGGGGGGGGGGGGCGCTGTTCTGGGTGATGTTGGGAAGGGGGACCTCTTCACCTCTTGTCCAGGTGACCAAGGTCCATCCTTAGAATACCGGACTCAGGGGAACCCTGACTGGGATTCAAATGGTGACCTCCTGGTTCATAGGTCGATGCTCAACCACTGAGGCATGCCGGCTGGGTGAGGTCTGTCCCTTTGGTTTCCATTCAGGAAAGTAAGGCTCTGAGAGGGGAGGGAGGTGGTGCATGGGGGACCAGGAGTCGGGTGGCTGAAGAGCCATCCTGGAGGAGGGGGTCTGGGCAGGGCAGGGGAGGGAGAGGGTGTCTGGAGGGTGGGGCTTGCCTGCTGCTCCATTCATCCTGCGTGTATCATTCATTCAGTCAACAAATATTAATGAAGCACCTACTCTGTGCCGGCCTCTGGGGAGTCAATGATCCCTGCCACAAGGAACTCAGTGAGGGGACAGACGATCTAGTCACCCTCAGCAATGTCCGTTGGTGACTGAGAAGTCCAAGGTGGTTCCTATAATGGGGCAGGAGGGTCGACATGGTTGGGGAGGTGAGGAAGGCTTCCTGGAAGAAGCTGAGTTGAGAACTGAAGGGTGAGCAGAGGCCAAGTAGATGAGAAAGGGCAGAACAGATGTTCCAGTAAGTGGGCGCATCATGTGCAAAGGCCCTGTGGTCGGAGCTGTGAGGTGAGGAGTGAGCGGGAAGCAAGGAAAGCCGAGGGCTGGGCTGGAAGGCTCCCCGGGGGGAGTAGCCTGGTCTAAGCTGAGGCCCGTGGGGAGCTTGGGAGGGTCTGAGTAGGGAGATGGGGTCACAAGACACCTCTGCCCGCCTCTGCCTTCGCACCTGACCACCTGCCATGCCCTGGCGTGGCATCTTTCATGAAGGTGCCAGGGATGAGCCCAGTTGTCAGATTTGAGGAAAGTGAGTCTGGATCTTTCCATGCTCCGTCCACTTCCCCCTGCCCAGAGAAAAGAGGAACGAAGAACCGACGCCCCATGGTCAGCCGGGAAGAGTCTGGGCTGGGAATGGGGAGGGTGGGGCCCTTGGGGGCCCGCACCCGGGATGGGCAGGGGCCCTGCTTCCGTTTAACCACAGCCCTGTGACATGCCCCAAAAGGGAAGCAAAGGCCGCCTGTCCTCATCCTCTGTGCTCTAGGGAGGGGCTAGGGATGCCCGGGGGAGGGCAGGAACCTGGGGGGTGGGGGTGGGGCTCACTCACGATGCAAGACTGGGTTCTCAGAGAACTTAGGGGTTAGTGGAACTCAGCTGCGTGACCTTGATCGAGTCTCATCACCTTGGCTTTCTCCTCTGTAAATAGAGGATCAAAAGCTTTGGGCAGAAACTTTTCAGGATCAGCACACAGTGGAGCCTCGCCTAGTGGCTGACTGATGAATGTTGGTTTGAATGAGCTAAAGCTGGTCTTCTCCCTGTTAGAAGTAGCCAAGTAGGTAAAGAACCCCTGTATTTGACATTCAACAAGTATTTATTGAGCACCTACTGTGTTCCAGGCATTGTTCTCTGTGTTATGGAGACAGCAATGAGCACACCAGACACAAATGCCTGCAGATGCCCCACCACTGTGCTTGGTCTGTGGCAGACATCACTAATGCATCGTCTTTCCCACTGAAATCGGAATTCTCCCCCGCATTCTTCACCAGCTGGGGGCTGGTACATGGGGGAGACGGACCTGTCATGCCAGCACAGGACTGTGAATGGGGACTCAAAAGATCCCAGTGAGAACTCCCTAGGTGATATAGGCTATTTCCTCTCAGTCTCTTTCAACAAATATCTGTTGGGCACCTACTGTGTGCCAAGTGCTGGGAACATAGCAGTGATCAGGTGGACACAGTGCTTGTCCTTGTGGAGCTGGTGTTACAGTGAGGGAGATGGAAAAGCGAGTAAACAAAGAAGTAGATACTAGTACTTCCAGACACAGGTACGTGCTGCAAAGACAGCACCAGAGGGGTGCGTGGAGAGTGACGGGAGGTATCGTGGGTGGCCCAGAGGACAGGGGGATCTGGGAGGAGGTGGCATTTATTAAGAGCTGACTTAGGAGGTGCAGCCACCAAAGGAAAGTACAGGGAACAGTGTTATAGGTGGAGGGAACAGCATGGGTGAAGGCCTGGAGGTGGGAACCAGGTTGACTTATTTGAGGAACAGAAAGAAGCTGGTGATCGGTGGGGGCGGGGAGCCCTGAGTGAGGGGGCAAGAAGTAGGAGGGGATGTTGGAGGGGCCAGGGCAAATGCCCAGGGCTGGAGGTCGGGGCCGGGAGTCTGGCTTTTACCCTAAACGTGATGCGCAGTCACTGGGAGGTTAAAGCAGGGGAGTGACTGGTTGGGGTGACACTTTTGATCCTTCCAGCTGCCATGTGGGAAGAGTGTGTCGGGGACAAGGGTGAGGCAGGAAACCAGTTCGGAAACGACTGTAGCGGTCCCGGAACGATGCTGGTGGCCTGGGCCGGGGCGATGGCAGTGAGGACAGGCATAGGTGGCCAGGGCAGGGCTGCGGGGAGGCCCAGCGCTCTGCATTCGGTTTCGGTTTTCCTTTTACACAATCCACCAGGGGTTCTGGGCCCCTGGACTTTCCCTGGCCCGGCCGGTGCAGCCACAGCATGCTGGTGATGTGGCCTCCTTCCTCCCGGCCCCCTCCCTGCCCTGCCCTGGGCGCCAACCCCTCCTCTTCAAGGACAAGGACTGCCCCGGTTACTCTGTTACAGTCTCCCCGCCGCCAGGCTTGGCCTGTGGTCCCCGATATGCCAGGGCTCCCGTGCCTGCATCCTCCAGCCCCTTCGGCTGTTCCCTCTGCAGCCCCACGGGGCAGAAGCTCACTCCCTTTCCTCAGATCGGGTTTGCCTCCGAGGCAGGACCCCGAGGGTCCACGCTGGAGGGGCAGACACATCCTCTGGGTCCGTGATTTTAGAGAAGGACCCGAAGGTAGCCTCTTTCTTGGGGAAGTTCTCCTCTGATCCAGCTCCTGCTGGGTGGAGCCGGCAGACATGCTCTCCTTCCTGACTCGGGCCTCAGGCGCACGGCTTGGCAATGGCTGGAGAGCTGTGTGGAACTGGGTTCTGAGGCTGCAGCAGGGCTCCCAGGAAGGAGATCATAATTGATTAGTAATGTCTTCTAGGGGCGCAGGATTGGGGATAAGGGTCATGTGGCCGCATCTTTGTGTCCCCAGCATGCCTCCCTCTCCCATCGTGCCCCCAAATCTTCAAGTGCGCACCTCCCTTCAGGTGCCTCAAATGTACTAGATGCTGGTTGAAAACAGCCTGTGGCCTTGGCTTCCTCATCTAGGAAATGGAGATGATGATGATGACAGGAGCCCCAAAGGGCTGGGAGGCTTGGAGGAGAGGCCCCCCTGCTCCCCAGCAGCCCTTGAAAACCAGGGCCCTGAGAACTGGGCGTTGTCCGAAGTCACGTAGCGGGGAGAGAGCAGACATCGGATTTGAGCTCAGGGCCCCTGCATCGGAAAGGGCAGGCAGAACAACGGGGCTGAGGAGGGGAAGGTGCTGGCCAGATCTCCCTGTGCCCCCAGACCCCACTTCTCCTTTCTGCCCCGTTACTCAGAACACAGGAAGCCTGGCTGGGGCCTCCCTTGCCCATTCTGTCTGCAGCGGGGTGGACACGGGGTCTTGGCGTCACCCGCCGCCACCCCGGGCCTCCCCCTTCCTGTCTTGTGCAAGACGAGGCGTCCCCTGCGTGGAAAGGGCAGGCTGCTCTGGCGGATGGGTGGATGTGTGGATGGGCGGATGGGGGCCTCTCAGACGGGGTCACTGCCCCCAGTTACCTCTAGCAGGCCTGGCCTAGGCCCCCGCCCCTTCCTCCTCCTCCTGTTCCCCCCAAAGTTCATGCAACCTTGAGCAGAAAGCTGGGAGACCCAGCATGGGGAGGCACCTTGTCCCAAAAGAGCAGGCCTGGGCCCTGACTATGATGGAGAGGTTCCTAAACAACAATGACAGCTCTAATAATAATGGCTTCATGCCCTGGCTGGTTTGGCTGAGTGGATAGAGCGTCGGCCTGCGGACTCAAGGGTCCCAGGTTCGATTCCGGTCAAGGGCATGTACCTTGGTTGCAGGCACATCCCCAGTAGGAGGTTTGCAGGAGGCAGCTGATCAATGTTTCTCATTGATGTTTCTGGCTCTCTATCCCTCTCCCTTCCTCTCTGTGAAAAATCAATAAAATATATTAAAAAAAATAATGGCTTCTGTTACTGGGTGGCTTCTATGTGGCAAGCACTATCTCATTTAAACACATTTATATAAGCACCTACTTTGTGCCATGTGCTATTCTACACCCTTAAGATATAAGGGTCCCACATTGTGGGGCACAGCAGCTAAAATTAAAAAAAATAATTTTTTAATCTTAAAAAAAATCCTCACCTGATTATATGTTCATTGACTCTAGAGCAGTGATGGCGAACCTTTCGAGCTCGGCGTGTCAGCATTTTGAAAAACCCTAACTTAACTCTGGTGCCGTGTCACATATAGAAATTTTTTGATCTTTGCAACCATAGTAAAACAAAGATGTATATTTTTGATATTCATTTTATATATTTAAATGCCATTTAACAAAGAAAAATCAACCAAAAAAATGAGTTCGCGTGTCACCTCTGACACGCGTGTCATAGGTTCGCCATCACTGCTCTAGAGAGAGGGGACAGGGGAGAGAGAGAGAAAAAGAGAGACAGAAAAACATAGATGTGAGAGAGAAACATTGATCAGTTGCCTCCTGTATGTGCCCCAAACGGGAATCTGGGCCTAGGCCCCGCCCCTTCCTCCTCCTCCTGTCCACTGAGGTGTGTGGCCTGACTGGGGATTAAACCTACAGCCTTGGTGGCACACAGGACAATGCTCAACCAACTGAGCCATTCGGCCAGGGCTAATTTTTAATTTTTTAAATGACCCCTTTCTTCAGGTGAGGAAACAGGCGCTGGGAGGGGAGGAACTTGCCCAACGTCACGCAGCTCAGCCGCATCTCACCGAATGTCACTGTGTGTCCCGGGCGGGGCCAGCACTGTCCCGGAAGTGGGAGGCCCAGAGGAGGGGGCATTTAGCATTTTCCGGCTGGGAAGCCCATGGTTTGTGGATGGCCCCTCCGGGCCTCAGTTTCCCCATCTGTACCAGCTCTGGTTACTTAGGCTTATGGTTTTTGGCTCAGTAGGTCTGGGGCAGGGCCAGGTGGACAGCACGGGGAAGAGAGAAACAGAAGACACCTCCAGGATGGCTATGGTACCAGGCGCTGCCAGTGCCCCCCTGGGAGCCACACTCGTGGCCATTGCCCAAGGGCTTCCTTTGACAAAGGAGTGTGGGGCAGAGGTGAGAGACCCTTGCCGACAGAGGTGGAACTGGTGTGTAAATACCCTGGCTTCCGTGCCCCTGGGGAGGGGCAATGCTGAGGCCTGTTCTGCTCCTCTTACCAGAGGTCCGGGAGGCTGAGTCCAGAGGTAACCTGCACACCCCTCTCCTTGACTCACGTCCTCACTCCTTAGCTCCCCCCCCCCCCAGATCCTTCTCTTGGGTTTGCTTCACCTACCTAAGCCAACAGCTGTGCTACCCAGAGGTTAAGGGCTTTGGAATCAGTGACGCCTGAGTCTGAACCCTGGCATTGCCACTGCCCTTGCCTGTGACCTTGGGAACCTGCCTGCTTGCTCAGAACCTCAGTTCCTCTCTCTGTGAAATGGGAACTTAGAACCAGAGAACCAAGCGATAGACCGGGGGGGTTGAGGTGACAGGAAGCAGAGCTGAGTTCTCAGCTGTGGGGCCCTTAGTGATCCCGGGCGCCATGTCTGGATGCTTCTGAGGGGGATGAGCAGGAGTGGGTCGTGGGTTTGGCAGGGGAAGAGGGCAAAGGAGCACTTTGAACCAAGGTGTGGAGGAGGACTGGCTGTGGCCTCCTCAGCCCTGTTTGGCCAGGGGGGCAGGTAGGTAGGTGAGAAGCACATGCAACCTTGTCCCCCGACCTGCCCTCCCTCCCCCGAAGGATTCCAGGGCTCCCAGTGGGATGCTGAGGGCACAGCAAAGAATGGTGAGTTGATCCGCTGTAGGGCTCTCACCAGGCAAACAGCTCTCATCTGGGGTCGCAGATGCTGGGGCCCTCTGAGATCCCTTCACTGAGGCTGTGCTGGAGGCAGGGTTGTGGGGGCCCAGGTGCCCCTCTTTACCCTGGGTCGGCCTCATGTCCAGAAGAGCCCTTGGCCCCCACTGCACACTGGGGTCCTCCCTGCTGCCGTGATGGCAACCCCAGCTACCCGCTGCCCAGGCTCCCAGTTTCCATCTCCTGCCCACACGGCCTGCCTTCTGTTGTGTTTCTTGTTTGTCTCCTTCCACTGGGATGTCACCATCACCCGGGTAGGGAGTTTGGTCCGTTTTGTTCACTGCTGGACGCCTGGCCCCAGCACAGGGCCTGTACAGAGCAGGTGCCAGTACACATTTGTGAGTGATTGAGTGAATGAATGAATGAATGAATGAATAAAAATACTCTGTTGGCAGTTGAGGTGGCTGAGACCCAGAGAAGGCCCCAGGGGACTCACAGTCCGGTGCTCTTTCTCCTGGCTCTCCCTGGTCTCTGGAGCCGTTGGTGGCCAGTGCAGCCACAAGGAAGGTGTGCCAAGTTTGGGGTCTTGGGTGTGAAGTTCAGCTCGGGCATGTCTTGGCTGTGGGACTGGAGGCAAGTCGGTTCCTCATCCATCAGACAGGTCACAGGGAGGTCCCAGCGGCACAGGGTGAGGTGCCCATGGGAGGGATGGTATGTGGTGAGGGCTGGGCACACAATAGGTGCTGAGTAAATGGGAGTGGGGTTGGCTGTGGGGGAGGCTCTGGCTTGCGGTCCCCTCCCCCTCTGCTCCGGGGCCTGTAATTATCACTTACCCTGGTCAGTGGGCCCGAGAAATTCCATGTGTGGGCAGGGCTGTGGCCAGGGTGCTCGCCCAGCCCCCAGAAGGTCCCATGGACACTGGCCGGTGGGCCTCATGGCTGACATTCCAGGCACATTTCCCAGCCCTGGGGCTGCCACAGGCCCGCATAGGGTGGGGGTGGGGGGTCAGAGCCTTCAGGCTGGACAAACCAGTCAGCATCCCAGGCTGGGCTGCCTGGCCACCAACTTCCTGCTGGGCTCCCTGAGGCGCAAAGGCCTCCAAGTCCTTCCCTCTGCCTCCATTTGCCACCATCACAGCTCGTCCACACGGAAGCCTCAGTCCAGGCCCTGGAGAAATCCCCTCTGCACACTCAGCCAGAGGGGTCCTTTAAAACCATGGATCAGCCCGCGTCACTCCCTCGCTGGGTCGGAACCCAGTGTTCTGAGAACCAGCCCTCAAGTTCTTCCCTGGGCTCACAGGCCCTGCACCATCGGACCCCCTCCCCCACCCCTCCTCCTCACTCACTCTTCCAGCCTCCTCTGTGCTTGTGCTGCCTCAGGGCGTTTGCACTGGCTGTTCCTTCTGTCTGCCACACTCTTCCCTCAGGTGTCCTCAGGGCCCCCTCCCTCCCTTCCTTAGGAGCCACCTGCATGTGAAGACCTCTGACCCCCTCAGCCACTCTCCTCGCAGTATTCCGGTTCCCTCCCCTGCCCTGCCCTGCGCTCCCCGGCTCATCACCTCCTGACACACTGCGGATTTTACTTATCCACAGAGGCAGGGGTCGTGGTCTGTTTTGTTCTCTGTTGTATCCCCTGTGCCCAGCACAGTGCCTGGAGCATAATAGGTGCGCAGCAAACATGTGTTGACGAACTGAATGAACAACTCTATGAGTTGTTGGCAGATAAGGACACTGAGTTCCCGCAGGGTAGGTGACCAGCCCAAGGCCACACAGCTCGTCTGAGACGGCCGGCCAAGAGAGGAGTCTGGGTTCATTAGCTCCTGGTGCTGGCATTTTAGAAATTGCTTCTGGAGAGCGACAGATGGGACCAAGGCCCCGTGGATTCTGCCACGCCCGCCAGCCCCACGGCCGGGCAGCACTCCGGCTGGTCAGGAGTCCGGCCTGCCTGCCTGCCCGGGCATTCCAGGCTCCAACCCAGTTCTCAAGCTTTCTATTTTGAGCCTCCTCGTCCTGAGGACTGTGTGTTCCCAGCAGGCGGCGTGGGCCAGAGGCTGAGCCTGGGTGTGGCCGTCACCTTATCTGGGGCCTTTTGGGGGTGGGAGCCAGAGCCGGGGCCCCGCCATGAACTCACGGACCCAGATCCCCCGTCTTTAACCTGTTGGCTGCTGAGGTCTCAGGCACAAGTCTTATTCTTTGCCAGACTGTCCCCATTCAAGCCCATGCAGGGGTAGTCTCCACTCATTCAGTCTTGGATTATACCCTTCTGTTTGTTCCCAGGACTGTGGGTCCCATTTGAATTCTGGCTCTGTCCCTTCACAGCTGTGTGACCGTGGGCAAGTTACTTCACCCCTCTGAATGTATTTCCTTATCTGGGCAAGGGGGGCAAGAAGAGTACCTATCTCCTGGGTGGCTGAGGAGATCTGGTGTGATAAAACTGACGAAACTGCCTGCCCTCGGAGGCCCGATTTATTCTCCTCATTGCTTTTCTCACCACTGGCTGCCCTTGTATGGATTTGCCTGTGGGTTGCTTGTCTCTCTCCACCAAGGCAGGGGCTTTCGCCTACTTTGTTCACTGCTGTGTCCCTTGTGCCCAGCACAGCATCTGGCACACAGTAGGTGTTCAATGAATGTTTGTTGAAAGAATGAATAAATGAATAAGGACCCCTTGAGGAAACAGCCCCTAAGCTCAGAAAGTGTGTTCTCACCCCCTTCCCCACCACAGAAAGGTTCTTGGATGCCTGCTGGTACCACAACCCCCTGTTCCATCTCATCCAGCAGCCATCAAGGCTGTCTGAGTTAGCATCACCTTTGTTTCACAGATGGGGAGAATGAGGCTCAGAGAGGGAGAGTCATCTGTCTAATGTCACACAGCAGTCAACACCTGAGCCAGGGTTCCAAGCCAGGACTGCACGGTGGATGGATCATTCTTTCCTTAGGGGTAGTCGGTGGTGACGGAGAGCATGGTGGGGCCTGTGAGGAGCTCCCAGGGAGGCAGAAAAGATGGGAGATGAGTCACTCTTCTTGAGTTCCATCTCTCCTTGTGTCTCTCTTAGTCTTCCTGGATCCCTCTGCCCCCATCTTTTTCCTGTCTCTCTGTGTCTCTGTCTGTCCCCTCCCTTGTATATATGACTTACTGCGCAAGACAGAGTGCAGGCGCAGACCCTTGGCTCCAGGGATGGAGCCGAGGCCAAGAGAAGGGAGGATTGACTTCTGGGACTGCGTTCAGTCTGGGGCCAGGCCCTGTGGCCAGGCCCAGGGTGGGCCCCAGGGTCCTGGTCTCGGTGTCCACACTTTGGGGCAACCTTGGGACCCCGAGCAGTTCAGAGAGTCCCAGGCCTGGCTTTAGAAGACCTGGGCTCCAAACTCAGCCTTGTCACCTTGTCACGTCCCAGCCAATGGCCTTGGGCACTTAGCCCAGTTCCTGTAAAATGGGACCATCGACAGCGCTATCTCATAGGTTTTATAAGGAGGAATGATGTGAGGGCCATGCCTGGCTCCCTGAAGCTCCATGCAATAAGGACAGCATTAGCGAAATAGCTAATTATAATGATTTCTTTTTAGCAGGTGGAAAAAGTGAGACTCAGAATCATTTTACTAATTCATTATTATTGAGCACCTACTATGTGCCAGGTGCTTTGTTTGGCATTCATTAACCCAGGGGCTGGCAAACTATGGCCCGGTGGCCAAATCTGGCCCACAGTCTATTTTTTTGTAAATAAAGTTTTATTGGCACCCACTATTCCCATTCATTTAGATTTCATCTATAACTGCCTTCGCCCTACAACTGCATTGTGGAGTAGTTGTGAGAGAGGCCACAAGACACCCCCGCCCCCCAAAGTGAAGATATGTGCTGTCTGGCTCTTTAGAGAAAAAGGTTGCCAATGCCTGGATTAACCCATCACAACTGGGAGGAAGGGCAGATCAGCACCCTGAGGTCACAGACTAGAAACTGAAGTCTTTGCCCAATGCCTCTCACAAGGCTGGGTCTTGATAAAACACTGTGCGGGTCTTATTCCTCCTTCCCTGCCCCTTACAGATCTTCCCAACTCTTGTTCCTATTCTTCATAGATGCTGAGTGGCAAGTCAGAGCCCGTAGTGGGAGGAACCCTGTTTGAGACTCAGGTAGATCTGAGTTTGAATTTTGCCTCAGCCCCTCCCTTGCTGGTGACCTGGGGTGAGAGGTCTGGCACATAGTAGGTGCTTAATCAACATCACGGCCCGCCTCTCAACTTTCTTTCATGGAGGACATTTTACAAAGTACAGCCAGTGACCAACGGGGTGTCGTGGCTGCGGTGAATGGTGGAGTGTGTGGCATTAGTAGGAGAGCACTTTGTGTGTCAGAGAGGCTTTCTAGAGCGCCATGTGAGTGGTGGGGGGATCTCACTGTCCCCCAAGTCTTAGCCTCTCTCTCCTGGCTCGAGGCCTCGGCCTGGTCCTTGACTGCAGCGCCCCCACCCCCATTCCTCCCAAGCGCCTTCCCAGCCTTCCTGCTGGCCTTGGGAGGCTCCAGGTTTGCCCCCAGGCCTCTTCCAGAGGTCACAGAATCACTGATAGGCAATCCTGCCCACTGTCTGGAGGAGGCAATGTTGGTGACTCAGGAAACTCTGGCTTCTCCCAGCCCCGGTGCCCAGTATTATGATCTGGGGCTGTTGAGCATGGAGGTGACACTTCCCTGAAGGACTCACCGGCTGCACCTCCGTTAGAGCAGCGTCCCCGAATCATCAAGTCACTCACTCACCTCCCGGTGTTGGGTGACACCTTGGGTCTCAGCTCTGTCAGTGGAGCTCTGGTGGTACCTACCGTTCAGGGAGCTGTGAGGATGAAATGATCAACGAGAAGAAGCGCTTGGCATGGCCCTGAGCACGGTGGGCACTTGGTACATGTGCTCATGGATGCATTCTAGGGTCCCCTGGACACTCCTGAGGCCTCCCTGACTGTGTGACCTCAGGGAGCCATGCCTTTCTCTGGACCCAAGAGTCCTCGACTGCAGTTGGAGACCGCCTAAGAAAGTGGACTCATTATTTGACAGATGGAGAAACTGAGGCTGCAAAACTTCTATGATCTGGTTAAAGGTCAACCAGGGGTAGGGATAAGCTGGGGACTGCTTGCAGTCATTCACACTTTGCTTGAACGAGCTCCCTGGGTTCTTGGTTACCCAGTGACCCCTAGACCCTGGAGGACTTGGGAGGCAGAGCAAGGCCTAGCTGAGGCTCCCTGCAGGGCCCCAGGTTGCACAATCACAACATGGGTGGCTGTGACCAAGGCAGGTGACCCATGTTCTCTGGGAGTTACCCCTGGGACGTGCAGCCTTGTTGCACACACTCCTCACTTCCGCACAGACTGACTTGCGCTCTGTTCCCCATGCTGCCATTTCCTGGCTGTGTGACTCTGGGCAAGTCACTTCCCCGCTGGTTTAAGGGAGGGTTTACTCTGCGCCTGTCACTCTCCGCCTCTTGCTCTTCCTCAAACATGCCAGGCATGCTCCTACCTCAGGGCCTTAGCACTTGCTGTTCCCTCTGCCTGGAATACCTTTCCCAAATATGGCTTGCTGTCACTCCTCCTTCAGGTCTCTGCTCAAATGTCACAGCTCAACGAGGCCTTTGATCCCTGGAACTCCCTTTTGCATTTAATTCGTCTCTGTAGCTCTTACCACTTCTTGATGCATCCTGGGTACTGCTGGTTTGTCTGTCTGCTCCCTGCAGGATGGATGCCCCATTTTTGTCTCTTGGTCATTGTCGTGTTCCCAACCCCCAGCATGGCACTGGCACACGAAAGTGCTCAATAAAGACTTGTGGAATGAATGAACGAACGAATGAATGAATGGTGCTAAGCACCATGTCCTGCCCATAGTAAGCACTCATACCCATTGCAGTGAATGGTGTTGCTTTGGCAGCTGCTTTCCAGCGCCTCTTCGCTCCTGGCCTTCTCCAATTCTCCCCTCACCAGCCTGGCTCCTGCTTTCTCTGCCAGGCTCAGCTCCCTGCTGCCTGCGCAGTTTTGTCCTTGGGTCCTGGGTCCTGGGTCCTGGGTCCTGGGTCCAGGTGGCCGCTGGGGAATCGCAGGCCTGTGGGGTGGGCGCCCTCATACTCTACCTCTGGCTCCTGTTACATCCCTGGGGCAGAGCTGCTGGGAAACCAACGCTTTGACGTTCTGTGGGTCAGACACCCTGAGCTCCGGGCCTTCCTTAGCGCTGCCTGGTGTGCCCGTTGTCACACAGAAGGGGCAGTGAGGCTAGAGGGGGGCAGCTGTCGGGTGTCTGGCCTTTGGGACTCCTGAAACATCAGGGAAGCTTCCAGGACGCGGGCTTCTTTGTCGCTCCCGGACTGGGGCTGGGCTCAGGTGCTTGCTTGCTGGATGCTAGGACTGAACCTCATGCAGGCATAGGGACCAGGTTTGAATCACACCCTCTATTTCCGGGCAGTGTGACTGGTGGCTTGTCACCCGGTCCCACCGAGCCTCAGTTTCCTTGTCTGTAGAGAGGCACGCCAATGCTTACAGGGTGTTGGGAGGACAAGACCAGCTCTTCCCGGGCATCTAGGGTCTCCAGCCCGCCCTGGGCCCTGGCTGCTCCGGGCCTGGCATCCTTGCCTCATTGTTGGGGTAATTGACAGTCCCCGGAGACTGCTGCTGTGGCTTTATTTCCCCTCCCCCGGCTTCTCCCTCCTCACGCTGGCCTGCCTTCTCCAGAACCAGCTTGTTTTTGTTTTCTGTTTTTACGGCTCCATAAATGAGTCACGGGCTTGATTTGATTTAATTTCGTTGTAATTGTTATCTTTTCAAGCTTGTTTTTTTCCACTCGGTTACTCACGAGACCACAAAACCTAAACAGGACGGGGCCTTCCCCAGCCGCTGCCTGACACTCGGCCGGCCTCCTGGTGATCCGGGGCTCAGCGGTTCCGGCTCCTGGAGGATTGAGGGGGGCTCGGGGGCTTCTGGGAGGAGGTGCTTAGTGTGCTGAGCAGGACTGGGCGTCCTGAGTCCCGGGCTGCAGCCCCGTTCTGCGTGCTGTGTTCCCCCGGGAGAGTTGATTAAGCTCCCTGGGCCTCAGACCCCAGTCAGTGTCCTCCTTGGCAAGCTTTAGAACAAGGAGTCAAAAACTCAGACATCTTGGGGCCAGGAGGCGACATGCTGAGTGAGGTGGGCTGGGTGTGACTGTGGTGAACTGGAGCGAACAGGCCCCTCTCAGGGGACGCCGCCTCTCAGCCGGCACGCGGCCCAGATCTCTCATTTTATCAAAAGAAGCCAGAAATCCGAGGCCCTATGTGAGAAGTCCTAATTTTTAAAAGTTGTCCAACGAACCAAACTAAAAACAACAAACAAAATTCAGCTCTGTGGACACCTCTGGTTTAGAAGGTTCTGGAAGAGCCGGCCACAGTGCAGACTGAATACTTTTGTAGAAACGACTCTCTTCATGATTATGGGTTGGTCACATGCCATGAAAAGGACGTTGCATTGTGCAGTCAGGCAGGGTCGTTTAAATGTAGTTAAAGATATCAAGTGTATTTCAATATGTCACTTCACTGTGTTCATCCCAAGCATTTGTGTAATGATATAAATGTGTTGGGTCAAAGAGAAAATCAATTTACTGTCACTTTCTCTTCCCCCTGCATCGCAAGACAGGTTCCCAGTCAAGTTTCCCTAATGTTAGTCTTTATTCTGAGTGACCTTTGGTAGCTCTCTGGCCTGGAATGGAAGTTCTGTGGGTGATTAAGGCCACGGCATCCTGGAACTGTCGAATCATTCCCTCCAGGACAAAGGGATCGCCGGCTCTCAGTCGACTAGGCCTCTGCAATTCTAAAATTCGAATGCAGGAGGCCTGCGAGACCAGGTCACAAGCTCACTCATTAAATCTTTATTGAGCATCTACTATGAGACAGCAGTGACCAATACGGACAAACTCTTGCCTTCATGGCACTTCTGTTTTAGCAGGGGAGACAGACAGAGAACAAGTGAATAAAAGATGGAGTATGTCTGGTAGGGAAACCAATGGCAAAAGGGAGCGAGGAGCGTGAGGGCTGCAGTGTAACTCAGGCTGTCACAGAGGGGCCAGGAGGCCGGAGAAAAGTGAGGGGGCTGGCCCTGAGGAGGGTGTTCCGGATGGTGGGAGCAGCAGATGCAAGCATTCTGAGGTGGGGAAATCTTGCATTGTTGGGGAAAGATAAGGAGAGCAATCTGGCTGAGTAAGCAGGGGGAGGGTGGGAAGAGACAGGTCAGAGAGGCCCGCGGGGCCCAGATCCCCCAGGGCCCTGTGGGCAGCAGCAGGAGGCGTTTGGATTGGATTGGAAGTAATGTGGGAGCCGATGAGTCCCGAGCAGAGGAGGGACGGGCCCTGAATTAGGTTCAAACAGAATTTCTGAACCTTTGCCCTGTCGACACTTGGGCCGGATGGTTCTTTGTCGTGGGAGCCTTCCTGTGCATCGGGGGAGAGGAGCAGCCTCTCTGGCCCGGCCCCACGATGCCAGCAGCAAGCTGTCACGTCGTGAGCAAGACTTTGGAAAGACTCTCTGTAGCAAGAAACTGACACCTCTTCTCCCAGCTAATGAGGACCGGAGGCCTGCAGAGGCCACATGAGCAAGCTTGGAGCTTTGAGATGACTGCTGCCCCAGTTTGACACCTTCATTTTGAGCTTGGGAGAAACCTGGAGCCAGAACTACCCAGCTGGACCATGCCCCATTCCTCACCCACAGCAACCATGAGCTAATAAACATTTGTTGTTTTCAGCTGTTACGTTTTGGGGTCATTTACTGTGTATCAATACACAACCAGCACACACACACACACACACACACACACACACACACTAGTTGTGACAACTAAACATATTTCCAGACTGTGCCAAATGTACACTGGGGTGCAAATCACCCCCCATTGGGAACTACAGGTCTAACAGGACCCCTCTGGCTGTGCGTGGGGAGAGCGCTGTGGGGTTCCAGCAGGGAGGGGAGTGGAGGTAGAGCAGCGGTGGATGCTGGATTTATTTGGAAGGTGGGCTCAGCAGGATTTGCTGCACTGACCTGGAGAGAGGGAGAGAAGTTGAGGATGTCTCCCTGGCTTTGGCCCGAGCAGGGGTGGGGAGTGAACCCTTGACTGGGAATCAAACCCCAGACCTCTGGGTCCATAGGCCGACACTCTAACCACCGGGTCACACTGGCCAGGGCCTGGGTTGATTTTTAAATGTTGGGGCAAATCTATAAACACTGGCCAGTATGGGTTCGAGGGCCATGAGTTTGACACGTCTGTTCCACTCCAGCCCTCTCATCCTGCGAGAGTCAGAAGTTTAGCTGCCCTCGCGAGGGCCCATTTTCCTGGGTCCGGGCGGGGCGGGGCACCCTGAGGGAGGCGGAGCTTGGACTGAGCTCTGAAGAAGGGTCAGATTCCCTCAAGAAAGAGGAGAGGGCCATTCCAGGAGGTGGGGGAGTGTGGGCAAGGGTGTGGGGTGGGAATATGGAGGGAGATAAGAAGAGATGGAACCAGGGAGAGGAGAAGGACACGTGATGATGAGGCGGGGGAGGGGTGCTGGGGAAGAAGCGAAGAGGCTGGATTGAAAGCAGGGCTGGAAAAAAAGTCACAAAAGGACGTTAATAATATTAATAACTCCACTTCCGAAGTTGTTTGGCAACATGCAGCTCATTTTATTTTACCACCGACTCCGGGTTCTTGGCAATCCGCATGTACACCAGGGAGTGTTTGCCCAACAAGGAGCGATCCCGTTTGCAGACTGTGTTCGAATGACATGGAAGTTTTCATAAATACTAAATTAGAAGCTCAATACTGAATCATGAAGTGGGGTGGATTAATGGAAGATTTATTCATTTCAATTTAGCAGGTTTCTTTAAGTGTTTTAGAGGCAATGCAATTCCTGCCCCCCCCCGCCCCCCAAATCTCTCTTACAAATTTTCCACCTTACCGCAGCCAAAATTTGAGGTGACATGCAAAAATAGCCGATGTGTAATGACAGAAAAGGGCAAGTGAGGCTTAGAGAGAGTCCAGGAGAATTCACTTTCAGGGGAGGATCAGGGCAGGCTCCCTGGAGGAGGTAGTTTGGATTCTGAGTGGCAAAGGATGGGTGAAATATAGACCAGGCAGATGGGTTAGGGTAAGGGAGGGCATGCCGGTGGAGGGTCCAGTGGGTGCGGAAGTGTGAAGGTGGGAATAATGGGGTCTCAGAGTTTGGACCAAGGGGACTGGGACTGGGGTGGGTGATAACAGAGGGGCCTGGAGGAGCCAAAGAGCAAAGATGAGGGCTGTCATGTGAAGTATGAAGAAGAATGGCCAGCTGACCTCCTCTTTTCTAATTGCTTGTGGGTGTGGAAGGGCAGCAAAGAATGTGGATCCTTGTCCCCCTGTCCACCGCGTAGGGCCCTTCCCTCTCATCCCAGTGGAATCATCTTAGAAGACATTCAAGGACAAGACACCCGTGTTGAGTGCCTACAGAAAGCCCAGCCCTGCACAGAGGGCTTCTGGGGCGTCAGCTCATTTACTCCTCCTGTCAGCTACAGAAGGGAGGTGTTACGATGGTGCCTGTTTTACAGAGGATACGAAGGCCCAGAGCGGCGAAGCAACCTGTCTAAGTTCACACAGCCACGAAGCGGCAGAGTGGGATTGGAACCCAGACCTACAGTCCATGCGTGACCTACTGCTCAGTAATGACACCATGTGCGCCCAGTAGATCTGGCTTCCTGTGACCTGAGTGCCACACTCATCCCCGCCTATCAGAGGGGTAAACTGAGGCTCTGAGAGGTTGAGTTACTTGTGTGAGGTTTTACAGCTGGAAGGGGCGAAGCCAAGATTTGAATCCCCGGGTCCATTGGACTCTGGAGCCACTCTCCTTCCACCAAATGACACAGCTGCTTGCCTTCTCAGGCCCCTATTTCCTCATCTGATAGATGGCGGCGAGGAGAATGCCCACCTGATGGGGTCCATGTGAGGGTCAGAGATGGTGCATATCAATTGCTCTGCTCAGTGCCTGGCACTTAGTAGGTGCTTTAAAATGATGGCTGTGATTATTTGTGGGAAAGTGGCTGCATATTAAATGAGGGAATTAACATAAGGCGCTTAGAATAGCACCTAAGTAGCCCTTATTTTCCCTAAGGGCACATAGTAGGTACTCAGAAAATGCTAGAAGGTGTTATTATTATTATTATTATTATTATTGGGCCAACCACAGGACAGCCTACTTACTATCCTTCCTTCTATTCTTGCATCCTTCCCAAATTGCCTTCCAGCTATTTCTCCCTTACTTCAATATATTGACTTTAGAATGTATATTAGGATTTGGGGTGACGGTGATGCAGCCTCCTGCCCATCAGAGATGCTGAGAGCACCGATGATGAGCCCAGAATTCTGGGTTTGACCCCTGACCCATTGTGGGACCTCTGACAAGTGCCTCAGTTTCCCCCTTTGTCTGCAGAGCCTGGGTCTGGCTGTCCTGGGAGGGACCAGCCCCTCACAGGGATGAGGGCAGTTCCTGTGTCCCCCACTTGGCCACCAGTTTCCACCTCCCGCCTCCCGAACTGCAGGCCCGCCCGGCTCAGCTGTGACGACCAACCAGCCAATCTGTTTACTGAACTGGCTCACCCCTTCCGGGAACTCAGCCCAAGCTTCCCAGAACTCGGGTATTAATGACCCGAAGCCACATGACAGAGCATGACACAGCACTTTTGGGCGTAAGGCAGGGCCCAGAGGGGCGCGTGGGGGGCCGTGACCCAGCCCCCCAGCCTGGCTGGCTGGTGAGTCACCCCTGCCTCCTGCAGCTTCCTGATCCTGACCACTCTGCTGCCCTCCCCCATCCCTGGACCTCTCACCCTGCCAGGGCCACTCTAGGAGCCCTGGACCTTTGCCCCAGTGACCTAGAAGAGGCCCTTTGGGGTTACAGATGGGGAAAGTGAGGCCCAGGGGACCGGAGTACAGAACAATGAGCACTAATTAGGCACTTACTGCATGTGAGGCGTAGGGGCAAATATCTTATCCTAGCCTCACAACAGCCCTAGGAAGTAGCATATGCCAGATGGAGAAACTGAGGCTCAGAGAGGGGGAACAGGGCACGCAGCAGTGTGCGACAGCACTGAATCCAAGCCTCCCATTTGACCTCAGATGATCTCCTTTCATTCCCTCAACAACCTGACAAAGGAGGGCCCGTGTGGTCGGTGGCACAGCTGGGGAAACTGAGGCCCAGGAGGGCTGAGCACCCTGCCTAAAGTCTCAGTCCTAGTTTGCTTCCAGGGCCTGTGCTCTGAACCAGAGCCTGGCACATAGCTAGCGCTCACATAATATCTGTGCACTGACCAGACATGCAGGCTTTGGAGTCAGGCAGAGCTGGGTTCAAATCCCGACTATGCCCTTTTCTGACTGCTTGGCCTGGGGCACATGGCTGCACCCCACTGTGCCTCATTGTCTCACTAATGAAGGACGAACCTGACCTTACAGAGCAGCTGTGAGGGCTGTGTGTGTGCTGTTAGGCAGACAGCGCACCATGAACTCGGACTTTCAGAGTCTGCCCTGCACCTTCTCCCAGCCCAGGTCTCCGAAGCCTGGTTGGGGTCAGCCTCTGGGCCCCATGCCTGCCTCCTTCACCCTTTGCTGCCCAAGGGCAAAGTGAGGGCGGTGGTTTTTATGGGGCTGGGAACCAGACAGGCTCTGGGGCTCAGAGGGGGCCCCTGCCGGCGGCGGGAGTGGGGCCTCCCGGTTCCCAGCCCCTGAACTTCAGACTGGGGCCCAGGCGTGGGCAGGGGTGCGGCACGACTTTGCTGATCTTCCCTTCATCCCACAGCCATGGCTTGAGCACCTACTGTATACCAGACTCCAGGGGACGTAGCAGGGAACAAGGTCTCTGCCTGCTTTCTTGTGGAGGAGAGAGGAGATCAGTGAGCAAACACACGAATAGATAAAATAATTTCAGCCAGAGAGAAACCCCATGACAGAAATAGACAGGGGTATCTGGGGGCTTCATGAGTCAGAAAGGGCTTCTCAGAGGAGGCGACATGGAGAGACATCCGAAGGAGGAGAAGGAACAGACTCCTGGGAAAAGGATTTCTAGCACCTGGGGGAACAGCAAGAGCAAAAGCCCTGGGGTGGGTTTATGCTTGGAATGTTCCAGAAAATGCAAGAGGCCAGGTGGCTGGAGGGGAGTGTAAGAGGGGGAAGTGGCAGGGGATGATGTTGGAGAGGTCAGTAGTGGTCAGATCATATAGGGACTGGTGGCCCAAGTGCCACTGGTAGGATTTGATTAGGAAGGGGACTGACGCGACCCACTTTGACAAACAGCAAACTTTCACTTACGATGACATTCACATTTTCTACCCATTGACAGATGAGCTAACAATGGTCCAGGCCAAGTTCACGCGGAAGGTCAGTGACAGGGTGGGGGTAAAACCACGGTGGTTGGACAGCCAGTTCAGGACAACTGCTCCTACACAAAGGGAAGTAAGGACATGGGCTGAGTTGTTGACGGCTCCTGGGTCAGCAGCATAGTTTCCTGGCAGAGGAGGTGCCCTCTAAGCTGAGGTTGGGTGAGAGGTGCTGGAAGAGTGTTCCTGGTAGAGGGAACAGCATGTAGGGAAGCCCCAAGGTAAGTGAGAGCAGGGCACATTTGGGAAATTTACCATTGCTCAGGAGTTAGGAGAAGGGAGAGGTGACTGGGTGATGTTGTCAGGATCCCAATTCCAGGAGGCCTTAGAGCCAAGGGAGGAGCTAGAATTTCATTCTGAATACCTACTGTGTGCCAAGTCTGGGATAGATCCTGAGGACCAAGAGAGGTACACGTTCACCCTAGCCCAGGGCAAGTCTCTTCATCTCTCTGTACCTTGGTCCTTGGCTGTAAATACCATCTGGAAGGATATTGTGACAACTCAGTGAGATCATCCTTTCATTTAGTCATTTATTCATTCACTATATTTTGAGGACCTACTATGTGCTAGGCACTAGTCTGGGGACCAGGGATATAGCGGTGACAAAAGACTCTGCTCTGCCCGACCAGTGTGGCTCAGTGGTTGAGCATCAGCTTATGAACCAGCAGGTCACGGTTCGATTCCCAGTCAGGGCACATGCCCGAGTTCAATCCCCAGTGGGGGTCGTGCAGGAGGCAGCTGATCAATGATTCGCTCTCATCAATGTTTCTATCTCTCTCTCCCTTTCCCTTCTTCTCTGAAATCAATAAAAATAGATTTTTAAAAAATAGCTCTGCTCTGACAGAAGAGGTGTTATGGAGTAGCGAGCAATTACTGGAGCCAGGTGGTCAGGGCTAGCCCTTTGCCCACCACTCACAGACTGTGTGATTTTTGCAAGTTGCTTTATCTCTCTGAGCCTTATCTATAAAATGGAGTAATGATAGTACCCACCTCATAGGGCTGTTGTAAGGACATATGAGCTAATACATGTAATGTGTCTAGCACAGAGTCTCGTACACAGTAGGTGCTCAATAAATGTTCTCCATGCTGTGTTTGAATGGGGGAGATAGCTAAAAGCAATCAGATGTCAGGTGAGTGGATGAGATGGTGTCTGAGTGGGAAGTGACAATACCAGCTCTTAGCACCAAGTGGACATACAGTAGGTACTCAAGTGTTTCTCCTTTGTCACTTGAGCCCAGCTTGGACTATGCTGGGGCCTGAGGTTTGGGAGTCTGTGTGGATGGGAGGCCATCTTTGCTGACCCAGAAAACCCATTTCTGAGCTTTGGGGTGGGGAGGGCAGACACGTCCCCACCACCCACTAGCCCCCACGCTCCCTGCACCCCATCCCCAGCATGGTTCACAGCCTGGGTGGCTGGGGCGAGCCAGGGCCTGCCCTGTGGGTCCCCAGTAATGACACTCATTACACAGGTGTCTGGCAGGCAGGGGGAGGTGAGGCCCCAGGGGCCGCGTTCAAATGGCACCCTGCCAGCTCACCTTGGGCCCTTCCTCATCCTTTATGAGTCTGGTGCCCAGGGCAGGCAGGCGGGTGGGGGGAGTGGAGCTGGCACTGGGCCAGCTGGCATCTGGTGAAAGGAGGGAAAGTTGAGAAGTTTGGGTGCCAGCGGCTAATGTGGAGGACTGAGTGCTATGGTGGTGGTGGTGGTGGTGGTGGTGTGTGTGTGTGTGTACACACGTGTGCAGGTGTATACAGGGGTGCAGTGACTATGTATACAGGTGTGCCTCCAGCCTGTCTGTGTGGAGGTGGGAGGGTTTATGTAGATGAAGTATTGATGGGCCCCAGAGTGGGCTCATAATTTTTGACACCCTTTTTAACTTGTTCATTTAATCTACACTAATATGTGGGGGCCAGGCTGTGCCCAGCCTAGGCCTGGTGACATCACACCCAGAGCGGAGCCAGTCCTAGGAGCTGCCATCTAAATCTCCAAATCCAAGGAGACTGATGCCCAACCAGGCGATGAAACATCCCAATGAAGCCTTTGGTAGAGGAAAATAAAGTAGGACGAGAGAGTGGGAAGAGATCAACCAATGAACTTGTATGCATATAGGCATAACCTGTGGACACAAACAGTGGGGTGGTGAAGGCCTGGAGCGGGGGATGGGGGCAGGCCAGAAAAGGTTAATGGCGGAAAAAGGAGGATCTATGTAATACTTTCAACCAATAAAGATTTTTTAAAAAGTAGGGCCAAAGAGAGCCATAAGATGGGGTCAGGGAGAGCCTTTCTGAGAAGATGACTTTGGAGCTGAGGCCTGAAGGATGAGCCACGATGGCACCATCTGAGCAAGAGAGTTCTGGTCGGGAGGAACAGCAAGGGCAAAGGCCCGGAGGCAGCATCCGGGAGGCCCGGGTAGAAGAGTGAATGAAGAGGGGGTAGGAGGCAGGCCACATACGGGCCGGGCCAGACAGCAGGGCGAGGAGTGCGGCTCTTATTCTGAGCACAGTGAGAAGCTTGGCACATGGAGGCACACAGATGCACCCTCCCTGCCTCCCTGCCCCCCGCAGGGTGAATGGGTTTGGGGAGAGGTGGGGCGGGGGGCCAGGCCCGCTGGGGTGAGAACCATTCATTGGCTTTCAGAGCTACAGACAGGAACGTGGGCTGCTCAATTTGTGTTTGAACCTATTCTCCTGGGTTCAAACCCCCTGGAACCTGGAGCCTGTTATTAAGCCGGCTGCACCCTGGGGCGCCTGCCTTTATCCCCAGACAGGGCCTGGCCCGCCTGCCCTGAGGTCGACCCTGGCCCCCCAGATGAGAGTGGATGGGTGGGACTGGTAAACCCCTGTGCCAGCCCCAGCCTCAGCCCCCACCGGGTGCCTTGGCAGGGCCAAATCTGCTTCTAAGAGCTGGAAGGACACGGGAGCAATGAGCCTCTCATTTAGAGACGGGAAACGGAAGCCCAGAGAAGGACAGGGTATGTCCCAGGGCCTTGTGGCAGGGAGCTGGCGGCAGCACCCAGGAAGTCTGTCATAACTCAGACCTCTTTCCACTTCCTCCCCTGGCCACTGAGCTCCTCTTATTGCAACTCTAGCCAGGGGAGTAGTTGGTGTCTGGGCAGGGCCAGAGGGAAGAGCTGGGGCCAACTTGGGAGGCCTCTTTTAATTGGGCCCTACAGCAAGAACTGCCCAAGTTTTGAGATAGCGAAGTTACCCATCATGGGAGCCATGCAGTCAGTCCCAGATAACAGCCCTTCCTCTGCTTACAGGTTCAGAGGCGTTTAGATGAATGAGAGATTATTTCCCTTTAAGCTCTGTGATTCCACGGGACCACGACATAATCCATCCCTGTTCAAGCCTCAGTTTCCCAACAGTAAATTTTAAAAAAAATTAGAGTGACCTCAATAAAAGGACAGTCCAGAAGAAGAAACTTCCCCGCTCTTGGCTGTTTCTTGGCTCCCCGTCCTTAGGGGAGAGCTCTCTACCTACCATGGCCCAGACATCCTTGCAGCCCTGGCCCCTGAGGCTTCTCCCTCCCTCTCCGATGAAGTCATTCGGACTTCCTCACCTTGTTCAGCTCACCACCACTTCTCGCCTCAGGGCTTTTGTTGTTACTGTGACCACTGGATGCCAAGCGCTTTCCACCATTTAAATCTCCGCCAGCCCTGTGAGATAAGTACTATTATGGGATCCATTTTACAGATGAGGAAACTGAATCTCAGAGAGGGAGAGTCTCTTACCCAAAGCCACAAAGCGCAGAAGCAGAGGAGTCAGGGTTTGAGCTCAGCCATCTGGAACTTAACCCCACGCACGTTTCTTCTGACCATATGCAGCTCATTTTCATCTCTAAACCTTTGCTCACTAGCCTCCTTTTCCAGGAAGCCTTCCCTGATTACCCTCCCAATCCTCTCCCTGTGCCCTTCCCGAGTTTCCCATTCGCTCTGATCACACTGTTTTGCAATTATCTTTATTTTTTTAAAACAGCTTTACTGAGGTGTAGCAGACATACAGTCGCCGGCACATATTTTCGTGTGCACTTTGATAGTCTTGATATGTCTGCACTCATGAAGCCGCCAGCACAACCAAGACGGTAAACACATCCATCATCTCCAAAGGTTTCCTTATGCCCTTTTGTCATTCCCCCTTCCTGCCTCCTACCTCCACACTCCCACCGTCAGGTAACGGCCATCGGCTTTCTGTTACTGTAGAGTAGTTTGCGTCCTCTAGAACTTCCTGTAAGTGGAATCATAGAGCATGCTCTTCTTTTCTGGGCTTCTTTCCCTCAGCATACTGATTCTGACACTCACCCATGTTATTATGGCCATTATCTTTTTAGGTATCTGCCCCCCTCCCCACCAAACTGTGAGGTCTAAGGGGCCAGGACTTTGTCTTATTTATTTGTGTCCCCAGCACCCAGCACAGGGCTGGGCACACAGGAAGTGCCTAATAAATGTTGACTGACTGACTGGGAGGAGGAGGAGGAGGACGTGTCCACGTGGGGGAAGATCAGGCACAGTTGCACGGCCGAGAGGAGCCCAAAGACCGATTAAAAAAAAAAAAACCAAAACAGCCCTTGGAATGATCTGGAGGCCTCGTGGCCCCATCAGATAAGCACATCCGTTCATCCCTGTGGCTGTCTCCGTGGAACAAAGATCTGCATTGCACAAGGGTTGGGCTTGGGCCGAGGAGGCACTTAGTGGCCCCTTTATCTGGCGTGGGCATCTGGCTCCATGTTCTAGAACGGCACAGCCCACACCTCCCAGCAGGCTGCACAGCCTGGGCACCGGCCATGGCTGAGGGTGGCCAGGTGGGCGGTGGGAAGGGGAAGTAGCTGCCCAGCCCTCCCCAAACCAGTTGGACTCCTTTGCAGAAGTTTCTGGAGGCGCAGAGCTGAGTAAGGGAGAGCGGGAGGCCCCGAAAAGGAGGACGAGAAGGGAGGAATCATTTAATTATCAAATGTTATAGGGAATTTCCAGTTCATGTTCCGTTGGGCTGGGCAGGGATGCCGTGGGGATTACTCAGGCGGGTTCCAGGTACTAGCCTCAGCAGAGGAGCCCAGGTCTCCGTTGCCCGCTGAAAACTCAACCAGCCGGGGTGAGAAAGTGACAGAGCTACATCCGGAGACAGAACCTGCAACAAAAGCTGAGTGTATGCATGTGCTCCCTGCATCCGTCCTGCCGAGATGACCTTACTGTCTGCCCATTTCCCAGACTGAAAAACTGAGGCTGGGAGGTGAGGTCGCATGGGGTTGTTTTGGAGTGACCCCTCAACAATAACCACTTCTTTGGGTAAAATCTTACTGAACACCCACTGTGTGCCAGGCACTGTGCTCGGCTCTGAGGAATAAAAACAAGAGTCTTAGGTGCCTATTGTGTGTCCCCTCTTATCTCCGGATGGAAACATTTTTGAGGGCAGAGACTGTTTTGTGGAACATTGTTTTCTTATTTGTGGAAGCAAGGAGTTTGGACCAGACTAGCCTTTTCCAAATGGGGTTCTGAAGGATGCAAGTTCTCTGGAGTGCTAGTAGGAGGAATGTGGGGAACCGTGTTCTAGGGTCCGATTACTGTGGTTAACGGTGTTAACACTTGTTGCAGGACTTCTCAGTGTCTTTAATGTCTTAACAGGAACAGTGAGCTTCTAGGTGAAATGGGTGTTCTATGAGTTACTTCTGAGAGACATAAGTGAAATTGTTCACTATTCTCTTGTCTTTCCTGCCCACTGTTTTCCTGTTTTTTCGAGTCCTGATTTGGAGGCTACCTCCTCCAAAGAGCCTTCTTTCTAGACCAGATGGACCTGAGTTCCTGCCTGTGAAGGCACCCGCTTGGAGCTCCTTTGGCCTCTCTCTTAATATTTTCTACCTTGAGTTCTAGCGATCTGTTCCCGTCACTAGATTGTCAGCTTCTCAAGGGAGGGGCCAGCTGTGGTTCATCTCCTGGGTTTGGTACAGGGAACACAATGAGTGGATGGAGAGTTTAATGGGTGGAAGTTTGGGAGATGATTTGGTGGATGGGTAGGTGGTCGGATGGATGATTTAGTGGCTGGGTACATGGGTGGATGGATGAAGGAATTGTTTATGGATCGATGAAGCGATAAATGAAAAGATAGATGAATCAATGACTGAAATGATGAAAAATCAAATGAATAGATAGATGGATGGATGGATGGATAGATGAGTAAAAAAATTAGTGGGTAGGTGGATAAGGGATGGATGGTTGAATAAATAAGTAGATGATGGATGATAACTTCTGAGATGGATGGTGTGGATGATTTCATGGTTGAGTACTATGGATTATCAATGGGTGAATGAATAGGTAAACATAATTAAATGAGTAAACAAGTAAATAAATAATGAATTAATAGATAGCTAATAATAAACACAGAAAGGGATACAAGGATAGATGGATTGGTGATTCCATGAATGAATGAATGAATGAATGAACAAATTTATGGATTGTTGGATGGATGAATGGACCAGTGAATGGATGATGAGTGGATGGATGGAGAATGAGTAGATGGATGGGTGGATGGGAGGATGGATGCATGCATGGATGAATTGCTGGACAGGTGGGTGGATGAGTGAGTGAATGGATGGATTGATGGAAGAATGGATGAATGGGTGGATGGGGGAGTGGATGGATGCACGAGTGAATGCATGCAATGTCATAAGGTCTGAACTGAGGTCAGGATGGCAGAAAGATCCCCGCATCCCTTTCAGAAGCAGCAGTTTATCAAGTTTTTGGATTGTGAAAGCAATGTACCATATCTCCAGAAAACTGCACATACACCAGTTTTAAGAGGGTGGTGGTCATTGAGCCTTATGGCCACCTACAGACCCTAGATGAGGAGTCTCAGTTAACTGAGACTGCAGTCTCAGTTAATTGCAGCACAGTTAGTTTTTTTCTATTCCTCAAGCAAATGTGTATTCGTGTGTTCATTGCACAGCATTCCTTCGATTTTTCTGGGAGCCTGTGAGAAGATCCTTATGCGAAGACAAAGCTGTCTCTCATAGTGGCAAATATTTGTAGCTTGAAATCAAACAGATTTCATTTTTTTTAAAAAATATATTTTATTGATTTTTTACAGAGAGGAAGGGAGAGAGATAGAGAGTTAGAAACATCGATGAGAGAGAAACATCAATCAGCTGCCTCCTGCACATCTCCTACTGGGGATGTGCCCGCAACCCAGGTACATGCCCTTGACTGGAATTGAACCTGGGACCTTTCAGTCCGCAAGCCGACGCTCTATCCACTGAGCCAAACCGGTTTCGGCAACAGGTTTCATTTTTAATTTCATCTCTAATATTTACTGGCTGGGTAACCTTGGAAAATTACCTTTCTGACCCTCCTCTTCATGCATAAAATGGGGACAGCAATAATTCATACCGTATTGGGTTGTAAATATGTGAACAAGTGTGTAAAGCACATAGCCCGGTGCTTAGCACATAGTAAGTGCTCAATAAATGCTGGCGAGCCAAGGGTATCTAAGGACGATCTTGTTTCTCAAAGGAACAGGTAGGAAAGACAGACAAGTAAGCAGGATACAGCCAACACAGGCTGATTGGGGCTGTGGCGGGGAACCCTGAGACATCATGTTTAGGGTCCCTAGGCACTCAGCATCCATCTGCATTTTCTAGCTGAAGTCTGCAGAGGCCGGAAAGCCACACGTCGAATTTCCCAGCCTCCTTTGCAGCTAGGGCTCTATATGCTCCTTCGGTCCCGCCAATCAGATGCCCTCCTGTGCGATCCAGAAAGTGGTTTTGCCTTGGCTTTCTTTCTGCCAGTGAACATGGTCATGGTCTGTACTTTCCTGATCTCTGGGTCACTGCTGCGATGGTGTGTTCTCAAAGCCGACAATTCTCCACCATCCTGACTGGCTGAGGTGGTGGCTTCCCCAAACAGCCAGTCCTGTATGTTTTCCTGGAGCCCCTTCAGTCCTTATAGTGATTTTGTGCCCAATTCCCTGTAGCCTGACTCACACACAGGGGGCTGTAGGACCCGAGGGGCACACCAACCAGACCTAGGGGGCCAGCAGAGGCTTATGAAGCTCATGACACTGAAGTCGAGTCCTGAAGGACATCCGTGCAGAAGTCAGCCCCGAGGTGGGGGTGGGGGAGGGGAGAACACTGCGGCAGGGGGAACGCCCGTGCAGAGGCTGAGGGGTGAGAGGGAACATGGCATATTGGAGAAGTGAGAGCAGTCCAGGCTGGCTGGAATGTGTAGAGGAGAGGTCACTGCACCGCACAGGGCTGTGAAGGCTGGCCAAGGTTTTTCGACCTCCTTCTGGAGGTGATGGGGAGCCCCATCTGAGAGCAAATGGCACCCAGCTGCCGTGGGAAGCTATGTTTGGGGACGAGGGGCTGCTAATGCAGAGCAACTGGTGAGAAGGCAGGTACAGTCCCCTGGGAAGAGGTGAGAGGTAGACGGATTTGAAGGAGATTGCCAACGAAACTCCCTGGCCTTGGTGACCAATTGGGTTGAAGGTGTGTGGGGGGCGCCGAATGGAGGACGCTCAGGCTTCCGGCTCTGGCCGTGGGGCAGATGGCGGGCCTTCCCTGAGAAGGGAAATGGAGGCAGAGGAGCAGTTTGGGAGGAAGCTGCTGAATTCACTTCAGGTGCTTTGACTTGAAGGATGCCTGGGGGCCGCCCAGGAGGAGGCATCTGGGAAGCATGCGA
>NW_006286974.1:998862-1022101 GCF_000327345.1 Myotis davidii | reverse complement strand
GGGGAAAATGAGATTCCCCCGGAGGGGGTGCGATCTGAGACAAACCCTCCCTGTTCATTTCTGAGCGCCTGGCTGAGGGTCTGGCTGCTTGTTACATAAACCAGGAGACAGCGGAGGCCAAACCTTGGATGATGGGCTGGGTTTGAGCAGGAACGGATGGTCAAGCGTGGATGATCAGTTGTGCCCGTGGCAGGGCCCCGAGCCGGCCGTTCTCCTTCCCTGAGCCTCAGTTTCCTCATCTGGAAACGGGTCACAAAGGGATGTGGTGAGATTCTAAGTGATGCTTGTGGCAGCGTGCAGCTTGGAGCACACAGGATACGGCAGGGATGTGAGCAGGCTGCTGGGGACAGGGCTTTGGGGGATGACCCGGGGCACAGAAAGAGTCACCTCCTTCCTGAGGTTACAGGGACATGGCAAACACATCCACAGCTGTGTCCCATGTGGGAAGGAGACCTCAGGCCCCGCCCAGTCCCCCCCCACCCCAGGCCCCTTCCGTCCCACAGCCAGCTGGAGCAGCAGGGGGTTGGAGGAGGCCCATGCGTGGGGAGGAGGAGGGGGACCAGATGACAGGAACCTTCTCTACAGTCCCTTGGAGCTGCTGGCGCTGGGTTCTGGCCACCGTCCCGCCCCTCAGATCCTGACTCAGGATCAGGCTGTGATCTATTCCTCGTCCGGCGGCTCCATCTGGCCAGGCAGAGGTTGCACACGGGAGGCCCAGCGCACAGGACCTGGCCCTCAGGTGGGCTTGATTTGGCCCACACGGAATTGTTTAATGAATGGAGCCAACGTTTAAAAATCTGTAGCGTTTACATAAAACAACAGCAACAACAACAAAACAGTGTTTCTGGCTCCCCTTAGAAAATCAGGGGATCTGAAGATCGGATGGCACAGGCACCCCACTTCTAAGAGGCCAGACTCAGCTTCCTATGAGGCACGTACGCCAGTCCCCATCACTCCCTCTCGTCTCTCTCTGAAATTGAGGCCAAGGAATGGTAACTATTTGTCATCTTACCCTGGCCCACTTCACTCATTTAACATTCCTGCCTGGCCCCTGGTGACACTGAGCTATCAACCCCCGAGCCAGTCTCTTTTTCCTTCATAGCCTTGGCCCCGGTTCCAACCCCAAGCGCCCTAACCTCTGCCGAATGTGAATGCTTCAGGGTCACTGTTTACCTCTCTCCTTACCCCACAAGGCCCAGCACGCCCTGGGGGCTGGGGGCTGGGGGCTGGAGCCTGGGCGGAGACTTGGCCGGGCCAGTTGGGCCTGTGGGAGGCAGACCCACATCTGCTCTGAGATGTGTCAGCTGGGCATATCCATAGCTCATCCCTGAGGCATGTGGGACCAGGCTGCGTGCTCTCAGCTCAGCCAGGGTGGGGGGCGGGGCCCAGAGATATGGTGTATGTCAAGGCTGCACGCAGCGGGCTGGATAGTTCAGCTGCAAACACATTGGCTGAAAAGAGGAAGGAGGAGGGGAGAGAAACAGACTGCTTTAGCAAAAAATGCCCAAAACGCAGGGGTGGAAAGACCTGAATTCATACCCTTACTGGCTGTGTGACCTTGGACAACTTTCTTTACCTCTCTGTACCTCCGGTTTGAGTGGAGCCAAGGAGCGGTCCCAGCAGTGGTAATGCGGCTGGTGTGGGGCCTAAACCCCGGGGGGACAGTCTGGAATAGAGAAAAAGATCGCAGACTTTGGCGCCAGATCAACCTGCCTCTTGGGAGCTGGGTGACCCTGAGCAGGTCGCTCTTCTATCTGGACCCTGGAGCGGACGTCATAAGCTCTGTTCCAGCTAAGCCCTCACCAGATTATTCTGAGGCAGAGAAGAACTTATTCATTCAATAAATATTTATTGAGCACTTCCTGCATGTCGGGTGCTGGGGACGCAGTGGTACACGAGACAGTCAAAGGTCTCTGCCCCCATGGAGTTCACACTTTTGTGGGGTGAGAGGTAATAAACAAGATAAATAAGTTGTAGATTATATTTGAAAGGATCAGTGTTACAGAGAGACAGAGCAGGAAAAGGAGATGGGGATTTAAATAGGAGAGTCAGGGACAGCCTCACTATGTAGGTGACATCTGAGCAACAATCTGTAGGAGATGAGGCAGGGAGCCTTCCATAGGAAGAGTCTGCCAGGCAGTGGGAACAGTCAGTGCAAAGGCCCTGAGGTGAGGTACAGCAAGGAGGAGGCCCAAAGTGTGTGAGGGAGGGAGTGGGGAGGAGGTGAGGGCAGGGAGGAGATGGGGGCAGAACATGAAGGGCCTTAAGGACTTAGGCTTTTTCTCTGCATGAGGTGGGAGCCATGGAGGGCTCTATGCAGAGGAGAGTCATGACCTAACTTGAGTTTTCATAAGATCCCTCTGGCTACAAGTGGAGAATGGACTGTAGAGGTCAGGATGTAAGCAGGGAAAACAGTGGAGGTGATTATAATAGCGCTTGTTACCTGAGCACCTACTGTGTGTCCAGTCCTGGCTCTGTGCCTGGGTCGAAACATAGGCCAGGTGGCCTGGGTTCAAATCCTAACTATGTCACTTAGTAGGTGTGCTATCTGAGCAAGTTACTTAACCCCTCTGGACCTTACTTTCCTCATCTGTGAAATGGGGAGAATAATAGCATTTATCTCCTAGGGTGATTAGTGAAGCCAGTGAGATGATGTGAATATGTACTCAGCATATGGAGTACGCACTTTATGAATGCCAGCTATTATTACTGCTAATTACCAGTTGTGTGGCTCAGGTGTCCCCTCCCTGTGCCTCAGTTTCCTCCTCTGTGGATGGGGTAATAACCTTGCCACCCTCACGTCGTTTCTGTGAGGAGTCGGTGAGACTAATACCTGAAAACGGTGCCTGGAGCAGGATAGGTGCTCAGTGACTTTTTTAAAGATCTCACATGTAGGACTTATTTAATTTAGTAAGCATCACTGATCTATGAATAGTCCCTGCAAAATTCTTTGGTCACCCCTTAGGTCAAACAAACGTGCATTTGATTTAAACAAACTTAGATGAGATGAGGAAGAAAATTCCCACGTTGGGACCTTCACTGTAACCCGACAGGGCAACCAGAGGTCCACCTGCTTCTTTGGGGAAACCCGAATGGTTTGGCTATCATTTAAGTGCCTGCTGTATGCAAAACAATGTGCTATCTCCCTCTTCCTGCTTACCCCGGCCCTCCCAGGAGACAAGGTTGGGTGCTGCTGGGTTCTCAGGAGAAGACAGAGACCGAGGAGGTGGTGAGGGATGCAGGCCCAAGGGAGGGAAGGAAGTGGGGGACTGGGGCAGGCTGGACTGACGCAGCTGTGATGTCAGAGACAGGCCACAGGCGGTGGCCAGCCCAGTACTAATGGTGTGCTCTCTGCTGGCCTGGCCCTGAGCCTCTGCCTGGGGCGGGGGTTGGGGGGACTGCCCCCCTTAACCCTTTCCCAGCCTCCGTTTCCCAGACAGCCATCCCCTGGGCCTGGCCTTGCCCACAAGATTCCCAGATTTCACAACTGGGGCTGGCACTGAATCATGTACAGTAAGTCCGGGGAGAAACTCCTGGCTGCCCGGCGTCCCTGGGACAGGACGGCCGCCAAGCCTGCCCTCCCTCTGACGGGCTGAGTGGCTGCCAGGGAGCCAGGGATCATCCCTCTGGGCTGCTGACCAGCTGGGGTTGTCCGCAGGGCACACAACCTCTCTGGGCTGCGCCAGGAATCCAGGGGTTGGGGTTGTCTCTAGGGGACCTGGAAGCTCTGGAAGGAGGGGGTAGGTGTGGTCACTGGGATCTGGAGTAAGTCCTGTCCCTTCTCCAAGCTACAGTTTCCTTATCTGGAAAATGAAGATAATCACAGGACTGACCTCACGGGGTCACTGTGAGGATTAGGCGAGATGACCCGTGCGCAGTGCTTAGCACAGTCAGTGCCGATAAATATGATTGTTGTTGTTGTGATGCTGAGGCCCTGACGACACGCTCTAGGACCCGGGGGAAATGTCTCAGTCCTTTGGGTGCCATTTCCTCTGGAACAGCCACCCCTCCCCTCACGATAGGAATTATTCATATCTTCTAAAAACTTCTTCTTCGTTATATCAACAAACACTTATTGAGCTCCACTGTGTCCTGGGCACTCGGTCAGGTCCTGATGACACAATTGTGAACAGAACCGAATAAATGAAACCAAACCTGCGTTCTCACAGAGCTGATGTTCTGGCTGAGGGAACAGAAGTTTGAGCTCAGTTCCCTGAGTGATCAGGGCTCGGAGGGACATGAAGCCGAGGGTATGATGGAAAGAGGCTGGGAGGCCCCTTATCGAGGAGACGAGACGTGAATAGAGACCCAAGGACAAAGGGAAGTTGGGGTGCAGATGAGTGGGGGACACTGTTTCAGGGATCTGGGTATGTTTGAGGATCTGGTGGTCAGTGCAGCTGGAGCAGAGGGAGTGAGGGGGACAGGGAGGGATAGCGGGTGAGTGTGGCAAGGGGGGCACAGGACCCCAGCCCTGGGCCAGCTCTCTAAACCCCAGGCTCTTCCAGAAAGTGGTGCTGCCTGGTGACTGGGTCTGTCCTCTTCCCACGGGGGCCCGAGGCCTGGGAGCTGCTCACTCACAGTGGAAGGCTGCATTGCCCGGATCTCGGATCTCGGGGAGGGCCAGCCCCTGTGCTGAGGCTGCAGGTGGGACGCCAAGTCCCTCCTCGGGGGCGGGGGAGGGGGGAGAGGGGAGGATCAGAAGGCTTTGGGCCACTGGTCAGGCCCGAGTGTGGATCTTCCTGCCTCTTACTAGCTCGGGGCTTTAGCATCTGGATCTCAGAGCCTTGGTGTCCCCCCCGTCCCCCCCCCCGCCATGAGGTGGGCATGATGCTACCTCCTGGAGGGTTTAAAAGGAGGAAGAGGGGCGCTGTGGCTTCAGTCTCTATCTCTGTTCTCCCTGCCCCAGCCCAGGGCTGAGCCCTAGGTGAAGCAAAACATCTGGGGTCACTGGGACCCAGCTGTATATTCACAGCTAGACCAAGAGCTGGGGTGCACGCACACGTGTGTGTGTGTGTGTGTGTGTGTGTGTGTGTAATAACTCAAGACCCAGGAGCCACAAGAGAGGGCAAAGGGGAAGGGTCGGTTTCCAGGGGTCGGAGGCAGCTGGAGCCTGATTTGGGGCGCTAGAGGTCTGTGTAGGTGTGAGAAATAACCAGTCCCTGTGGGGCAGGCCAGCTTCCGAGCCCGACTGCACAGACGAAGAAACCGAGGCCTGAGAGGGAGGACCGTTGCCCAGGTCTCCCGGCCAGGGGAGTGGCAGAGGTGGGATTTGATCCCCAGCTTGCGGCTTGGACTGCTCACAGCCCTAGTCCCGTCTGGGGCTGGGGGTCTTGGGGCCACGATGATGATTAAAGCCGGATGTTTGTGGTCTGTTGGGCCCCTACACATCTGGAAATGAGCTGGCCTGGGGTTGACTAGAACCAGGTGTGACCCCTCTCCACCCTCCCCCAGGCTGGGAGTAAATTACCTGCCCAGGTTAATAGCGCCCACTTCCCACCACCTTTCATCAAGGCTCCCGGAATTGCCAGGCAGTAATTAACCCTCACAGCACCCTCTGAAGTTGGCATTGGAGGCAGACATGTTATTAAACCCATTCTTTTACAGGTGGGTAAACTGAGGCAGAGCCCATTGTGGTCTGGGAGCCTGTTGTACCCTCGTGACTCAGCAGCTAAATCAGTCTCACTTTCTTCCCACAGGAAGCAGCAGGCTTGTCCCCAGGTACCCCTAACCCCGTGGGCCGGGCCGGAGGGGAAAGGCCTGGACGTTCCTTGTCCCTGCCCTCTTCCCCCAGAAGCGTGGGCTCGAGGTCAGATGGAAGGGGCTGGGGTCTGGCTCTGCTCTGTGACCCTGGGCAAGCCACTGCTCTTTCGTGGGCCTCAGTTTCCTCCTTGGGGAAACAGGGGTGGTCATCCCACCTTGTAGGTTTGTCCTGAGGGAAAAGCCCAGAGCTGACCTCTGACCTATCTCTTCTCTCTTGTTTTGCTCTGGCCACCAGGGCAGGGACTTTTGTTTGTTTTATTCACAATGCAGCTATTCCCAGCGCTCAGCTCAGTATCAGGCACTGTACACAGTAGGTGCTTAAGAAATGACTGCTTTCTCCATCTTTCCTTGCTGGCTCCAAGGTCAGCTAACATGGGCCCTGTGACCCTAGGAGCTGCATTCCCCCACTCGGCTTGTTCTCTTGAAGGACTCAGGTAGCTTTGAAATTCCCAGGACCTCGGCCTGTTACCTCCCAGGTGATGGAGGTTGAAAGCAAGAAGGGGGTGAAAGGAGACCAGACACTCTCTTTTCTGTTGTTCCACGCCCCCCCGACCCCCCATTGCCTCTGGTTTATGGACTCATACCAAGCAGATTCCCCCAACCAGCCACCCCCTCCCTTGGCACATCTGTCAGTGCCCTTGGGGGAAAGAATTTGGAAAGGGGAGGAAGAGAAAGAAAAGAAAGCAGGGTGCAAGGGGACGGTTCCCACACCTGTGTAAATAATTTGTCATCTTGAAACTTGTCAAATACGCTCACCTTTAACGCCCGGTTCTTGGGCTTGTTTTCCTTGGCAAGGCCCCCACGGGAGTGGAATTTCGACCAAAGGGAGCCCAATTGTCATCTTCTAAGCGTGCTCCCAGGCCAGGGGCTGGGAGGGCCCTGGATGACGCTCCACTCCATCTCCAGAAGTACTGGAACGCTCCTGGGATCGAGGGGGCAGCCACCGGTTCTGGAAGCTGTCCCAGAAGGCTGGCATGTTGGAATTCAAAAGCCCTCTGTCCATTGTCCAGAGCAGGACCATGAGGCCCAGAGACGGGCAGGGTTGGCCTGAGGGCACACTCAGGCTGGGGTGCACCAATGTGGAAGCTTACGAACTGACCGGTATCCACCTTCCATCTTTAGGTAACAGCACCCCAATTTCCTACCTGAGAGCCTCCTCCTCCTCCCCCATCTCAGTCCATGAGGTTTGGGGGAGGTGCCCCAAGACCTGATCTCCAGGGTTGGGCACAGGACCAGGTCTGGCTCTAGGGATTGGCCCGGGGATGAGCATGTGCCTAAGCCTGACCAATGGAAGTGGGTGCTGGGACCTTGGTGGCTGGGACTTATTTGTGAAGGAGATGCAATGTTTACGTTGGACTGAGAGTGAGCAACCGAAAGCCTGTCCCTCCAGGGGACGGCACGGGGAAAAGCTGCCAGAGAGGAAGCCGCACGGAGTTGGAAGGGCTTGAACCCCTGGGTCCAGTCATAGCGGAGATCAGGCACGCTGTGGACTTTTTCTTTTCATGAGTCACTCTATTTCCCATTTTGGGCTGAAAACAGTTTGGGCTGGTTTTCTGTCACTTGCACGCAAAAGGTCCTGACTGACCCAAGGCTTGGAGGGTGGAGGGGGCGTTAAAGTTTCCAGGCAGAGGAAATAGTATGTGTAATGACCCCAAAGCAGCAATGCCAAGAGACATTCAACTAACAGGGCAAAGAAGGACCCCCGCTCCCAGATGAACTTAGGAGCTGGTCAGGTGGTCAAGATGGGAGAAGGGGAAGACCCCCTCCAGCAGAGGGAACAATGCAAAAGCTTGGAGGAGTGACCAGTTAGCAGAGGCGACCATGTGCCAGGCTTGTGTTGGGTGCTAAGGGACAGAAATGAAAAAGGCACAACTGAAGCCAGCTCCTCCTTAACTGCTCCAGCTGAATGCTGGAGCGGAGCCTTCGTACCTCCATGCCCTCACCCCTGCTGTGCCCTGCTGGCATGGTGTCACAGACACTCCAGGGTTCTCCTAATTGCCGATGGGCACCATTGGGGCCACTCAACATCACTTTATAGGGTGCACAGAGCCTCAAATCACATTAGGTCAGATTCTTCCCTTTGCAAATCTTTTGCAGTCCTCCCTTTACCTAAGGACAGTCTCCGTTTGCTGCTAACCTGTTCTAAAACAGAATACCTGCCAATCTCCCTTTGTGGAAAAGAGCGGGTCTCAGGCTCCGTACCGTTGGCACACAGTTGCATCTAGGCTTTCAGAAACTGTGTCTTAGGCGCGCGCGCACACACACACACACACACACACACACACACACGCACGCAGTGCGCAGCTTGATGGATTTTCACGACCATAATCAGCAGTCTCCGTTTGCTGCTAACCTGTTCTAAAACAGAATACCTGCCAATCTCCCTTTGTGGAAAAGAGCGGGTCTCAGGCTCCGTACCGTTGGCACACAGTTGCATCTAGGCTTTCAGAAACTGTGTCTTAGGCGCGCGCGCACACACACACACACACACACACACACACACACACACACGCAGTGCGCAGCTTGATGGATTTTCACGACCATAATCAGCACCCAAATGAACAGACAGAACGTTCCACAAAGGAGCCCCTCTGGTGACCTCACCTCGGAGGGGCACCGCTCTCCTGACTTCTATTGCCAGATCAGTTTCACTGGTTCTTGAACTGTCTGTCTGGTCTGTTTTCTGTCCCTATACATTTGCCTTTCCTAGAAAGTCACCTCAGTGGAACCTACAGCGTGCTGCCTGTTGAGTCTCCATGCTATCAGTACACGGTTCTTTGTCATCGCTGAGTAGTATTCCGTTGTGTGGATGTACCACAGCTTGCCTACCTTTTCACTACCTGAGGGCTATTTGGGCTGCCTCCAGTTTTTAACTATAAGCAAAGCCATGACAGATATTTGCGAATAGCTTTTTGTGTGAACATACACTTTTATTTATCGCGGGAAGTTTCGAGGAGTAGAATTTGCCGGGTCATGTGGTAAATACGTACATGTTCGACTTCACTGCTTTGGGAACCACTGAACAGTTTCCAAAGTGCCTGGGCCACTTTGCATTCCCACCAGCAATGGATGAGTTTCCGTTGCTTCCCATCTTTGCCCGCTCTTGGTTTGGTCATATTGTCAGGTGTGTTTTGTTATGTTATTTATTTTAGCCATTCTAATAGGTGTATACTGGTGTGTTATTATGGTATTAATTTGTATTTCTCTAGCGCATAATAACGTTGGGCATCTTTTTATGTGTTTATTTGCCATCTGTATAATTTTCTTTGGCGTAGTCCTTGTTCAAACTTTTTGTCCATTTAAAAATATGGAATTGTTTTCTTCTTCATGGGTTTGGATAGTTGGTTATATAGTCTGGGTACGAGTCAGCCCTTTGCCAGCTGTGTAATTTGCAAATATTTTCTCCCCGTCTGTGGCTTGTCTTTTTTGTTCTCTTAACAGATAGACTTTAATAACGCTGTTAGGTTTTTATTGTGATGATTTTTCTGCTGATCTTTGATTTGTGGCGAGCGTTCTTTGCTCTTTGTTTTCAAATCTAGAGATAACATCAAATGTTTCCTCTTAAAGTAAATTTATTTAAATAAAAAGATAAGTTAACTTGAAGAAAAATGTTAAGTAATAGTATGATTAGCAAGCAGATTGCACAAAAATCACGAAGGCAGTGACTTGAATAACCAGTGTGGGTAGCTTCGATTGAATAAATATTTAATGAACAAATATTGACCGAACACCTACTATGTGCCAGGCTCTGTCTCAGGCGCTGGGACACAGTGATGAACAAGAGGAACAGTTTCTGCCCTTTTGGTTGGTGGTAGTTTCTCTCTAGCGAGCTCCTCTTTATCCTTCAAAAGCCAACGTGGATGACCAGCCTTTTCTGGAGCACTCACCATACCATATGTTTTGTCTCCACGAGGGTCTTTCTGGGAAATGTTTGGCAGCCTCTGATCGGGTTGAGGGACCCTGGTGCATAGGTTCTCAAAAACAGCACCTCACAAAGGAGATGCTGGTATGAGATGCCAGCGCAGAGTTTGCCAATTCCATTGGTTGAAATAGCCAGGTCCATTCTGATGAAGTGGCCCACATACAGTCTGGGCCGGGCCCATGCAAACCAAGGTCATCCTCCCTGGCCTTCCTGCCCACAAACAGAGACACCAAGAGAAAAAGCCTCCCCCGTCCAGTGCCTTCAGCTCCCCCCTTTGCTCCCCATCCAGTGCCCCTGGGTGCCTTCCTTTAGCGACTCACTGATCCCACAGACACTAAAGACATTTCTTCACTCTGACTTGGTCCTGGTGTCTGTTTCACCTGACCTCCTACACCCTCCCCGCTGCTCCCCCTCTGCACACCAGCCTGCCTTTCTTCCTCCCATACACCAAGCTCATTCCTACCCCTGGGCCTTTGCACTTGCTGTTTCCTCTTCCCAGAATGCTCTTTCTCTAGCTCTTTGCATCACCGGCTCCTTCTCAACTTTCAGTGTTGAGTTTAAATGACCCCTCCTCAGAGGCACTCCAGGACGTACTACCAAAAGCCCCTTCTACTTTTACCCCATCGTTCTGTTTATTTTCATTGTAGTGCCAGTGACTTTCATTTCAGAGTTTATTTGTATGTTCATTTATTTCCCGTCTGTGCAAAAATCAGTAGCATGAGGGATGTCAGTACCATGAGGGATTTTGGTGTGGTTTTCTCTGTTCCCCAGTGTCTGGCACAGTGCCCAGCACATAGTATGTACTCAATAAACATTTGTTGAATGAATGAGTGAATGAGTGAGTGCACGAACTCTCCCTTCTCAGAGGGACTCACAGCAGAGTTGAGCCCATCAGCCCCTGTGTCAGATGAATGGCCCTCTGAGCTCCTTCATGGTGGAGCCAAACGTCTTCCTCTTGGCTCCCATCCCACCCCTGTGTCCAGGCCAAAGCTGAGTGCTGCGCCCTGGGCCCACCAGGCTTGTGTCCTGCCAGCTGCCCAGCTTGGGGGGCGGGGTTATCCCCCTGGAGCTGGCCTGTCGGGAGTGTTTCTCAGGACCCCGGGCTAGTATGGACGGGGCTGGAGGAATGTGTGGGGTCTGGGAATCTGCGTGGAATCCCATCACCTCCCTCCATGGCGAGTCCTGGCAGCTCCCTTTCGTCCTCCTCCCGGTTGTGCCACAGGCAGGGACAGCCCCGCGGGGACTTGTGTGTCTTTACCAGCCTCCTCCCACCCTTCTTCCCAAGAAACAGAGCAGATCCCAAGGCCAAGCCATCAGCAACAGTGGTGTCTGGCTTTGTTTCACTTTTTTTCGTATAATTTGCTGAATAAATTCTTCAATTTATAAGAAGAGCCTTAGGTTGGGTTCCTCTAGAGGCAGATCCCTAGCAGTGGTTCTCAACCTTCCTAATGCCGCGACCCTTTAATACAGTTCCTCATGTTGTGGTGACCCCCAACCATAGAATTATTGTCGTTGCTCCTTCATAACTGTAATTTTGCTACTGTTATGAATCGTAATGTAAATATCTGATACGCAGGATGTATTTTCTGATGGTCGCGAACCACAGGTTGAGAACCGCTGCCTAAGAGAGTTGAAAAACTGAAAGCAAGTTGTTTACTTGGGAGGTGACCCCAGGAAACACTGGTAGGGAAGCAGGGAAGTGAGACCAGGAAGGAAGGGACCCCGATGCAGAGAGTTATCAGGCAAGTAGCCGCCTGGGCACCTGGAGCTCAATCTGCTTCGGACCTCCGGTGTGGACCAAGCAGCTCTGGGTTATCCATGCTGGGTGGGGGGGAAGGGGGTGGCCGGGGAAGATGGGGGGCAAGGGAACTGAGGGCTGGATTCACCTGCTCCTGCCATCGTGGTTGAGGGCGCTCCCTGGAGTGTTAATTCCCAGCTCTGCCAGCTCCCGCAGATGGGCAGAGCCCACAGGAAAAGGGCAGGTGCTGGCAGCTGGAATTTGGTCTGTGGGAGGGGCGATGGGCGGGGCACCACCAGCAAAGACCTCACCCTTAATCCTGCCTTCTCATTTACAGCAGGGATTAAATGTTTCCTTTAAAACTAAGTCTAAATAAAAATTTAAAAAGTGAATTGATTTAAAAGAAAACTACTTAAATAGTGTACGGCGGGGGCGGTGGGGGGAATGTAGCCAACTGTTATATTTAAGGGCATTTCAAGCTTTTGACAAACAGACAAATTGGGGTGTTGGGGGTTGTGGAAAGAACCCCCTCCTCCCAGGATGCCTGCCGGCCCCCCCCCCCACCCCCCCCCCCGCCCCCTGCCGTCAACACTGCCCTGGGGTCCTCTAAGTCTTGGAAACGGGCCATGAAGCTGGAAGCCCTTTGTGACTCTCAGTCTGTCACTTGACATCTCTAGGCCTGTCTGTTAAAGGCATGTTCGAGTCACAGTAAAGAGTCAGTAATAGCCACGGCAATTCTGAAAAAGGAGAACCAACATCCATTGAACAGAAAGCAGATCGGAGGATTCGTTCATCTAGAGTTCATTTCACCTCTCTATGGAGGCTTTTAAAGCATTTTTGTCCTAATCACCCGCTTGCCATGACATTTTAATGCCACAAATACATTGTATATCTGGTCACGCACTGTGATCCTTTGGAAGGCCACACACCACTGTAATATCCATCAATGTTTTTGACTCCTCCCTCCCCACAGCTGCAAAAAAACACCTCTACCCCGCAGTGGTTCTCAACCTTCCTAATGCCACGACCCTTTCAATACAGTTCCTCATGTTGTGACCCAACCATAAAATTATTTTCGTTGCTACTTCATAACTGTCATGTTGCTACTGTTATGAATTGTAATGTAAATATCTGATATGCAGGATGGTCTTAGGCGACCCCTGTGAAAGGGTCGTTCGACCGCCAAAGGGGTCGCGACCCACAGGTTGAGAACCGCTGGTCTCGACATTGGCATATATGACAGAGGCACAGAAAATCGAACAGTGCTGGTGTAGACACGGGCAAATCCATCAGGAGAACAGGATGGAGAGTACAGAGATTCATCAGCTGTGCCGTTAATGGATGCAAAAGCGTTTGGAAACGGGGAGACGTCAAGTAGCGTGGAATTCTCCGGATTATGTCTGGGCGGGGGCAGTGGCTTACCCCCATCCTTGGCCCTTCCCTCCGATCCCACCTACCAAGGACTGGGGAGACTCACCCTCATGGGCCACACGCCCCTCACATCTACCCTGGAATCTCAGAAGCCTCGAACACATGATGAGCTACAACAGATGGCGCTGAGGAGGACGTCCCTCCCTCTGAGTTCCCTGTGATTCCGTGATTAGCCCACGGAGAGCGGAGAGCCGCGTGTGGGCGCTGGCAGGCCTTCAACCTCTCCCCCAAGCTCGCCCCTCTCCCTCTCTGAGGCAGCGCAGGCCTTGGGCCACAGCCCCAGCAGGCCGCAGAGTCCAGCTAGAATTTCATCCTGCTGTTTCGTGAGCACTGCTTTTAATGTTACTTTCCATCTGTAGAAATGAACACTTTTTTTCCCTTCTGATAGTAATACAAATTTTCTTTTAAAAATCATTTTGCTGACATATGCTACAACCAAAATGAACCTCCAAACATGATGATCAGTGAAAGAATTCAGGCACAGAGGGCACCTGTTGTATGATATCATTTCTATGAAACATCCAGAATAGAAAAATCTATAGAAACAGAAAGCAGATTGGTGGTTGCCGAGGGCAGGGAAGGGCAGGGTGGAGGGGATGGAGGAACAGGAAGCAACTGCTTAATGGGGTCTTCTCTTGGGGTGGTGAAAATGTTTTCCAACTAGTTAGAGGAGGGGATTGCACAACATTGTGAATATACCAAATGCCATTGAACTGTTCGCTTTAGAGTGGTTAATTTGATGTTATGTGAATTTCACCTCAGTAAATTATTCTTTAAAAGCCAACCAAGCATGTAACCACTATGGAAAAAACCTGTCGATGGATAAAGAAGATGTGAGACACACACACACACACACACACACACACACACACACACACTGGAATATTACTCAGCAATAAGAAGAATGAAATCTTGATATTTGCAACAACATGGAATGAGTTAGAGGGTATTATTCTAGGAGAAACAAGTCAGAGAAAGATAAATATGGTATATTTCACATATTTGTGGAATCTAAAAAATAATGAATAATCAGTACAGAAACAGATTCATAGAAACAGAGGACAAACTGATGTTTGATGCAGGGGAATGGATGAAAAGGTGAACTGAAGTAAGAGGCACAAACTTCCAGTTATAAAATAAATCAGTCACAGGGATGTAATGTACAACATAGGGAATAGTGTGGACAATATCACAATAACTTTATATGGTGAAAGGTGGTTGCTAGACTCATTGTGGCAATCACTTCATAAGGCATATACATGTGGAATCGCTGTGTTAGACACCTGCAACTCAAATAATATTGTATATCAACTATAAAAACAAAACAAAAACCAACCCAGCAAACGAAAACATCAATTTACTTTGTAAAAAGTATGAATGGATTTAAGGACGACTTTTAAGTGAGGTTTGGGAGACACTGGCTAAGAGGGTCAGTCTGCCCTCCAGGCCTTGGCTCAGGCCTTGTCCAGGCCTAGAATGCCCGCTCTGTGCACGTGGCCGGGAATCCCGGCCAGGCCTCAGCTCTGCAGGACGCCCTCTTGGATTGCATAGGACCACCAGGCGACCGGAGGAGTCAGGTGGGCCCAGGTCTGCAGCCCTTCAGACTTGGGTGTGAAACCCGGCCTGCTGCTTACTGGGCTCTTAATTTGGGGCATGCTGCTTAGCCTCCCCAGGAGGGCCTCAGTTTCCCCGTCTGTAAAATGGGGGTTCATGATAGTTCTTCTCTCACAAGTTGAGTTACTTCATAGAAAGTCCATGGATAGGGCCTGTGCAGAGTAGGTGCCCTCAACTCACACTTTGCATTGAGCACCAATCACACCCAAATTGCCTTCATTTGCCTCCTGTTTCCTGGACTGCAAGCAAAGGCTCAGCCTTCACGATCTCTGTATCCACAGTTCCCGCACAGGGCTCACACATAGTAGGTCTCCAAGAAGGGCTTGTTGACTGATACCTTTGTCTCTCCACCTCTGCTGCTCCTACCCTGGCCAGCACAATGTGACCCCCTGCCGTCCACCAGCACTGCCCTGCCCTCACCTCCCCCACTCACCCCCTCTTGGTTCTGGACATGACAGTCTCCTACTGTCATCTAAAACTCCAGGCCTCCTCCTCGGGGCCTTTGCACCTGCCCAGGACACTTTCCCCAGATATCACCCACTGCTCACTTCCTCGCCCCCTTCAGGCCTTGGTTCAAATAGCTTCTGTACAAGGAGGCTTTCCCTGCCTCCCCAGGTCTCATTGGACCCCAAAGCTTTCCTCCCCTAGGAAAGGCCCTTGGCTGGGGTCCTGGGCCCTGCCTCACATCTTAGGTAGAGGAGAGGCAACCAGGCCTCGCTCTGGACTTGGGGTCTGGGGTCAGCTGTGGAGGCAGGCAGCACCCAGGCTATACCTGGTGCAGAGGCCTCGCCTGCCCACCTGCCTGCCGTGGGAGGCTGCCCTGCCCTGTCCTGCTCACACGGCTTCCATGCAGGTGGGAAAGCCCCACATCCTCCTCCACTTACCTGACTTCGGCTGACTCAGACCCTCACCCCTGGCCAGAGGGAGCCGTAGCCGCCCCGCCCGCCGCTTGATGGGAAACAGCTCTTCAAGGGCCTGGCAGAGCCAAACACTGACTCACCTCACCCCGCCCAACCTCTGCCACTGGAAGTCACACCTCCCCCTGGCCAGGGACGCTCTAGCCCTTTGCTCCCAGGAGAGCTTTCCCACTCTGTTCCTTTGCCCAGGCGGTGCCCTCCACTTGGAGCCCTTCTGTTCCTTCAAGCCCAGCCTGAGGGCATCTCCTTCTGGGAAACGTAGGCGTTCTCTGGCCAGAAGCTAAAGGGGTAGTGGGAGAGGTAATAGTAATAACAATAATAGTAATTACTATTATTATGATGATGCAATAATAATAGTAACTAGCCATGCTTACCGTGTGCCAGGCACTGTACTAAACCTTTTATTGTATTAACTCATTCAACCCTCACAATGATCTTATGAGGTAGGGACGTTTATTTCTCCGAGGCACAGAGCGGTGAGTAACGCATGCACGCACGCAAGGTTCCCGGCTGGCAAGTGGGAGGGGGGATTGGAATGAGGCGGTCTGCATGCCAGGCTCCATTCTCACCCCCAGATCTGGAGAGCTGCGTGGAGCCCTGAGGCTGGGATCCAGAGAGCTGGGCAGGGAGGTGATCCAAGTCGTGGGTTTTGTGTCAAAGTAGCCTCCCACAGTGGGAACCAGCCCCTCTCTTCAGGGGACGGCCTCCCTGTGGGAGGGCCTGGCCACCAGCACAGGCTGGCCCTCGGCCCCTCTGTGGAGGTGAATCCCCAGAACACAGGATGTGGGAAATCCATCAACAGCCGCTGCACGGGAATTTACACTTGGGAACAGAGAACTGCGCCTGGCCCTTAACCCATTAACCTCCCCAGCAGCCCTGTGAAGTGAGGACAGGGACGAGCGTTTGTTTTACAGAGGAGACTGAGGCCCAGAGAGGGACAGGATTTGCTTAGGGTCACAAAGCTAGGATGTGGCAGGGGCTGAATTCAAACCCAAGGTTATTCTGACACCGCAAGGCTCGAGTCACTTCTACTGGGTGGTAACATTGAATCGCAATGAACAGGGCAGGGCCCAGATGTCAGGAAGGGCTTAGAACTTCAGGTCACACCACCCTCTCCCTCCAGCGTTTCACTAACTTCCACTCACCCATCCGTTCATCTGTCTCTCCACTCCCTTACCAGCCATCCTCCCATCCATCCAAATGTTTATCCATCCTTCCTTCCATTATCCTATCTGGCTCTTCTCTCCATCCATCCATCCATCCATCCATCCATCCATCTTTCCATCTACCTAACCTTCTATTCCCCTGCCTATTTATTTACTCCTCCCACCTTCTATATTCCATCCTTCCATTCATTCATCTATCCATCAATTTAAACATCATCTATACATCCACCCATCCATAAATTCTTCCATCAATTGATCACTTATCCATCCACCCATCCATTCACCCATCCACATACTTACCCATTCCATGTATCCGCGCATCCATGTACCCCTCTATATATCCATTCCTCCATACATCCCACAACTGTTTATTTAACTGGTGGCTGCTGTGCCCAAGCCTTTAGATCACTGTGCCTTGAGCCAGGAGAAGCACGCCTAATTAGGTTTGTGTTTATTTGTTGTTCCAGGAAGCCTAATTGTGGGGTTTGTAAACAGCCCTTTGATGGCAGGGGAGTTACTTAAGGGGACAGTTAAGTAAACAACCGCTGGGTGGAAACAGTCAGTGCTGGTACACAGCGGGTCCAGAGCCATGACCTGCCTTTCGCAGCGGGAGGAGGGCTGAATTCCAGACAGTGAGGAGGCTCCGGGGTCAGAAAGGAAGTCGGAATAATGGGAACAGTGGCAATAACGGCTAACATGTGTTAAATGCCTACCCTGTGCCAGATGCTATGCTAAGCACAGCCCTTACAGCAATTCCAGGTGATAGACAGCCTTGTGCTGCCATTTATGGATGGGAAGACTGAGGCTCGGCGAGGGGAAGTCATGAGCTCGTGGCCACAAGGCCGGGAAGTAATACTGTGTAGTCAGGGCACCCATCTAGACCTCTGTGTGCAGCAGGGATGGTAATAATAACGAAAATAATTATACGGCATTCACTGTGTGCCAGGCAGACCTGGTTTTATTTTTTAAATCCTCATCTGAGGATATATTTTTATTGATTGGCGAGAGAGAGAGAGAGAGAGAGAGAGAGAGAGAGAGAGAGAGAGAGAGAGAAACAATTGGTTGTCTCCAGTATGTGCCCCGACCGGGGATCAAATCTGCAACCTAGGTATGTACCCTGACTGGGAATCAAACGTGCAATCTTCGGTGTATGGGATGATGCTCCAACCAACGGAGCCACCTGGCCAGGGTGCAGGCACTGTTCTAAGAGCCTTCCTTACTCACTCAATATTCATACAACCCAATGAGGTCAGTACTTCATTTTACAGATGAGAGAGTGGAGATTGAGAGGCATAAAGTAACTTGCTAAGAGGACTGAGCTAGGCAGCAGTAAAAATTTTTAAAAAATTAAATGTCAGGCCCTAGCTTGTTTGGCCCAGTGGATAGAGCATCAGCCTGTGGACTGAAGGGTCCTGGGTTCAATTCCGGTCAAGGGCACATGCCCGGGTTGCAGGCTCGATCCCCAATGGGGGATGTGCAAGAAGCAGCCACTCAATGATTCTCTCTCACCATTGATGTTTCTATCTCTCTCTCCCTCTCCTTTCCTCTCTGAAATCAATAAAAATATATTTAAAAAAAATAAATGTCTGAACCCAAAGTTCCACTCTTAATCATGTTATGAACCTTATATATATGCATTTAGCTTAGAAAGATTCAACCATATATGGTTGGCCAAATAATATTTAAAATCTTTTTTTCATCTCTCTATTTTATGTATTTTAAAAAAATATATAAAATTTTAACTTCATTATATCTTTGTTATTTAGTTCAAGGGCCAGTATACCTTTTCTTTAAAAGAACAGATAATAAATAGTTGAGGCTTTGCGGGCCATATGGTCTCTGTTGCAACTACTCATTTTTTTCTTCTAACCATAGAAAATGTGAAACCAATAGGTGTGGCTGTGTGCTAATAAACCTTTATTTACAAAAACAAGTGGAGGGCCAGATTTGGCCCAAAGACTGTAGTTTGCCAACCCCTGACTTTATGCATTACCCTAGTATTTGTATTCACCAAACCATGTTCTCTTGCCCTTCTATGAGTGACAAAAAGGATTTTCAAGGGTAATTTCAATCATCCCTGAGTTTCACCTCCAGGCCATTTGCTTACCAGATGCCTTTCTACCATTCATCCCATTTTCCCACTGTTGGCAGCTTCTGAAAGAATTTGCAAATTCCTGTAATTAATCTAATTTCTTTATTCACAAGGTCAATAAATGGATGACACCCTGCTCAGCCTGGCTGTCTCCCCACCAGGGACACTGAGAGTGCTAAGCGCCCTGGGAATTACTCTTCTCCACATCAAGTTCTGTAAACTTCTTACTTGAAGAAAATTGCAAAGTGAAAGTTAAAAAAAAAGTCCTATGGTTGGGGCTCGAATACTATTTTCTCTTGGTGACAAGAAGAAGGAAATGAAAGGATGACTGGTAGGGATGTTACAAAATGTACTCAGGGCGAGTGGGAACAAAATGGGGCAAGGTCAGAGATCCCCTTTCCTCTTTTTCCCCACCCCCTTCCCCTCAAAATCTACTTCCCAGTCTCAGAAAAGGCATGAGCCTGGGGAACAGCATGTGGCCACTCTAAAGTTAAAAGAACAGTGGCAACCTGGGTAAAATATTTGCAGCATAAACGTAGACAAATGATTTATTTCTATCATATATAAAAATCCCTGTAGAACAATAAGAAAAAAACAAAACCCAACCTATTAGAATAACAGGGTAGTAGATGGGAACAGGCAATTTACAGAAAATGAAATATGTATGGCAAATAAACAGGCAAGATGTCCACCCTTGCTGGTAACCAGACAAATGCAAATTAAAAAAATGATTAGGTCCCATTGTCCACTGCTCAGGTTGACCGAAATAATAGAATGATAATGTAAAGTGTTCAGGAAACTGGGAAATGGCCACACTCAGATATGGCTGGTGGGAGTATAAATTGGAATAGCCTCTTAGAAAGACAATTTTACAGTATCCAGTAAAACTGTAAATTCACATTTTCTAGAACTCAGCAATTCCATTGTTTGGCGTCTTCCTTAGAGATACGTCAGGCACCAGGAGTGTGTGCAAAGGTGGTCATTGGAAACATTCTAAACATCCCTCGACTGAGGAAGGGTTAAGCTTTTTTTGCAGTGGCCTGAGGTCTGCCCACCTCCACCAGAGATATTGAACCTGCTCGATGCTCTCTCTTTCCAGCCCCCTTGCAGCTGGTGGTTGGTCCCATGATCCAGGCTCCACTAAATCAGACACATCTTGGAAGCAGGGCCAGTCCAGTGGCCGGTAGAGATGTCTTACCTAACCCAGGCCTGTGGAATGATTTGGGGCACTCTCCCTGCTGACCTTGAAACCTGGTTCTCCAACTTTCCCCAGCTCCCTAAGTCCCCTGTTTCAATTTGAACTTTTCATTCAAGTGCAGCATACCTACAGAAAAACGCACAGGTCATACGCGGTAACTTGATAAATCTTCATAAGTGAGCACACCGTGTAACCAGCCCCACACAAAGAAACAACATTCCCATCTCCCGGACGCTCCCATTGTGCCCTCTTCTAGTCACGACTTCCCCAAGGGTAACCAAGGGTAGTGTGTCTGTTTCTAGTACTTTACCGAAATGGAATCAAACACTGTATGTCTGTGGCTGGCCCCTTTCTGTGAATGTTAATTTCTTTGCGAACCATCCACGTGGTTGGTTCCATTCATCCCCATTGCTGGGCCATATTCCATTGTCTGAACCTGACTCAGTCCATTCACTCCCTCTCCTGATGGGCATGTGTGTACTTTCGATTAGGGGCTATTTATGAAACAGGGCTGCTAGGAACCTTCTTGTGCCTGTGTTTTGGTGATCATCTGTCTGCATTTCTGTGAAGTATAGACCTATGGCTGGCTTATATGGTAAGTGCACGTCTCACTTTATTAGAAGCTGTCAGCGTTTCCAAAGTGCCTGCATCATTTTGCGCTCCTACCGGCCATGTATGAGAGTTTCTTCCGGATCACCTTCTCGTCAACTCTGGGTATTTTCCGTCCTTTTCATTTTAGCCACCCTAGTGGGTGCACAGTGGAGTCCCATTGTAGTTTGGATTTGCACTGATGATCAATAATGTTAAGCACCTTTGCACGTTGGCCATGTGGTATGTCCTTTTGTGAAATGCCTCTCAAATCTTTGCCCTTTTTGTCTATTGGATTTCTTGTCCTTCCCTTAACTCCCCAAAGGACTGCTTGTGTGTTTACATTCTTGTATCAGCCAAGGTTCTCCCGGGAAACAAAATCAATATGATAAATTTATTTATACTTGTATATATTTTAGGAATTGTGGAGGCTGGCAGGTCTGGAATCTGCGGGGCGGCCAGCAGGCTGCAAACGCAGGCAGGGTTTCTATGTTATAATCCTGAGGCAGAATTTCTTCCCCAGGAAACTTGTTTTTGCTCTCAAGGCCTTCAACTGATTAGACGAAGCCCACCCACCTAATTTCCTGTATTTAAAGTCAACTGAGAGTAGGTGTTAATCATATCTACAGAATACCGTCAAGGCAACATTTAGACTAGTGTCTGACCAAGCAACTGGGCACCATAGCCTAGCTAAGTTGACAGGTAAAATGTAACCATCCCAATTACTCAGTTGTTTATGTCACTTCAACTCTAAGCCCTGTCTGATCCACCATTTATATCAACACACACACATGCACACACACAATATCAACAACAGCATTATGTATTTCTATGTGTGTCAGTGCACAGAAATGAGTCTGGAAGGATACAAGCCAAATCTGTTACATGGTCACCGTAGGGAGTGTCCAGGATGGAGGTCAAAGGGAAACTTTAACCATAAACTTAACGGTAATGGAAAATGTAAAGAGTATAATAATGTGTTAATTGTCTAATTAAAATTAATTTTTTAAGTGGGAAAACTATTAAAAGAAAAAGAAAGGAATCATTAAGGCCTCACGATGCATTCATCAAATAGCTACTGAGCATCTGCTATGTGCTGGCTGCCTGAGATACGATAAGATGGGCAGCCTCTCTCCTTGTGGGGCTGACTTCATTGTGGAGGAATCAGGCAATAAAAAAGTAAACAAAGAAACGAGCAGATCATTTCAGGGAGTTTTAAGAAGTGTTCTGAAGATAAGTGAGCCAGGCATCAAGACAAAGAACGAATGGGGACCTGGGGTTATAGTGGATTGGGTGGTTGGAGTTGGCCTTTCTGAGCTGACGTGTCAGCTGAGTCCTGAAGAGGAGAAGCAGCTGGCTTTGGAAAGAGCATACCAGGGGCCCAGCTCAACCAGTGCAAAGGCCCTGAGGTAGGAATGGGTCTGATGAGATGGGACGAGAATCTGAGCAATGCTTCTGACTTGGAAACTGAGGCCCAGTGCGGGACGAGGACAGCCCAAGGCCAGAGCACTGGCTGTGGTGTAGCCAGGTGGGAACCTCTGCTGCCTGTCCCCAGAGGCGCTCTGTGCTGCCGCTGAGCTGCCTGACCAGGGCGGAGGCCTCTGAGCTGCTCAAGGGCTTGTCCATGCTCCTTTCCCGCAATCCCCTCATAATTAGGACCCAGCCCCGGACACCCAGCCCCCAGGGCTGTGGCAGCCTCCTCCTGCCAGCCAAGGCCTATAGTATCTCAGGGGGGCATCTGAGGCTTCACACTCTGCACCTCTGAGCTGGAGCGTCAGCAGAATCTACAGTCACTGTCTTACCTAATTATAATATAACAGCTGCCAGGGAAGGTGCCAGCAATGGACGCTTTCCCTGCACCATCCCATCCACTCCTGGTAAGAGGGGGTATTATTATTCCCATTTTATGGCTGAGAACACAGAGGCCCAAAGAGATCAAATGCCTTGACTCCAGAGCCTGTAGTTTTCATCCTTGCAGTCTAGACCCTGCTCTTCTAGATCCCAAGGCAAGAAAGAGCAAGGCCATCTTTTTAAAATGACAGAGCCCCAGATGGGAAAGGACAACCTCATCTAGGTCTTCATTACACAGATGGGAACGCTGAGGTTCGGAGAGGGAAGGAATCATCTCCTAACTACACAGAACCAGACCTGGACCTGGAGCTCCCTGCTCCCCGGGCCCTTCCAGCTTTGCCCTCTAATTCCCCTTCACCCCCCTTCTCTCCCTTCATGATGACTTGCCTGGTCTCGAGGCTCTTGCTCCTACATGTCAATCTCAGTCCTGCCTCAGGGCTTTTGCATTTGTTCTTCCCCCACCAGACCTGGCCCGTGGCTTCTTTCTTGCCTTCCTTGACCACTACATTCTCACTTCCTATCTTGATTTGTTTTCCCGGCTAGCACTTCTCAGTCATTATATTAATATTTATAGAGTTGTTTATTGCCCATCTCCCTGCTGAGACTACCAGCTCCTTGAGGACAGGGACTTTTTTCACAGCTGTTTCAATGCCCAACTCTGGGCCTGGCCCCCCATAATGCTCAATATGTGCTTGTGGGATGGATGGATGGATGGGTGATGGAGAACATTTCTCCCAGCATCACTTCCCGCCACTGGGCCCTGGATCTCCCACTCGGCTGTTCTGACTTGCCCCCTCTGGCTCCAAGCCTGCGCAGACAGCTCTGGGGGCTTCCCCAGGACCAGGCAGAGGTCTGCTGCTTCTCACTCTCCTCTGAGGCTGGGCAAACAAAAGCCTTTGTTCTCCCTCCTTTGCTTGGCCCCACTACAGCCCACGGCGGGAAGCTGCTGGCAGTCAGCAACC
>NW_006286974.1:988455-995388 GCF_000327345.1 Myotis davidii | reverse complement strand
CCTGTGCACCTCTGCTGCCTGTCCCCAGAGGCGCTCTGTGCTGCCGCTGAGCTGCCTGACCAGGGCGGAGGCCTCTGAGCTGCTCAAGGGCTTGTCCATGCTCCTTTCCCGCAATCCCCTCATAATTAGGACCCAGCCCCGGACACCCAGCCCCCAGGGCTGTGGCAGCCTCCTCCTGCCAGGCAAGGCCTGTAGTATCTCAGGGGGGCATCTGAGGCTTCACACTCTGCACCTCTGAGCTGGAGCGTCAGCAGAATCTACAGTCACTGTCTTACCTAATTATAATATAACAGCTGCCAGGGAAGGTGCCAGCAATGGACGCTTTCCCTGCACCATCCCATCCACTCCTGGTAAGAGGGGGTATTATTATTCCCATTTTATGGCTGAGAACACAGAGGCTCAAAGAGATCAAATGCCTTGACTCCAGAGCCTGTAGTTTTCATCCTTGCAGTCTAGACCCTGCTCTTCTAGATCCCAAGGCAAGAAAGAGCAAGGCCATCTTTTAAAAATGACAGAACCCCAGATGGGAAAGGACAACCTCATCTAGGTCTTCATTACACAGATGGGAACGCTGAGGTTCGGAGAGGGAAGGAATCATCTCCTAACTACACAGAACCAGACCTGGACCTGGAGCTCCCTGCTCCCCGGGCCCTTCCAGCTTTGCCCTCTAATTCCCCTTCACCCCCCTTCTCTCCCTTCATGATGACTTGCCTGGTCTCGAGGCTCTTGCTCCTACATGTCAATCTCAGTCCTGCCTCAGGGCTTTTGCATTTGTTCTTCCCCCACCAGACCTGGCCCGTGGCTTCTTTCTTGCCTTCCTTGACCACTACATTCTCACTTCCTATCTTGATTTGTTTTCCCGGCTAGCACTTCTCAGTCATTATATTAATATTTATAGAGTTGTTTATTGCCCATCTCCCTGCTGAGACTACCAGCTCCTTGAGGACAGGGACTTTTTTCACAGCTGTTTCCATGCCCAACTTTGGGCCCGGCCCCCCATAATGCTCAATATGTGCTTGTGGGATGGATGGATGGATGGATGGGTGATGGAGAACATTTCTCCCAGCATCACTTCCCGCCTCTGGGCCCTGGATCTCCCACTCGGCTGTTCTGACTTGCCCCCTCTGGCTCCAAGCCTGCTGCAGACAGCTCTGGGGGCTTCCCCAGGACCAGGCAGAGGTCTGCTGCTTCTCACTCTCCTCTGAGGCTGGGCAAACAAAAGCCTTTGTTCTCCCTCCTTTGCTTGGCCCCACTACAGCCCACGGCGGGAAGCTGCTGGCAGTCAACAACACAACTTTACTGCAACTTAACTTGGAGGTTTAGCCTGTCAGGTGGGGCCTGGGGGCTCCTGGGGTCCACAGTGGGTGATGTCGGGTGCGATGGCCAAGGCACAGAGACTCCCGCCTGGGTGGACGCCAGAGTCTTCTCGAGAGACCCTTGTTCTTTTTTGGAGACGACAGTTTCAAACAGCCCTAGGTGGTAGGGACGGTTATAATCCCCATTTCATAGATGGGGAAATTGAGGCCCAGAATGGCAATGTCGATGGCTAAAGGACTCCCAGTGGCACAGCACGCTTGCCACCGGGGTTTAGTGAGTCTCCTCCCTCCTCCCTCCTCCCTCCTCCCTCCTCCAAAGTTGCTATTTCAGATGCCTTTTGACCCACTCAGCTCAGCAACTGCAAGGAATTGACCCACTCAGTTCCACAAGGGATTATTGTTGTTGATGTTATTTTTTGCCATAAATCCCTCCTGGCTTTTTTTTTCTTTAACCTCAGCACACACAAAATCCCACATCCTAGAGGCTGAGCGGCTCTGGAGGTGAGCACTTCTTTCCATGGGCTACAGTTACGCGAGCCATGTTTATTAGGCTTGTTTTCAATTGCTCCCCCCCCGCCCCGCCCCCGCCCATTTTATTAGGCTTTTTTTCAATTGCCCCCCCCCCGCCCCGCCCCCCGCCCATGAAAGGCGGGAAGTCTTAAAATTACTTCTCTCCAAACACAGCGCTCAGAGGCGCCACCCTGCCCCGGAAGCTCTCTGACCCGCCTCATAAGGGGTTGTTAATTATGATTTGTCTTTATAATCGTCCATTTGGAGTCTCGGGTGACACACGCTCAGACTTGCCCATCCTTTAAGAGAAGGAATCAAAGGTTCATGGAACGAGGTGATACTTAGCCGGTGGAATGACTTGGGTTCAGCCTGGATTGAATGTGTGACCTTGGGCAAATCCCTTCCCTCTCTGGGCTCTGTTTTTCTGGCTGTAGAAGGAGGAGTGGGGTGAATATCTAACACGGGGCTTAGACTATGTATTTCCCAGACTGCAACCATGCCAGGGGTTATATGAAATGGTTTCAGCTGTACGTGGATGGATAGTTTATACGTTGTACTGTTTATTTTTACTTTTAAAACGTAACAGTGTTCTAACACTTCATTTGTAAATGCAGACATTTTTGGTCTTTGGGATGCATGGGGAGGAGAAGGCCTGCTAGGCATGGTCACGCAGGCTTCCTGACTGATGGGGGCGCTGCCATCTTCAAGGTCACCCTGGGCATCACATCCAGCCAAAGAGAGGAGGGATGGTGGGGAGGCACCCACGCACCCAGAGTGACATACATGCATACATATCCCCCCACATTCCAGAACTCGTCACGTGTTTCCACCCCGATGCAAAGGCAGTTGGGTAATTGCCTGACCGGGTAGTTGCTTTTCTACAACTCTGCCTTTTGGAGGAGAAGCATGACTCCTTGGTGGGCCGTTGGCCATCTGTGCCTTATTCTTTCTAAGTGAATAAGTGGAGGAACAGAGCTTTGCCGCCCCACTGACCAATGAATTAAATGTGACGTACACTTTTCTACAAAGCAGGAGGAATCATTCAATTCAATATTAAGATTTACTACACAGTAATTAAGACAGTGTAGTATTGGCCAAGCGGTAGACATCAATCAATGGGATAGAACAGAAGACCCAGATAGAGGCCCACACAAACAGGCCCACTGGTTTTTGACAAGGTGAAAGCAGTTCAATGGAAAAAGGACAACCTTTTCAATAAACCGTGCTGCAGCGATCGGACATCCATACGAAAAGAGAAACAGAATGACCTCACATCACATATAAGCAAAGAATTATTAGACTTGAACACCAAAAGCATGAATCATAGAAGGCAAAGTTGATAAATTGTGCCTCACCAAAATTAAAACCTTCTGCTTTGTGAAAGGCCCGTCACCAGGACGAGAAGACAAGCTACAGACGGGGAGGAAATATTCACAAACAACGTCTCTGACAAAGGGCTGGTGTCTAGAACGTATGAAGAACTCTCAAAGCCCAGCAGTTAGAAAAGAAAACGCACTTAGAAAATGAGCAAAAGGCCAGCCCAGACATTTCACTGAAGAGGAGGCACAGATGCAAATTAAGCGCATGAAAAGAGGCTCCGTGTCTGACCATTAGGGAAATGCAAATGAAAACCACAGCGAGATATCGCTAGTGCACACCAGTCAGAATGACTAAAACCAAAAGAATAACGAGAACGCGAAATGCTGGCGAGGACTGGAGAAACTGATCACTCAGACGTTCCGGGTGGGAATGTAACATGGTACCATGTCCTGGAAAACAGGCAATTTCTTAAAAACTACCATATGACCCAGAAATCACACTCCTGGACGTAGAAATGGAAACTAGTCTTCACACCAAATCCCGTCCACCAGGGTGCATAGCCGTTTGATTCATAACAGACAGAACCTGGAAGCACCTCAGATGCCCTTTCATAGCGAATAGAGAAACGATGGCACATCCATACAATGGAATGCTACTCAGCAATAAAAAGGAACCGAATACTGACCCATGCAACAATTTGGATGGATCTTTAGGGAATTGTGCTGAGTGAAAAACTCAATCCCACCAAATTCCATTTATATAACATTCTTAAACTCACACAATTATAGAGATGGAGAACCCATTAGTGGTTGCCAAGGGTCAGGGACGGAGGGAGGGGTGGGAAGGAGGTTTGGCTCGGAAAGGGCAGCAGGAGGGATCCTGGTGGAGATGGAAATGCCTTGGCCATATCAGTGTCAGCATCCCGGTTGTGACATCGCACTCAAGTTTTGCAAGATGTTATCATTGGGGGGAAACTGGGGGGAGGATACATGGGACCTCTCTGTTTACTGCTTCCAATGTTTATGAATCTATAATAATGTCAAAATAAAAAAAAATTAATAAAGAACACAAACACAGCCCTAGCCGGTTTGGCTCAGTGGGTAGAGAGTTGGCCTGTGGACTGAAGGGTCCCAGGTTCGATTCTGGTCAAGGGCACGTACCTCGGTTGCAGGCTTCTCCCAGGCCCCGGCCTTGGGCAGGGCACATGCAGGAGGCAACCAATCAGTGTGTTTCTTTCACATGGATATTTCTCTCTGTCTTTCCCTCTCTCTTCCACTATCTCTAAAAAATCAATGGAAAAATATCGTTGGGGGTGAGGATTTTAAAAACAAAAGAACACAAGTACAGGTTTTTCTACCCAGATGTGTCTGAATAGAATTGTATCTTTGGTAACACGGAGGCCCAATCTGAATCTCAAGCATCGACTTAGTGCAGCGGTTAAGTATGTGGCTTGACAATGGGGCAGCCTGGGTTCAAATCTCAGTTTACCAGGCCTCTCACTGCCCTAAGCCCCCGTTTCCACAATGAGAGGACTCAACGAGATGACCCATGAGACACACAGAGCTCAGTGCTCACTCATGTGCTTGTTGCTTTCCAGGGCCGTGGAGGTGCACGAAGGGACCTGGCAAGGTGTCCTCTGAGCGCTCGAGGCTGGGACTGTGATCAGCCATCCTGTGGTTTTACTTTGAGTCCTTTCTCACAGAGAAGTGTGTACCGAATGGGCTGCGTCGAGGTGGCCTGGTTGGTCCTCGTCTGCCCTCTGGACTCTGGGACGTACTTTCAGGGACATTTCTCAGGGAAGGAAGAACGCAGCCATTGCCTGTGGGCTGGGCTGTGCAGGTGGATCAATAGCCCAGGGGCCAGCCTCTCTAAGGCAATAAAGGGGAGGAATGGAACTCATGGGTACTGCATACCTACTGTGTGCCTGACGACTTACGAGTCTCAACCCACTGAATTCTCTCACCGATCTTGCACAGTAGTTATCATTAGTGTCCCTACAGGAGACAACTGAGGCTCAGAGAGGTGAACAGACTTGTCCAAGGTTATGCAAGGAGTAGACTGTGGAGCTGTGATCTGAGCCCTGGTCTGTCTGATTTGAATCCAGTGTCATTTTCACTATCAATAACTTTACCATTTATTAAGCATCTACCATGGCCAATTGCTATGTTTAGCGCTTTACATTGGGGTGTCATTATGCCTCCTCTCATTTTAGAGAAGAGGAAACAGGGGTTAAAATAAACGAGTTGCCAAGATAGACACGAGTTCTCAGAAAAAAGAGTCAACCACTAGCTCTCCCTTCTGCCCCCGGCCCCACCCTCAGCTCCAGCTCGGCCCAGCCACGACCACTCCAGGGTGGAGACCCAGTGCTGAGTCAGCAGGTGGCTGGTACCTTGAGATACGATGCCTGGGCAGGCTGTGGGCATGTGAATTTCAGCTTCAGTGGGTCAGAGTCTGCTGGGACACACAGAGCTGCCCCCCCACCCCCACCCCGGGGGGTTTGGTAGGATCCTTGGGAGCCACAGAAAGATCCCCCTCCTGCCCTGGGCCTGACAGACAGGGTGGCAGTTAGATGAGGCTCGAGGTGGCGGTGGCGGCGACAACTTCCTTTTGAGTAATCACATTTACTGAAAAGCAATTCTTCTTTTAGCGTCAGGAGTTCACCACCCTCACAAGCAGGCGCCTAAGAATACCTTCATTCAACCACAGTTCAGAGATTGACACGATTCCCTTCTGCATTACCTCCAGGGGAGTTTCACATTCGGTGTCAAGGGAAACCAAATACCACAATTATTGGAGGAGGCCGGAGGGGTGCGGAGCGGGGGTGATGTAAGGGGGGTCAGGTGGCATCAACCACGGCCCTCAGAGCCTCCACAGGCAGTCTCCCAGCAGCAGCCCAGCCCCTCACCCTCCAGTTACTGGAAAGACATCCACACTCTCAGAGTGAAACCAAACGGCTGACAATTTCTCTTCCTTTTACAAGAAAAAGAAAGTGATTGTCCTTGAAGCAAGCATGGGACTTGCCCTGGCCACTCTAAATTAGAGACAGCCCCAGCTGCCCCAGAGGCTCCACGCCCTGGCCTGTCACCCTCTGTTAGTGTTGGGGCCCCTTGAATGGCCCCTTTTATCCGTCACTGAAAATCCAGTCTGCACAGGGGAGGCGCGGGTCTTCCATGTTAGGAGCTCACCCAGCCCCAGGCAGCTACAGGATGGCTGAGGGCGAGTGAGGAAAAGATGTGGCATGCCAGGCAGAGACAGGAGCTGCAAGGAGCAGCTCTGAGAGGTCCCTGCTCTCCCCACCCGATCCGTCCTCCTGACTCGTGCCCGAACCAGGGGCATTCGAGGAATTAAAATTCTGACCTTGGAGTCACATGGATATGGGTTCCAGTCCCACCTCTGTCATTCAATGGCTGTGTGACCTTAGGCAAGTGACTTTACCTCTCTGGTCCTCAGTTTCCTCATCTCTAAAGTGGGGATAATAATAGGAAGCCAGGTCATGACCCTCCTCTGCTCAAAATCTCCACATGGCTCCGACCTCACTTGGCAGAAAAACCGAAGTCCTCCCTGTGGAGGGCCCTACATTTTCTGCCCTCCTCTTCCCCCTACAACCTCATTGCTTATTCTCTCTCTACCCTGCTTCAGGCCCTTTGCACTTGTTGTTTCCTCAGCCTGCAACATATTTCCCACAGATACCCCTCCTTTACCCTATTCGGGTCTCTGTTTCAATGTTCCTAGGAGTCCTGCTCTGACCTCCTCTTTTAAATTGCTCAGATTACTCTTTGTCTCTTTA
>NW_006286974.1:934989-988265 GCF_000327345.1 Myotis davidii | reverse complement strand
CCCCCCCCCCCCCACATACACACACTACTTGACGTTATTATTTTGGGAGTTTATTTACTCCCCACCCCCTAGATTCTAAGCTCCAAAGTGTTCGAGTTCAGTTCTGTTATTCTCCGTTACATCTTCAGAGCCTGGCACATAGTAGGTGCTCACCAAATGTTTGTTGAGTGAAGAAGTGCAGGGGTGTGTGGTGAGGATAAAGAGTGTAGACTGTTCAGTGCCAGCACAGAGCACTTGCACTCTAAATGTCCCTATCTTTTCTCCCCTCCCAGCACCAACCAGGTGCTGAGTGCGTGTTGACTCTCTGCAACAGAAGGGGGCCTTTTGCAGATGCAGAACCAGGGCTGGAGAGCCAGGTGACCTGTCTCGGCTCACACAGCTCCCCAGGCTCTGAAGCCTGGTCTGTGGGCCTCGGCCTCCTGGGTGGTGGTGGGTGATGGGTGGTGACCTGGGCCTGGCTGGTTTCAGGTCTGGCTGAGGGTTATGAACAGTGGAGGCAGCTGGCTCTGGTTTCAGGGGTCTCCAGACAACATGGGGCCTTGAGAGCGGGGTTCATGTCCCTCTTCTGCAGCCCCACAGTTTCCATCAAGGGAGCCCAGGGGTGCAGAGAGGGGCTTTTTCGACTTCTGTTTCTGGAAAGTTCTGTCCCAGGAAGGGCAGAGGCCTGAGGAGCTGCTGGATGCGGCCAGAGCCTCAGAGACCAGGAGACCCCGGGTGTCCTCTCTCTCTGGCACCCAACCAGTCCTTAGAAGAGGGACTTTCCAGAGGAGTCTGCCTCCTGGCTCCTCCGAGCTGCCCTCAAGGCCACTGGGCCCAGGCCTGCCTTGGTTTCCCTGTTTTTACCCCCAAGGAGCCTGGGGTAAACAGCCTCGGCATGAGGGCTGCTCTCCCCTGGGCCTGACGTGGGCATTCTGGAGCCATAGACGGGCCTTTCACAGCCTCTGGGTGGAGCTGGGCCTGTGGCTGGCTGAGGATAGGCTGGGCCTAGCGCTGGGGGCTTTGCCCCTGCCCATCAGAACTGCCTCGCTGCATGCAGACCCTGCCCACACTGCTCCAGTGAGGGGGAGCGTGCGAGCCACCAGGGAGAACTGCTTCGAACACTTTATCAGACTCAAAGGAGACTGTACCCATTAAACCTCTTAAAGCAGACCTTGCCAACCAGCCACCCATAGGCCGAATCCAGGCCAGCGGTCTGTTTGATTTGGCTCCTGAAGTATTTTTTAAAAATGTGAATCAGTTGTCAACATTCGAAATACCAGGAGATTTCACATAAAATTTATTTCTCTGGCTTCTCTTGAAAAAACGGGAAGAGCTGGCTATCCTGGCCCCGGTTCCTGCAGGCATAGGAGCTGGAGTGGGTCACGGCTGCCCCTTTCACAGTGACACAGAGTAGGGACTCTCGTCTTTGCCCCCTTCCTGCGCAGCCCACTTTCCTCATCCATGTTGCCTACTAAGGTCCTGAAGTATGAGTAGGAGTTCACCAGACAAAGAGGCGGAAGAACGTTCCAGGAAAGGGGCACAGCCTGTGTCCATGGGATTCATCTGTTCAGGATTCACTTGACAAATATGCTTTGAATGCTTACTGTATACACTGGGGCAAACAGCAGGAAACCACTCAGATAAAAATCTCCGCCCTCCTTGAGTTCATTATCTCAGCCAGCTGTTCTCAGCCAAATACTATTTTGTCCCCCAGGGACATTTGGCAATGGTCGGAGGCGTTTGTGGTGGTGCAGCTGGGGGTAGGGGAGGGGAGGCTAGTGGCATCTAGTGGGCAGAGGCTTCTGCTAAACTAACCCACGGGCCACAGGACAGCCCTTCACCACAGAGCCTGGTCTGGCCCCGAGTGTCAGTGATGCTGAGGCCGAGAAATCCGGTTTAGGAGGAGACATTGAGCCAGACAAGCCACTCAGTGCATCTTCTGAAGTCAGGTGGGGCGGTGAGTGTTCTGATGAAATAGTCAGTGTGGCTGTGGGGTTACCAGCGGGCTACAGGTGCCTGGGGGAGATTCTATTTGAGCAGAGACCCTGAAAAGATGGGGGTGCCTCTGGCAGGGTGGCAGCACTCTCCCTCGCTCTGCCCTGCTGCTCTGCCCTTGCTAGTGGAGCAGGGATCAGTGGCCTGTTCCCACTTTACAGACAAAGGGCCTTGGCCTGATGCAGCAACCCACTAAGAGGCCGACCCTGGCCACCTGACCACTCTGAGCTGTCCTTGAGGTGCCTGGAAGTGATGATAATCACCAAATAGCCTTCTCTCATTCAGTCTGTCAACAAACATCAGTCAGGGGCCCACAGTGTCATAGTGGGACAGAGCAACTTCAGGGTGAGATGCTCAGCACCTGTTGTGGCACATAGTAGGTATGCAGAAAACATTGGTCAGATGAATGCAAAGAAGGGCTGAATGAATAAAGAAGCCCCAGTCCGTGTAAGATAATGATCACGGCCAGCAGTGATTGAGTGCCTACTGTGTGCCAGATGCACCCTGAGCTGTGTGTATGGGTTTCACAGAATGGAGACCCCTGGCAGGAAGGGACAGTGATCATCCCTTGCAAGGTGAGAAGACTGCGGTGCAGCGAGGGGACATCAATTTCCCAAGGCCTTGTGACAGGAGGCGGCAGGATCAGCAGTGGATCCTAGGTCTCTCCAGGTTCTCGGGGCTGCCCCCACTGCCTTGGCATTTTGTATGCTCTGACTCAGTTTACCATCCCACCAACCCTGTGAGAAGCTGATAGCACGATCCCATTTTGCAGATGAGGTCACTGAGGCTCAAAGGGGCAATGTGACTTGCCCGAGGTCACACAGCAAGTGTGTTGGGATCTACGTGCCACACTTCTGACTACCAAGCCCTGCCCCTTGTCATCCCTGGCTGTGCTTTGGGAAGAGTTCATCAGCCCCAAGGGGTTGGGGAGGGAGGGTGGGCCGGGTGTTAAGCCCTCAGGGTCTGCAGGACCAGGCAGGAGGCTCTGGAGGTAGGGTCCTGGGGTGAGTGGGTGGGAGCAGGTGGGCCTGGGGAGCCGCCAGGCTTCCGCCCCCACACACAGGCACAGCCGCCAGGAGAGCCTGTTGAGAGGCTGCCCTGTGGCATGCACCAGGTTGACAATGGCTCCTTGTGTCTGCGCAGGTGGTAGGGAGGGGAGGCATTGTTCTCCGGGACACCTTCCCGCCATGGCTGGCTGCAGGCAGTCCCTGTCCCAGGACACTTGGCGCAGGGCTGTTCCGGGCCCCTGAAGGAGGGGTGTGTGTGTGTGTGTGTGTGTGTGTGTGTGTGTGGGCTGGCATGTGTGTGTATAGAAGGGGATGCGTGTCCAACACTGTCTCTGAGTGTGCCCACGCATGTCTTGCACACTGTAGTGGTGTGTCTGAGCAGGCTTGCGGCTTGCGGCATCTATTGTGTCTGTCTGTGTATCTCCCCGGTGTATCTGCATGTGCCTCCACCTCCGTGTATGGTGGGCTGTGTGCGCCAGTGTGTTGAGTGAGTCCGCCCTCGTCTGCACATGTTTCCATCTCCGCCTGGGTCTGTCCTGGAACTTCTTGACACCCGGGGACAGCAGAGCAGGCTGGGTCCCATTCGTTGCCCATTTGTGAGGAAAGGGGTTTTAGGCAGAGCGGGGAGAAGCGCACAGCTGGTGGCAGGGCCGAGCCGGGATGTGCAGGAGCAGCCAGGAGGCCAGGGCAGCGAGGGGAGAGGACGTGGAGGGTCGCCTGAGGGCCAGGGTGTGGCGTTGGAACTTCGTTCTGAGTGAGATGGAGCCTCTGGAGGGTTTGCATCAGGAGGTGGCAAGGTCTGGCTGTGTTTTGTGGAGCTCTCTCTGGCTGCACATGGAGAGTGGATTGCAGGACAATCATGACAGCTGTTGGGGGTGCTACCAGGTCCATTTAGAGAAACAGTCCCACAGCCATGACCTCAGGTGCCCCACTCCAGGCAGGAATTGCAGCTCCCATTTTACAGAGGTGGAAACTGAGGCCTGGGGAGGAGACATGCCTTCCAAGGCTGGGAGTTGGGGGCTGGTTCAATGCCAAACCCAGCTCTCATCCTCCTCACCTTGGCTGCCGGGCCCTCCCCGAGTCCCTTTCTGTCCTGAGGCTGTGGGGGTGGGGGGCTGTGCTAAAGACAGAGGACCGGCTGTCCTCCTCCTCGCAGGAATCAGGACTCCGGAGCCAGAGCGCTTAGGTTCAAATCCTGCCTCTGCCACTTAACAGCTACGTGACCTTGGGCAAGTCACAGAGCCTCTCTGTACCCCAGCCTCCTCACCTGCAAAATAGAGATAATGATAATGTGCCTAAATTATACGATGCCACTGATACTCCTTCCCACAACACGATTCTCTCTCTGCTTTACCTCTCCCCGAAACACCCAGCCCTCCCAACACACTTGCATGGCCTGTTTATATGCTGCCGCACGCGAGTGTCATTCCATGCAAGCAGGACCTTTGGGGTGCTTTGCTCACTACTAACGTCGAGAATAGTGTCCTGCACATTGTCAGTGCACGGCAAATTGTTGAATGAACGCCACCCGGTAATGCAGGTAAAGGGCTGGAACATGGCCTGACACGTAGTAGGTGGGACGTGAATACAGCGACACCGTGACCCGCGGCTCGGGCTTGGAGCTGGGCAACTGGAAGCACCAAACCCAGCCAGCCACACGTGGACCAGGTCCCCATGCCCTTTCTGCACGTGTACTCCACGTCCGGATTGCTTCGCCCTCCCTGGGCCTACCTCTCCTGTCCTCCGTCTTCCTGGCTGGGAGACGGGTGCTCTGGCAGGTGCTATGCGCTGGTGGTTTGTGCCCCACGACGGATCAGTGACTTGGTGTCCTCCTGGCCATGGCTGATCCAGAGGCTTTAATGGGCCGCACTGTCGGGATGAACTAAAACCACCTCCGCTGTCCAGGATCCCTGTCCCCCGTTGGCAGCAGCAAACAGGACCCTCTAGCGCAGCGGTTCTCAACCTGTGGGTCGCGACCCCTTTCGGGGTCGAACGACCCTTTCACAGGGGTCACCTAATACCATCGGAAAACACATATATAATCACATGTTGTTTTTTGTGATTAATCACTATGCTTTAATTATGTTCAATTCGTAACAATGAAAATACATCCTGCATATCAGATATTTACATTATGATTCATAACAGTAGCAACATGACAGTTATGAAGTAGCAACGAAAATAATTTTATGGTTGGGGGCCACCACAACATTAGGAAGGTGGAGAACCACTGCTCTAGCGGGTGCAAGTCTACCTGGCGGTCCAGCATGGGTGCCAAGAAGGCAGCTCTGTGATCCTCAGTCTTCCTAAGGAAGCGTGAAAGGAGAGGCCTGGGTCTCAGTGGCTAAGGGCCGTGTCCTGACCTCGCCAAGGCCCTTGTGTCAGTCCCCTGCCACCTGGTCGTCAGCTCTGCGCTCCCCTCGGCGGCCTGTGTCCCTGACTTTCCGAGGAGGGCCAGGAGCTGGAGAGGGGATGGGGCCCAGGCAAAAAACAAGCCTCCTCTGTCCCCTCGCTTCCTTCCTCCTTAGCTCCTGACTCCCAGTCTGGCTGGGGACCGGCAGCAGGCAGGCGCCAGGGCTGCTCAGCAGATGGGGGGCGGGGGCTGGGGTGCCCATGGTCCTTCCTCAGGAACCAGCTAGGGCACGAAGCTTTCATTATTTAGTGAGAGCAATGCAAGAACCATCACATAAGGTTATCAGTGCTAGAATAGGTGGAAAGAGGGTACATTTATACATTCTCTGCAAATTTTTCAGCCAAAGAGAATATGTATTTTCTTTTTAGTGATTTTTAAGTATAAAAGTTAAAAAAAATAGACAATGTTCAGCATAACTAGGTCACCTTGGTATCTACCCACAGGACCCGCACTCTCTCCTCGCCCTGCTGCCAGGGTTTAGGCCGCTGTCTCCCAGTCCTCCATTCAGCCCACATGTGTTGAGCTCCTACTGTGTGCCTTGGCCCCCGGGGACCTTGAGTAGGGCATGGCTTGACCTGTTAACAGAGAGTGAGGAGGCCAGTGTGAAGCTGAGTGAGCTGAGTGACAGAGGTGAGGACAAAGGGCTCAAGCGTCCAGAAGCGCAGGGATCCCGGCCAGGGCGGGAATTTGGGGTTTCCTTCTAACTGTGATGAAGACCCACAGGAGGGCCCTGAGCAGGACAGTGCAGGAGCTGCTTTTTAATTCATGTCACAGAACAGGCAGTGTCTTTTTCGAGGAGCCCTCTGGCTGCTTTGGAGAGAACATCCTGATGGGGAGTTCGAGGCGGGTGGGCAGTGACCTGGCTCAGGATTGTGGGCACGGAGGTGGGGGAAGTCACATGGAGGGTGTATTTTGAAAGTTGGAGCCACAGTGTTACCTGTGGGGCGTGCTGTGGAGGTCACAGGAAAGCGGAGGAGTCCAGGACAGTTCTGGGGTCTCTGGTCCAGTAATCGAGAGGCTGGTGGTACCATCTTCCATCCTGGTGGTGTGGGGGAAGGAGCAGATCTGGGGGGCAGAAGCTGTGCTTGGCTCACAGTGTGCTGAGTTGAGGTGTTTTCGAGGCAGGTGAACAAGGAAAGCTGCCACCTGCCACCTCCCACTGCCTTGTCCTGGTTCAGACACCCAGCACCTGCCCAGGACGATTGCAACAGCCGCCCAATAATCCTCCTAGCCGCTCCCTGTTCCAGCCCTTCTTCTTCCACACTCGTCGACTGAAAACACACCTCTAGATCCCATCTCTGCTTTGCTCTAGAACCATCGATGGCTCCCTGCTGCCACCTGGATAAAGTCTAAACACCTTGGCTGGGTTAGCCCAACCCTGCACCAACTACCGGACCTCCGCAGCCTTGTTTCCCATGCGGCCAACCAAGCAGACAACCCCTGGGTTCCTCAAATACACCCTGTCCCTTCCCACCTCCTTAGCTCCAGCGCCATTCCTGCCAGCAGGGTGCCCTTTCTCACCCCACCTCAGGGATGAGTGTAAAGGCCTTGCCGCTAATGTCTGTAGCCGTTTGTTTGTTTCTCTCTCAGGACATGTCACACAGCGCTTTGAATTACACTTATTTCTATCTTCCCCTCCTCCCCACGGGCAGAATGGTGCCAGATTCATTTCTGGGCTTGACGCCAGGCTCAAAGCAGGTCCTGGTTGGATTCGGTGGATGAACTGTGGAAGGTGCTGTATTTGCAGAGCTCTGGGCCCACTCAGGGCCCATTTCCCCGTCTTCTGGAGAATATACGCTGATTTTCCCTGGGGGTGTCACCACCCCTTGGTCCATGGTGATCAGGTGAGCCGACCCCATGTCCAGGGGTAGATGCCTGGACTAGACCAGCTGACGAGAGCTTTCCAGGCCCCTGGCTACATGGGCTGGGGGTGGGCACACGATCCACCCAACGCCAACGGAAGTCAGTTCTGTGGAACAAAAGACATTTCGCCTTGAGATGGCTGAGCTAGTGGCCTGTCAGCCTGGAGCAGCCATGGCTACTGCTATTGTGTCCCACTAGGAACAAAGACTGCCTGTAAATACAGCCAACACAGGGCGAAGCAGAGCTGAGAGAGGCAGACAGCCCACGTCCTAAACACATCATTGTTGCTCCTGGATCCAGCCATGTCTGAAGCAGGCATAGCCCTGAAATTCTTAGTTACAGAAGCCAGGACACTTTTCTCTCATCCTCCCTTTCTAAACCCTCTTTGAGTTGGGTTGCCATTGCTACAGTTCACTAGCTTTCTCCTGGATACACCTACCTCTTGCCTTCCCTCCATGGCCCTGTGTGACTTTCCTCGGGAGGCACTACTTTGAGTATCTACCCATGGAGCTGATGTGTTTGTTTCTTTTCTAATCTGAGTAATGATCACTGGTTCTAGCTGCCTCAGGCAACTTTGGGGACAAGGCAGGAGGCAAAGAGAATAACCTAAGGAAGTAAAATGGGCTCCAACTCCTGAGGGCTGAGGCTGGGCCGCGTGCCCCCCCCGCCCCCCCAGCGGCTGAGCACAGGCCTTGGCACACCGAGGATGCTTCTCGCCATCCTCTTCTGAGTACCTAAGGCCAGGCCTTTCAACCCGGACACGAAGGTCCCTCTGGACCGGAACTTCCCTGTGAAGTACCCTAATCAGGAGGACCCCCCCAAACTCCAGGCAGTTTCTCACTCTCCGTACTACTGGCCTTGGGGCCGAGTCATCCTCTGTTGCGGGACCGTCCTGTGCTTTGCAGCATCCCTCTCTTCTTTATCCACTAGATGCAGGTCGGCTCCCCGCCCTGGATTGCGACAGCCACAGATACCATCAGACATTACCAAGTGGTCCCTGCAGGACAGAGCGCCCTGGCTGAGGTCCCCTGCTGTAGGTGCGTGCTTTGCACAGGGCCTAGCACGTAGCAAGTGCTCAATAAATACCAGCAGTGATAACTGTGGTGATAACAGGACTGAGGGCAATCCTTTAGGAAATTCGAGTGTCTCAGCGAGAGGTCTGGCTGACGGAAGCAGAGAGGGAATTTATGGGAGGAACATGGCGAGCTTACAGAATTTATAAGGAGAATGAGGTCAAAGGCACAGCGATGGGGGCAGGTCGGCGGGCCCAGTGGTAGTTGTGCTGACAGCGGTAATGAGGTAATGAGCTGTTCCTCGTTTTGGCCATTCCTCCTACTTCCTATTTTTAACAGACCCCATTGTAGTCAGACACTTCCCTTCACCCCCTTCCTCTGCCACACACACACCACCCCATAGACACAGGGAAGGGGGCTACAGCCAAGCTCTGAGGGGTGGGTCCTAATTGTGTTTAGCCAATCACAGTGGTCGCTTCCCCTCTGACAGTGATTGGTTTAGCCCGCCCATGGAATTCAATTCTGGCCAATGATACCTGCTGGGAAATCTGGGGACTGTTCCTTGGCTCTTCAAAAGAGACAGGGGCTTATTGCTCTTAGGGCAAGACAGGATTTCCTTTCTTTTTAAGGTTGGCTAATATTGCATTGTATGTAAATACCACATTTTCTTTCTTCATTCCTCTGCCGTGGACATTTAGGTTGTTTCCACATCTGGTTTACTGTGAATAGTGCTGCAGTGAAACCCGGGAGTACAGATAGCTCTTTGAGATTCTGATTTCAGTCCTTTTGCATAAATAGCCAGAAGTGGGGTTGCTTGATCATTATGCCCAGGGAAATAAGCCAGTCACAGAAGGACAAATGGCAGATTTCAAATAGTGAAACTGAAAGAAATAGAGTGGTGGCTCTCAATGGGAAATGGGGAGTTGCTATTCGACAGATAGTGTGTTTTAATTATGCAAGATGAATGAAGTCCTCCAGATCTGCCGTGTCGTGTCTGTAGTTAACAGTATTGTATAGTGCCCTTAAAAATTGTCGGAAGGATAGGTCTCAAGCGCAATGCTCTCACTGTAATATAAAAGAACATTTATAAAATATTACATAGAGTTCTTGATGATACCAACAGTTTAAAAAATGATGCATGAAACTTCTTAAGTAAAGGGGCGGGGGAAAGAAACAGGCTCTTCTCTTTCTAATATTGGTGGGGAGAAGTCGTGATGTTTGGAGCAGTGGCAGCCATCCTGAGCCAAGGAGGAGAGCCAGTAGGAGAGCAAAGCCCAAGTCCCAGCACCTGGGCCCTTGTTGATGTCACTAAGCTGTTGAATTAACCAATCCCTGATTCCGTATTACTTCCAATGGTGTGAGAGATACTGTGTCCTTATTTTTAAAGCCTCGATAGGTTGGGTTTTTTATTCCTTACAACTGAGAGCGCTGGACCAATGTGCCAAAGCCCATGGATAAGTTGTTGTTTCAAATTGCCTTTAACATTTCCTACCTGCCTTCAGAGCAATGGAGAGGGACTCGCTCTCACTGCCAGGGTCCTCATCTGGCTGCCAGACATATTCTGCGGCCTGAGGATGTACTCAGGGCTCAGGCAGGAGGACTCCCAGGAGACCACCAGCCAGCTCTTCTGTCAAGTTCAGACTTGGCCTCTCTGGGACTTGGTTTCCCCATCTGTGAACTTGGGGTGTGAAGGGGGCCCCCTATTTCACAGATTGTTTTGAGGATTAAATAAGTTATTTCCTATAAAACAACATGCAGAATGCCAGGCACACGGTAAGTGCTCAACAAACGTGAGCTATTACTATTATTGCCATTGTTATTATCACTTGGGGGGAGGGATGAAGGAACTCGGGCTGACCTAGTGTGGGTGGCAGGTGCAGAGTGAGACTGGGGTGGAAATAAAGGACCCAGCCGAAGCAGGCAAGGGAGCAGCGAGGAGAACATGCCATCCTGAGAACATGCGGAGGTGCGGGGAGGCGCCAGGGTTCCCATCTTTCGAGAACAGTGTCTTTCTCCTTGAAAGTGAAAGTGAAAGAAGACGGGCCCTCGCAAGGCAGGAGGCTGAGGGACACCCGCGTTAAGCCAGAAATAGCCCAGCGGCGATCCTTCACTCCTCCTTCCAAAGACCCCACGTCATTGGCTCCAGGCCTCCTGCTGGGGTGCGGAAGGTACATGGGAGTCCCCCCAGCACCTCCAGCATTCAGACCTGAGCCTCCTGCCTCACCCAGCCAGACGCCCCGGCACCGGCACACTGTGCCCCGAGCACCTTCCTCGCACCCGGGACCCGCGCCGGGCTCTCCCAGGAAATCGGGCTTCACCGTCACCGGATGGATTGAGCAACTCCAGCGAGCGCGCGTTTTCCAGCTCGTGCTAACCGCCATTCATTCACTTCCCTTCACGCTCACCGGCCAGGCGTTTCCTCGTCACTTCTCAGGGGACACTGTGGCCCTTTCTGTGAACCCTCCGCGGTGCAGCCCGGAACCTGAGTCACCCCGAGGCAGCACCTCCTGTCACCTTGGTGCTGGAAGCCCCTGGCCCCTTCCACAGGTGGAAACAGCAATAATGATGATGATGATAATAGCCGCCGCCCTGACAGTGTCCTGCACTAACTTTAAGGCAGGTGCCATGCTGCCCCCATTGCCCCATGAGGACAAGGAGGCTCAAAGAGGAGTAACTTGCTAATCAGGGGAAGAGCCACGATTTGAACCCAAGCAGGCTGGTATAGAAATTCAGCCCTGTTTAGTTAAACACGTAACAAACACCTTTGTAGGAAAAAAAAAATGGTTAGGAAGAGAAAAAATTGGGAATTGTTTCAAATGTATTATCAGTTCCTTCATGCATCAAACAGATATTCCTGTAGTATATACTGTGTGTCAGCAGGTGCTTTTCACAGGGGGCGTGGAAGTGAACAAACAGGTAAGGTTCTCACCCCTGGAACCCGGGGTCCAGTGAATACAATCAGTCGTCCAAGGACTTGACCAGTGACCTTGAGATGCCCGCATCTGTACAGAGCAGAACTGTGTGAGATTCTTGGGCAGAAACACTCTGGCCTTTCCAGGCTTTTTTACTCAAACACAGTTTTTTTCAAGGAGAAGACCTTAACCCAGGGCGTTCCCCTGCAAAGTTAGGGGGTCGGGATGTGAGGAGAAAGACCAAAGGACCTTGAGTGGCTGGTGATAACCCAGGAGACACCGGGCTATGGGGTCAGGCCTCTGGTGGCAGGTCTCAGCCTGGCCCTCAGCAGCATGCGACCTAGCACAGGCGCCTCTTATCCCGAAGCCTCCGTTTCCTCATTCAGATACAGGGGTAATGCATTGTTCCGGGCCATTGTGAGGATACAGCGTGTCAGTGTGGAATACTGAGTTAAAGCACATTTGCAGCCCTAGCTGGTTTGGCTCAGTGGATAGAGCATTGGTCTGCAGACTGAAGGGTCCCAGGTTCGTTTCCGGTCAAGGGCACATGCCCAGGTTGCGGGCTCGATCCCCAGTAGGGGGCCTGCAGGAGGCAGCTGATCAACGGTTTTCCATCATTGATGTTTCAATCTCTCCATCTCCCTTGCTCTTTGAAATCAATAAAAATATATTTAAAACAAAAAAACCAAACGCATTTGCAGTTCACCTCCTGGTTGGCTTGAGCATTCCAGAAAGGTCAAAGGATGAAGGTTCGTGGCCTTTGCAAACATCAGCTGGGCTCAAAGAGCATCCCGGACCTAAGTGGTGGAGGGGTCCAGGCCTTTCAACAAGGAGGCAGCTGCATAGACTGCAGTGACCTGCGGGGTGGCCGTGACTCAGCTTCCGTGGCGAATGCTCCACAGTCATGCCACGGAGCCACTGTCCTCAGGAGGAGCCAGAAACCCAGACCTTTATATCAACATTCCCAACTTTCCAGCGTTTCTGACTAATTAAGAGAAGCATTGGCCTAGCACCCCATGCCTTCGAGGATGGCTACGATAAAAAAAGATGTACAGTAGCAAGCGCTGGCGAGGTTGTGGAGCGATTAGAACCCTACACTGCTGGTGGGATTGTACAGTGGTGCAGCCACTTTGGAAAAAACAGTCCGGCGGTTCCCCAAAAGGTTAAACATAGTCACCAAGTGACCCGGCAATTCCACTCCTAGGTGGATACCAAAGAAAACAGAAACACGTTCACACAGAACTTGCACGTGGATGTTCGCGGCGGCGTTCTTCATGACAGCCGAAAAGTGGAAACAGCCCAAACGTCCATCAACCGATGCGTGGATGATCAAAACGTGGTCTATCTGTACAATGGACTACTCTTCAGCAATAAAAGGGAGCCAAGTACTCATACACGCTGCATCGTGGATGAACCCTGAAGAAAGCCAGACAAGAAAGGCCAGAGACTGTAGGATCCCATTTCCATTAATGTCCAGAATCGGCAAAGCTGTAGATACAGGGGGTAGATCAGTAGTTGCCAGGGGTGAAGGGAAGCAGGAGGTGCCTTCTAGGGGGTGCGGGGTATTTGGGGAGGTAAGATAGACGGTGGTGATGGTTGCACCACTCTGAATGTGCACTTTCAGGGGGTGAATTGTATGCCGTGTGGATTATATCTCAATAAAGCTGTTACAATAGAACATGCTGTCCTAACAGAGCTCCTGGGTGGGTCAGGGTCAGCCACAGACCACGCTTCTCCGTGCCCCAGTTAAGGAGGTCATCCTCCCTTATCCAGACGCTCAGCTACCTGGAACACCCTGTCCCCAGAGCAGGAGGGACTGCCCCACCGGCAGAATTTCCTCCTAGGGCTCAGCGTGAACCGCCCTGGAGTGGGGGTTGCTCTGACACTTCCCTTTTTGCTCCTTTTAAAAATAAACAACTAAATGCAAGCAGAGGACGGTTCCGTGTGTTCGCTTCTAGCCCCAAACGAGAAGGAAATAGAGCAGGAGCCTGTGGTTCAGGTCAGCTTCGGAGTCCATCTGGGAAGTTTCTGGAAGCTGGCGCATGCGCGTGCAGGGTAGGGCCGCTTTCCTCCCCCTCCCTTCTCGCTGCCTCACCTCTGCAGAGTGAGAATGAGACAGACACTGAGCATGAAAACATGGCAGTGATCCAGGAGGAGGGCTGGGGCCGGGAGCCTTTGAAATGGCGCTCTCTGCTCCCAGGACCGGAAGGGATACAACCACAGTCGGGCAGCACCAAGGAGTCAGGAGAGACAGGGCGAGCCCCAGGAGGAAGTTTGAGCTTTTGCTGGGGGCGAGGTCAGGGAGGGGCTGTGGAGAGAAGACAGTGGCGGGGAAAGACCAGGTGAGGCCCTGAAAATCCTGTGCGGCCTGAGGAGGAGGCTGACCTGACTCCTGGCTGGGTTTGTGACTGGTTAACAGTCCTTCACTCATCGGCCACGGCTGAGCACCTACTGTGCGCCAGGCACTGTGCTAGGCGGTGGGGGCGACACGGTCTCTGCGCGTGGAGTTGAATTTCTATGGGGAGAGGCGGGCAGTGGGCCAGTAGGCAATGCACCCAGCACAGAAGGCGCCGGGAGGATCTTGAGGACAGCACGGCAGCGTGAGAAGCGAGAAGGAGCCAGGGCAGTGTTTTTGACAGATGGTCAGGGAAGGCCTCGCTGGGGAGGTGATGTTTCAGCTGACACTCGGGTGAAACCATATCTGAGATGGAGGAACTTCAGAATAAAGACCCGGGACCTGGAGACTGTCTGGCATGATAGAGGCCACTGTGGCTGGGCGGAAGGAGGGGAAGGCTGAGTCGGGGAGACCATGAGGGGCCAGACCAGGCAGGGCCATGTGGCTGCTATGAGGGCGTGGGCTTTACTCTGAGTGAGGGGAGAGCCTTGGAGGGTTCAGAGTGAAGGAGACCCTGATCCGATCTAGGTTCTAACAGGATCCTCTGGCCCAAAGGGGAGAAAGGACTGTGGATAGAAGCAGGGAAGCCAGGGAGAAGGGGACCGCGATAGCCAGTGGAGAGGTTAGTGGCTGGCCCAGGGCAGTAGTAATAGGGGTGGGAAAAAGTGGTCACTGTTTTCTGTCATTGCCCAACCTACTTTCTGCTTAGAGAGACAGGACAGGTGAAATTAAGAAGATTCTATTCATATAGGAGACACATACACTCTACATACATGTAGATTCTACACATTTTACTAGGGGCCTGGTGCATGAAATTTGTGCACAGGTAGGGTCCCTAGGCCTGGCCGATGATCAGGGCCGATCGGGGCCTTCCTTCCCCTGGCCACAGCTTTCCCTCACGCCGTGCTGCCCCCTGGTGGTCAGCGCATGTCGAACTTCTGGTTGGTTGAACTCCTGAGGGGACAATTTGCATATTAGCCTTTTATTATATAGAATATAGTACACATGTACTTCACATACACACAGACCCTACATGTATATTATAAACACATACACATATATTCTACACAGATAGAGTCTATACATACACACATATATTCTACCTTTACATAGTTCCACATATACTATACACAGTATATTACACACATTCTACACACGTACAGATTCCCTACCTGTATAATACCTACATATATGTATTCTCCATACATCCAGGTTCAACACATGTATTATAAGCCAAGTTGACCTTGAGGACTAATGCTTGGTCCAGGGGCCTGTGTCCTGGACAGGGCACAGCTCCTTGGGGAGTGCGGACTCTCTGCTCAGGCCCTGTGTGACTCAGGCATTGCTTCCCCAGGCCTCATGCTCTTCCTCTTCAAAATGGGGGTGACAATGCCTGCTTCGTGGCCTTGCCGGGCGGACTGGATGAGGTCACTGTCGATGCAAAGCAGTTGGCCTGGCATGGGAACTGGGACTTTATTAACAGTCACCACACTGTTAATAAAGCAAGCCCTGCGGAGCATCTTCCTGGAACAGGGTGTGCACACACCCCGCACACCCACTCTCCTGCTGGGGGCGCGTGGGAAAGGGGGCCGGCCCGTGGCCTCTGTATGGGCAGGACAGACCCAGAACTACAGTGGAAACCTGTGAGTCAGTGACAGGCATAGAACAGTTAATGGGTGTGCCACCATGGATGGCTAGAGTAATGATGGAGAGATAGAAGCTCAGATAATGTCCAAAGGCAGGTGGATTAGTCAGGGCTCTCTCAGTTCCAAGGGATAGAAACCCAACTCAAACAAACCGGTTTAAGCAAAAGAGGATTTATTGGGTCATGTCTAAAAAAAAAAAAAAAGGAAGTGTCTTGCTTCAGGCATAGCTGGATCCAGGTGCTTGAATGACATCAGTTTTCCATGTCTCCGGAAGATGGAGTTAATTGATCTGTGTGAACCACTAAATAGCACCGAACACACCCAATGCTCCAAAATATTAGCTATTACTTTACTACTACTATTTACTATCAGCCTAGCAACCCAGAGAGAGTGAGTGCTTTTTCACAACCTTTCCTATAAGAGTCCCAGGACGGGTTCTCATTGGCTGAGGTTAGGTTGTGTGGCCATCTCTGAACCAAACCCAGTGGGCCATGGCCAGGTTCTGTGACCAGCAGATTCTATGACCACAGGGTTCTGTGACAAGGTTCATGTGACCATCCTTGAGGCTAGGGGTGAAGTCAGCTCCCCTCGAACCCCATGGGCTGAGAATGGTGGAGAGGGCTCCTCAGCAGGGACCGGGGGCTGGCCCAGCACAGCCATCCCCAGGGAGGGCGTGATGGAGTCATTTCCAATCCCGCCTCCCCTGAGGAGGGCCCTCCCCTCTAGCAGTGATTGTTCTTCCATTACCGAGAGTCCTGAGGCCTAGATTCCCCTCCCCCTACCCCCGTGTTACCTTCTTTGCATGAAGGTGGCCTTTAGAGCTGGACATGGGCTCCATACCCAGTTCCACTGCTTAATTGCTTAACCTCTCTGTGTCTGTTTCCCATCTGTGAAATGGGACCATTACTGCACCTCCTTAATTCTCATGGACAACTTTATCTGATCTTGATTGGGCCCCCCTTGCCTCAATGCTCTGTGTATGAACTTATTTGACTCTGGCAGTAATAACCATGAGAATGAAGTATGACCATCCCCTTTTTACAGATGAGGAAACCAAGGCATGGCAGAGCTGAGATCTGAACGTAGGCAGCCCAGCCTCAGAGCCCCAGAACTGTGGATTGTGCTATAAGGCTCAGCAGTATCATGTAGTAAGAGCTTTATCTGTGGAGGCCGTCCCTGGCTAGGTATGTCCCTTTTCACCTGCCTCAATCTTTCTCATCTGTAAAGTGGCCTCACAGCTGTGGAACAAAGGGAGATAAAAGGGGACAAAGGGACACAGGGGCCTTTGTTTATTTAACAAATACTCATTGAGCACCTACTGTGTGCTGGGCACTGAGCTGGGCACTGTGAACACAGCAGTGAATGTGATAGACTCCTTTGTCTTCTGGGAGCTGACGTTCCAGGACTGGGACGGGCAACACGTGAGTCAACACAGAGATGAACAAGATGATTTCGCTGGTGAGAGCTACGGGAAGAGAGAACATGATCATCAGGCTGTGGCTGGGTGGACGGGAGGCCTCTGGAGGAGGAGGCATCTCCGCGGTGTCCTGAAGGAGAGAAGGGCCTCTCTGGGGAGATCTAGGCTCAGGAAGCACCTTCCAGGCGGGGCGACCCACAAGTGCAAAGGCCCGGAGGTGGGAACCGGCAAGATGGAACTGGGCCAAACCCTACCCTTGCCACTGGCTGGGAAACCGAGGCACAGAGAGAGGCGGGGAAATGCCCAAGGCCATGCAGCTGGCACAGATGGAACCGAGGATGTGTGGAGAGGGCACACAAGGGCCGGCACCTCTGCAGGCTTCCTGCCCCCGCACTCCAGCCAGAATCTGCCGGCTGCTACAGGGCAGCCTCCCCTTCCCGAGCTGCCCCAGCTGTTGCGGGGCCTGCTGCTGCCCTGGTTCCCTCGTTTAATTACAAACAACGTCTTTTGCCCTCGCTCAGTTATGCAACAGACATCGTGGATCTGGCACCATCTGGTCCCACTTCCTGGTTTGGGGTGTGGGGACCCGGTGACTGTCCCGGGGGGCTGAGAGGGAGCCTGGTCTGGGAGGGCGCCCATCTTGGCCTGGCCTTGGCACTGTGGCTGCGCCTGGCCAAGCCTCTGCCTCCTCTTCTGCAGTGGGGAGGACGGTAGGAGCTGATGTGAGGATCTGAGACGAGAGTGGCACGCGCCTGGCACCGAGAGGCCCTCATCTCCCAAAGGGGCTGGGTGCTGTCCCCAGAAGGCAGGCTCGTCACCTCCCGTGTCTCAAGAGAAGAGCAGAGGCGGGCAATTCCACCGCCCAGCGACCTGAGCAAGTCTTCGAGGTTTCCCATTTGGCAGTGGGGTCCCTGAGGCTCCGAGGGGCTCGGGAACTTGCCCGGGTCCCGTAGCATCTGAATGAGGGAGCCAGTTCAGTGCTCACCCCAGAGCCCTCCCCTCTCCATGCCAGCACCTTGCAAGCACAGCTTTCCCCAAGCTGGCGTTGTGACGGCAGCACCCCTGGGGTTGTCCCCCCGGGAGCTTTGCATGGGGCTGTTTGTGGCTGTGGCGGCTCGCATGTCAAGGGTGATTTGAAGCCAAGACTAGCCCTTCCAGCTGGGATGGGAGCTAAAATGATTTTTTTCTGTGTCTGAATAATAATAATGATGATAATGTAGTCATAATAACGTTATGTGACACTATTGAACACCCTAGCTATGTCGCAGGGACTGTCCACACTGCCCACTGACAGGTGAGGAGCTCGAGGCTCTGAGGATGAAGGACCTGCCCACGGCCACCCTGCTGGACTGTGGCAGGAGCAGGATTCGAACCCAGGTCCGTCAGTCAATAGAAACCCAGGCTTCTGAGAGCCGCCTTTGGAACATGGGACGTTTTCAGTGACACCGTCTTCTGACCTGGAGGAGCAAGTGGCTGGGTTCCCCTTTTAATAGGAGGGAGCAGTGCATCCTGGGAGGGAACATTGGGGGAATCCCAGCAGCAAGTGTCCTGGGCCGCGGTGTTTGGGTCACACACACCCGTGGGGAGGGTAGGAGGCACAGACAGCAGAGCCCTCAACCCGCAGGAGCCACAGCGTGAAAATAAACACCATGAGATCTGTGTCCAGGCCCGTTCGCAAGCTAGGAGCTCCCAAGCAGCTCTCCGTTCCTCTCCTTTCCCCCATCAAACCTCGCCCCACTCTTCCTGAATAACTGTCCTCATCTCCCTGGGTCTCCCTGCTTCTGTCCCCACCTCGATAATCCGTTCAGAGGGCCCTGTTAGAACCTGAGGCAGACCACGTCCCTGCCCTGGTGAAAACCCTCCAGGGGACCCTTCACTTGGAATGGCCTCCAAGTCCTGTCACTGTCTCCAAGGCCCCAAGCGGCATCTCTCAGCGATCTCCGCATTTCAGCCACAAAGGCCTCCCCTCCGTTTCCAGGACCCACTCTGCTAGTCCCCACCGCAGAGCTTTTGCACTTGCTGTGCCCTTTGCCTAGATTTCTTCACCCCCAGATCACACAACCGCCTCATCTGTGCCTCAAATGTCACCACCTCAGGGAGGCCTTCCTGACTCCCTGGAGCTAACGGACAGCCTGTCTTTCCCCCCGTCCACCCTGGCATCCTGAGAGTGCAGTCCACGCTGTGGCCAAAGGTGGCTCTTTGGACCCTGACCTGAGCAACATCAACCCTCTCTCTGGCTGGAAACCCTGCCCCCAATCCCCATGCAAAGCCCTGGATGCGGCCACTGCTGCCCGAGCCTCTTCCCAGCCTCTCCTACTGAGCTCTCCTGCTAGCCCAGGGTCACTCAGCCTCGGACTGAGCATTCCCTGTCGCAGGAGCCGTCCTGTTCACTGTAGGGCATTTTCAGTACCCCCGGCTTCCTCTACTACACCTTTCCCCGCTCATGACCAGCAAAAATGTCCCCGGGCATTGCTGAATTCCCCCCAGGAGAGCAGAGTCCTCCCGGGTGGGAACCACTGGGCTTGTGCACGCCGTTCTTTTTCGGGAACACCCCCTACCGGCCCTCCACCCTGATCCTGCTCACTCCGATCTGTACTTCAGGTCCTTTCGACGCCACCTATGAGGAGCCTTCCCAGCCTCGGGCGGGGTCCGAGCTGTCCAGGTGCTCTCATAATCAGCCGTCGCAACCTGATGATACCATCTTGTAATTGCCAGGCTAGTCCTCCCCTCCCCCAGCCCGCACCCCGGCCCAGGGACAGGCAGCTCCACCAGCCCAGGCACAGTTCTGCTCTGTTCATGGAGTAGAGGCTCAGTGCACATTTCACACGCCTCACCTGATCTCTGCCTCTCTGTCCTGCTCATCCTGACGGTTGGTTAGTCACTCAATAAACATGCCCCACGTCCAGGGAATGTGCAGGTGCCGGAGATACTGAAAAGAGTCAGGCGTGACTCTGGGCAGAGCATGGGGCATTAAGACATTGCAAGATGGTCTCATTCGGCTGGAACCACAGTCGGAGGGGGCAGATGTTGGTGGTGGCCAGGGGTGATAAGACAGGAGGGCGGGGCAGGGGCTGTGGCCACGGTGAGGAGTTTGAGTTTTTCTTAAGTGAGTTGAGAGCCATGGAAGGTTGTAGGCAGAGGAAGGACAGGATATGACTTGGGTTCTGTCAGGATCTCTCTGGCTGCGTGGGGAGAAGAGCCTGTTGGTGGGCAAGGGTGGAAACAGGTAGAGTAGAGAGCAGGCTACTGCCACAGTTTAGGGGGTGGAAGATGGGGGCTGGCCTGGGGCACGGCTGTGGAGGTGGGAGATGTGGTCTGATCTAAGAGAGACTTAGGGCATAAAACTGATAGTTATGGTGGTTTGGATATGGGGTGGGTGGGCATCAAAGACAATGACCAAGTAGCCTAGGTCAAGACCCCTTTGGACCTGGCTCCTTATACCTCACAGGGCCCTCTACAGGGGGCAGGGGCAGGGGCCTCGTTCTGTCCCCTGGGCCTCCGCTTCCCCGCCAGGCTCTCTCAGGTGTGGCATGGCTCCCCCACACTCCCCGTGGGACCCTAGGGCAGTGGTTGGCAAACTCATTAGTCAACAGAGCCAAATATCAACAGTACAACGATTGAAATTTCTTTTGGGAGCCAAATTTTTTAAACTTAAACTATATAGGTAGGTACATTGTTATTAACTTAATTAGGGTACTCCTAAGGTTTAGGAAGAGCCACACTCAAGGGACCAAAGAGCCGCATGTGGCTTGCGAGCCGCCGTTTGCCGACCATGGGCCTAGGCCAATTTCTTGGCTTCTTCTGGGCCAGTTTCTGGAGCATCTGTGGGTCCTCCTCTCCAGGAAGAGCATGAGGGTGCGGGAAGCACCAGCTCAGGCAGAGAACCTGGAAGAACCTGTCTTGCCGGCCCTACCCGCCCCTCCTGGGTACTCAGCAGGCAGAGGGGGCACCTGGGGCAGGGCCTGGGCAAAAGGGCCTGGCTCAGCTCCTGTGCGCCCTACACTCCACCCAGCCCTCTGCCCATTTGAGGACCCTGAGTCCAAACCTCCAATGCCAGGGGCTGTGAGCCAGGCCCAGCCTCAGACTCCGAGCCCAACACTCTGGCAGAAGCTGCCCAGGCCTTGGGGACCAGCAACCTCACTAGCAGCCGAGCTTGGTGATCAAGGTCAAGGGGCTGGAGTCAGGGTCTGAGTGCAAATCCCAGCCTGCCCCTTCCTCTGTGCAGCCGGGGGCAACTGACTCAACCTCTCTCATGCCCAAGAAAGAGGGCTGGCCAGGGGTCACATTCCACACAAGTGAGACCTACATGCAGTGGGCATGAGTCCCAGGTCGCAGATGGAGCGGTGCGGGTTTTTGTTTTCTGTTGTTGTTTTTCCCCCAAATTGAACAATTTCCATTTTGTGCCATCATTCTGCCAGGCTGGTGGGAGCTTCTCAATGGTGGCTGATTCTCATTTCTCCGCGGACTTTTCCCTGCATCTCCACGGTTCCCAGTTTTTGTGAGGCCAAGGGATTAGGGACACGAGTGAGAGCCGGGACCAGGGTCTGGGGCAGGCTGGTTTCCATCTGTGCTGCCCCATGTGGTGCCATGGCTGTCCCCTTCCTGTAGCCTGTTTCCGGGGTCCTGTTTCCCAGACACTCCCAGGGGCTGGCTGGAGGCCGCCTTTCCAGGATCCCGGCTACTGCCTTTCCTGCCTGCAGTTCTAGCCTCTTTGGACTCAGGCCTGGGGACACCCCTGTCACCCCCATGCTGGAACCCTGCCTCTGCTTCTGGATGGGGGAGCCTTGCTCTGTGAGTCGCTGTTTCATAAATAGGAATTCTTCCTCCTCGCCTCGGCTTTTGAAAATCTAGAGCCAGGAGGCCTCCTGGGATTGCTGGATTTGGTGTCCCACCCCTTCCCAGAGGCACTGTGCACAGACTGGCCCAGGCCACCTTACGTGGGGCAGGCGCATGGGGGAAAGGAGGAAAATGAGGGGCAGGGGAGAAGCGGGAGGAAATGCCACTTACTGCAGCATTTCCCAACATTTGGTCTCAGGATTCCTTTACATTAAAAAAGAAATGATTGACGCTCCCAAGAGAAATTAATACTAAGAAATTTACAAAATATTTATTTTATTAACTTAGAAATCAGAATAAATTCAGTACATGTTAATAGAATTAACATATTTTTGAAATAAATGGCTAGATTTCAAATCAAGAAAATGTAGCGAGAAAAGTGGCAGAGGCGCTGTTTTTCTATTTTTGCAGCTTTCTCAGTGGCTGGCCTTGCGGATGGATGCTCATGTCTGCTTCTGCCTTCGGTTCCTTGTGATATTCTGTTTTGGTTGAAGTATCTGTGGGAAACTCGGCTTCTCGAAGGGGCACGGTTGTGGGTAACCTTCAATGCTAAACCAAAACTCGCCAGTGGGAGTTTCTTAAAGCTTAGTTGCAACCTGGAATCTAAAATACCTGTCGATGAACTTTTCAAACTCTATACTCATGTGAGAATGAGAGTAAAAAAGGCGAATTATCTTGTGAACATCCTTGAAAGGGCCTGGGGGCGCCCAGGGACACTTGGACCACACGTTGAGTACTGCTGAGTTCTTAAAGAAGAAAAATGCCATCAGACAGAAAGCTGCTGGTGGACTCCCAAGAGAGCCATGCCAGAGTAGGATGAAGAACATTCTCTCAATCCCCATTTTACTGCTTCCTGGCTGCGTGTCCTTGAACAGGCCACTTTGCTTCTCTAGGCCTCAGTTTAGTCATCTGTAAAATGGTGATAATAAGGCCTGACAGCGTGATAAGAACACATGCTTATTTCCAGGACCCATGAAAAGCATAGTGTAAATGCAAAGGACTTGTTCATATCAGTCCTTCATCTTCACACATGCCTTCCTGCCACAGGGCCTTTGCACAAACTGTTCCCTCTGCCTCAAATCCCTTTCTTCCTGCCTTTGCCAAGGGAACTTCTTCTCAGCTTTCAGCGCTAGGCTCTAGTGCTACCTTCTCTAGGAATCCTTCCCTGACCTCCCCGAAGACCCCAAAGCATGGTTGGCGTTTATATTTTTTAGAATCATGAGGTGATTATCTGTCTCCCCGCCAGGCCATGAGCCCAGGTTGATCTTTGTCCTCTGCTAGAGTAGTGCTTGTGCGGAATGAAGGTTGTTGAAGAATGTTAGTCACAAAGTGTCATCTGTACTTATATCTTCGTCTCTCTGTCCTTGGAATGGAAAAGCTGGGCTCTGACAAGTGTTCTCTCCCCAACCCTCCACCTTCTCTGCTAACAGCTGGGTTGCATCAAGGGTCAGGGGAGGCAAGGGTTCATGCTCCACGCTGCGGGGCTCTCTCTGGGGGCCCAACCCCTGCCTGGATCCCCTTTATGCAGGGCCCCCTGAAGTCCTCTGGGGTCATACTAGGCTCCCTCAACAGCTCTCCTCTTCTTGTGGTGGTTCCCTTCCCTGAGCCCATAATGATCTCTCGTGTCCAGGCTGCTCCATCTGTCCACACATCCTGCTCCCTCTCCTCACGCTCCTTCAGGATTTCCTCTTCCCATCCCCATGTCTGGACCCTGTGATCACAGCAGAGGTCCATTGCCTATGTGTTGTCCTCTCTCCATTCCCATCCCCCTCTCCCTAGCCAGGCTGCATGCTTGTCAGGGAAGGGATTATGTTATCTTTGCCCCTCCAGGATCAGTAAGAAGTGTCCAATACATATTTGCTGAAATGACATGAAAGCAGAAATTTGGGAGGGATTTCTGTCATCAAAGGAAGTTATATCAGTTGGTTTGGGGCTGAAAGTCATAGAAACTCAGCTTGAACGGGCTGAACTCTAAAGGAGGTTTATTGGCTCCATGAACAAAAACGCAGCAGAACGTGAGCTTCAGGCTTGGATGGATCAGGGCCCCACTCTTCCCTGGTGTCTCACCAGCGCGGGCATTCTGCGTGTTGATCTCCCCCTCCGGCTGGCTTTCTTCGTGGTGTTAAAAGGGGGACAGCAATTCCAGCCTCGCTCTGTGCAGATGCAGAGGTCTGAGTGGCCTCTGAGGAGTCCTTGAAATGCCTCTTTTCCAGAAGCCCCAACATGTGGAGTCGCCTCTAGACTCAATGGACTGAACTGGTTACCGAACTGCTCATCCTTGAGCCACTAGCCATGGCCGGAGGGTGAGATTTAGAGAACAGGCTTAGGTTTGGGGCCAGGAGGACAGACAGCCAGTCACTCCCCTCAAAGGAGGGCTGCCGGAGGGCAAGGTGACTGTTCCCTGCACCGACAGTCAGTCGCCCGGGGAAGAGAGAGGGACAAGAGAGTCAAAGCATCCACTTTGGAAGTTTAATGATATTAAGACCCGGAGGGGAAAAATGAGTTGTTCTTTGCGCAAAGAGTAGGCCCGGAAAAACATTGCCAGACGTGGAGATAATTCTCAGGAACCTTGTGTCGAAGGCAAGAAGAGAACAGATTTCCCTGCTCTCTGGTTGCATTCCATTCAGAACCCACGGCCAATTCACGAAGCCACTAATGACTTCGCTGAATATTTTTTAATGTGTTTGTTTTTTCTGATTATGGTAACAATACAGGCTTGTTGTTAAAATATTTAAGTAACGCAGAAAAATGTTTAAAGCAGTGGTTCTCCACGGAGGGTGGTTTCGTCCCCAGGAGACGGGTGAAGTCTGGAGAGGCTTTGAGTTGTTGTGACTGGCAGAGGGGCAGGGAGGCTGCTGGCATGTGGTGGGCAGAGGCCAGGGATGCTGCTAAATATCCAGCAGTGACTCTGACAGTCCCCCGAGAGAAAAAAATTACCTGGCGCATAATGTCAGGAGTGCCCAGTTTGAGAAACTGACTTACAGGAAAGTAAAAATTACTGAAAATTCCGCCACCCAGAGATAAACACTGCTGACATCGGAGTACACATCCTTTAGTATAATATACACGCATGTGCACACCCAACATAGTGCAAACTGGATCTTACTCATGAAAATGTTTTTGTGTGTCGTGACCTCTCTCTATATTGCCATTTTTAATTAGTTTTCTAAATACAACTTGATAAAAGGTTTTATATTTATTTAATACAATCTATTTTTAATCTAGTATTTTATCATGGAAGCTTGCCATTGTTTATTTAATGAATCCTCTGTAGCTTAGCCTTTGGGTTTCCCCCTCCCAGTGTTTTACTATTATAAACAACACTTCGGTGAACACGGTTGTCCATAGAGACTGCTTGGCCTGCTATATCCTTAGGAGAAATGCCCCAAGGTTAAATTTCTGAGTTGCTTTAAAATTTCTGCCCATTGAACATCATGGCGCACACCGCCATTCTCTGCCAATCTGATAGTTGGGAAATGATATGTCATTGTAGCTTTTATTTGCATTTCCTTGATTACTGGATCTTGTAATCATGCTTACAAGGTGGATCTTGTCTTCATGTTTGCCTGCCTTTTGTACTTCTTCACTTCTCAATAGCCAATTTATAATAAGGTGAGTACCTTTTCCTATTGTTTTGCAAGAACTCTTTGTATATGAAGGGCAGTCACCCTTTCTAAGAGTTCCATCATTGACTTTAGAAGCCACTTTTTCTTTCCTTTCGTCTTTTTCTTTCTTTCTTTTTCAAGTTCCCTTGTGCTTTCGAAGGATGTGCCTAATGTCCTGGCAAGTGTTTCATGAATTACATTAGGAAATAACTTTTGTAACAAACCGATTTAACAACCATTCTTTGTTTCCCGCCTCCTGATAATGCTCAGAGCCACGGCAGCAGCCTTTGCCCAACTCCATGTCATTAACCCTTGATCTCTTCCTGCTGCATCGCAGATTGCTTTCCGGAGCTGGGAACACAGTTTCATTTTCACCTTCCCGCTGATGGAACCACCGTTGACTCTGGGCCAGGCGGCTGTTTACATAAGAAATGATTTGATTATATTGTATAACCAATGGCAGCCTTTCTCAGAGAGAAGAAGCCAGAAACATATAATCAAAGCCATTAACTGTGCGCAAAGAAACGCAGCCCACTCTAAGTCTCCCACCAACCATAATAACGGTTTTCCAGGGAAAAATGAGAACAGGGCTATGGTTTCCTACTAAAAACGCGTTAAGGGAAAGACTTTTAAAAGGAGGTTGTGGCTTTGGGTCTGATGCACTCGCCAATCAGACCAACCTTGACTCAAATGCCAGCTTGGTAACTGACTATCTTTGTGATCTTGGGAAATTCACTTACCGGACCTGGGCCTCCATTTCTTCATTTGCAAAAAAAATGGCTGTAATAATAATATCAATCTCAGAGGGTTAGTGAGACAATGCAAATGAAGGCTTTTCTCAGAATGTGCTCACCCACAAGGAATAGAACCACTGACTAAAGGTGGCAAAAGGGTGGGGGGCAGTGCACATTTCATTGTCTTTTTTCTTTATGTCGAGCGGAAAGATACTTCTGATGGGCTAAACAAACCTTTGGAGATAAATTTGCAGCATGACTAATTCAGCCATCGCTGTCACCTTCAGACAAGTAAAAAGGAAAAGAGAAAAAAAAGGAAGGGGAATCCGCAATTTAATCTAATAAGGCTGTTTAATTCGAAGGCATGAAGAGGTAAACAAAAACTCACCTTCTTTCCATTTTCCTGCTCTGCCTTTCTCAGCAATTTATGGACGCCCGTCCTCGTGACTTCAAGGTGGCTGCTGCAGCGCCAGCCCTCACACACAGAGGCTATCAAGTAAAGACAGGAGACGTAGCTCCTCCCACGTACCTCCTTTTAGGGGGGAGAATGTGGTCCCCAGAAGCCCCCTTGAGGACTTCCCATTGGCCACAATTACATCACATGCCTAATGCCAAGCCAACCACCGGCCAGGGAAACGAGGATGACCACAATTGGCTTAGATGCATTACCACTCACTCTGAGGCTAGAGCGGGGACTGGCCACTGTCCCGGACACCTGAGGTAGACGCTCACCCAACAAAACTGGACCCTGCTAACCAAGATGTGACTGAGCAGCCGCTGCATCTACCATCGGCATAGTTCCTGGCATGCCTTAGGTCCCCCAGAGGCCAGGATTTGGAGCGCTCTGGTCTGGGAGTCCATGCATGGTAGGACAACTACGATTGGCCAGAGGGTCCCTCTGCATGCCAGACCTCTATATCAAACCACCGGCTCACCGTCTCCGTTCGGATGGCTCAGGGGAGCTGAAATCCAACACACCATGTTTGTACTCAGGGTCTTCTGTTCAAATTGTCTCCCCATCCTCGGCCTCCTCTGTCGTGGCTCACCTTGCCCAAGTCAGAAGCCCGCTGGACCCCGAGGTTCCCTGGTGCCCTTCGCCATCTCTGCCTGTGTTTCTCCATCTCTACCACCTCTTCCACCCGAGCCTCCTTGTTCTCCCTGACGTTACCTGGGCTCCTACGTCTGTGCTGTTCCTTGTGCCCGGGACTCTTCCCACTGCTGTTCCCCCCTCACCTTTCTCAGGGAAGCCTCTCTCATTCCCCCCGAGGTCAACCCCCACTTGACAGTCCCTCCCGGCCTGCGTGCCTTCCCTTATCACAGCCTTGTATCACCCTTATCACACTCCCTCTTTATTTGTGTGCTTATTTGGCTCAAGCCTCACCCCATCAGGCTGCAAACTCGGTAAGGATAGGAACTAAGTCTGTTTTGTTCACTGATAATCCTCAGCACCTGGCACAGAGCAGAGCCTCAACTTCTAAAAAAATAAATGTAAAAATTCCTTCTCCATCCTGTAGCCAGAAAGGTCTTTCTAAGAAGCAGCTCTGACCACCTCACCCTCCTGCTTCAACCTCCCAGGACTGCCCTTTACCGTCAGTGCAAACTCTAGAGGGTTTAACATGGCTTTGCCAGGTCTTTGGAGGTGGATGCTGCCACCATCCAGCCCGTCGTCTCCTGCACCCCGTTACTCTCCGCACTGCAGCCATCCCTAGCTTCTTGAGGTGCCGCAAAAGCCCCATGTTCTCACTTGCCTCTAGATTTCCATGTGATTCGATATGTTATGCCTCTGCCTGGAAACTGTCTAGAAAAGTCCCCCTTCTCATGGTCAAGCCTCCATTTCCAAGTTGCCTCCTCTGGGGAGCCCTCCACACTTACCCCCACCAGGCCAGGGCTCTCCTAACATGTGTTTATCCTCCACACGAGTCAGGCCACTGTCTGAGCTGCTGTAACAGAGACCCGCAGTGGTTCAATGGGACAGCATTTTATTTCCAGGGCAGAAGGCTCAAGGCTGACTGGTGGTTTAGTTCCGCAGGGTTATTCTAGAAATCCCAGTTCCTTCTATTTAGTTGCTCTGTCATCCTCACTTCACAGCTTCCAGGGAAGTCCAACATGGCTACTCAAGCCCCTCCATCACATTGACTTTCCAGTCCGCAGGAAGAGAGAAAGGGTCATTCTTTTTAAGGGCATGAGTGGTTTCACATCACTTCCACTTACCCCTTGGCTAGAACTTAGTCATATGATCACACCTAACAGCAAAGGAAGCTGGGAAATGTATCACTAGCTGGGCAGCATGTGTCCTGCTAACACTCCAACATTCTCGCATTGTGAGGAAAAAGGTTGCGGAGCAGCGGTTCTCCACCTGGGGGTCGAACGACCCTTTCACAGGGGTCGCCTAAGACCATCGGAAAACACATACATAATTACATATTGTTTTTGTGATTCATCACTATGCTTTAATTATGTTCAATTTGTAACAAGGAAATTGGGGGTCACCACAACATGAGGACCGGTATTAAAGGGCCGCGGCATGAGGGAGGTTGAGAACCACTGCTGTGGAGGCTGGTGGACACTGGCAGTCCCTGCCACACTCGCCCTCGGCATTGAGCACAGTGTCATCTGGTTACCACCCATCAGCCCAGCCAGACTGAGCTCCCTACGGATGGTTGGTAGTCATTGTCGCACCCCCAGCATCGAGCAGCCCGCCTGGCACATAGTGAGTGAGAATGAATGGCAGAGGCCAGAGTGTAAGCTGGAGAAACCGAGGCAGGCCCCAGTTCTGTTCCCCACACATTTTCTGAGTTTCTATTACATATGAAATCCTGGGGTTCACAGCCTGGTCCAGGTGATGGGGGCGGTGAGGCTGGCCGGGCCCCGCCCAGCAGAATTCCAAGAGACTCTGGGGCTAAGGCTGCAAGATCTTGCCTGGTGGGAGAGCTGAGGGGTCCCAGGGCTGGTTCCGAAATAGGGCAGAGTCCACAGCCAGAAGGAAGGCCCACTGGTGGGGCAGGTCTGGAATTCCGGGCCCACCTGGCTCTGGGCCCACCGCACTTCCTGCCCTCCCCCGCCCAATTTTATCTGGCTTTGGGCCCAGAGCTAGGCCTCCTGGGCCCTTAGCTACACTCCTGAGGGGGTAGGGTGAGGCTGGTCTCCCCTGTGGGCAGCCAGGAGCTCGCTGTGGGAAGGCCTGATAGGAGCACTGCAGACCTGAGTCCCAGAGTCAAGCGTGTCTTAAGCAGGGAGACAAAATGCTCTTCTCACTCTCTATCCTGAAGGCTGTGACTTGGATCCAGGAGAAGCTGGCTTAGCTGAGAGAACCCTAGGTTCAAGTCCCAGCTTCACAATTTCCAGCTCTGTGTCTTCACCTCAGTTTCCCTGTCTGTGAAATGGGTGCCCACAGCCCAGGTTGGCTTCTCAGGGTTGGTATGAGACTCAAGTAGGAAAATGAATGTGAAGAGGCTTTGAGGCCTTAGGTCCTATAGAGCATTGTTGGTTATTAGTGTCATTGATAGGGGACTGCCAGGCACAGGCCAGAAAAGCGGGGCAGACCACAGTCCAATGTGTCTTCTCCAGGGTTAGGTGCGGAGTGAGGCCTCAGAGCTTGGTGAATGAAGAGCTGTCTCTCTCCAGCTAAGAACTGTCCAATTGCCTGGCTGGTGTGGCTCAGTGGTTGAGCATTGACCCAATGAACCAGGAGGTCATGGTTTGATTCTGGGTCAGGGCACATGCCTGGGTTGCAGGCTTGATCTCTCGTTGGGGGCATGCAGGAGGCAGCCGACCAATGATTCTCTTTCATCATTGATATTTCTATCTCTCCCTCTCTCTGAAATCAATTAAAACATATTTAAAAAAATACATACCTGTCCAATGCATGTTAGAATAGAACTATCCTGGTGGCCAAGGCCCTGCATGGTCTGCTCCGACCTCTTTATCCTCCCTGACCTCGAGTCTCGCCTCTCCTTCCATTGCTCTGTCCCAGCCATCCGCACTTCCTGCTGTTCTGCAAAGGTGTTTGCTATCTTTGTGCTTTCTGTTCCCTCTGCCTGAATCTCCCTTCCCTGCTGCTGCACCTAGCTGTCACCTCCCTACTCTCCCCAAAGAGCCACCCCAGGTGTCTACCACACTGCAGCCTCTGACTGACGGCTCAGCACTGATCAGCATCCTTATAAGATGTTATTTTTGTTCATTCATTTGTTTACTCATTTACTCTCCGTGTCCTCCAGTTGAGCACTGGGGCCTGCCTGTCTTGTTCTACATGGTATCCAGAGCCGAGCACAGGGCCTGGCACATGGTAGGTGCTCAGTAAGTATGTATTGACTAAGTGAATATGTGCATAGGAGGAAGGATGGGGAGCTAGCATTACCGAACTACATGCCAGCCACGCTCGCGATTCCCTTCCAGCCTCACAACCTCACTGTCTGGTCAGAATTATCCTCTTATCACAGAGTAATGAAGTGACCCTACTAAGGTCACTCCCATAGGAAGGGGCAGGTCTTGGATTTGAAGCCAAGCCTCAGACTGGGGAAGTATTTGCCACCTAAATACAAAGATCTTGAAGGTAGTAGTAGGTTTGGGTGCACACATCTCTCAAAGTTCAACGGCTGTGTACTTTAAATCAGAGGCTCAAAACTGGGGGTGATTTGCCCCCAGGAGACATTCACCAATGCCCCGAGTCACTTGTGGTGGTTGTGACTGGGAGGGGAGGGGCTACAGCACCTGGGATGGGGGCCAGGATGCTGCTAAACACCCTGTGATGCACACATGCCCCCCAGAGGAAGAGTTATCCACCCCAAATGCCAATGGTACCAAGACTGAGGAACCCTCTGTAGGCACATGCAGTTTATTGTGCATAAGTCAGACCTCAATAAAATTGATTTTTTTAAAAAAAGGATTGATAGCCTGAATAGAAAAGGACTCATGCCAATCAGAAAGGATAAATCAACTCAATAGAAAATAATGGCCGGATCATTTAAAAAGGTAAATTAGCCCTAGCTCCGTGGTTGGCAAACTGTGGCTCGGCAAACCGTGGCTCGCGAGCCACATGCTGCTCTTTGGCCCCTTGAGTGTGGCTCTTCCACAAAATACCGGCTCTTCCACAAAATACCGACTTCTGCACATGGGCATTTTCATACCATTCTATCTGTAATTTAAAAAAAAAAAAGTTTTAGCCCTAGCCAGTTTGGTGGCTCAGTGGATAGAATGTCAGCCTGTAGACTAAAGGGTCCCAGGTTCAATTCCAGTCAAGTGCACATGCCTGGATTGCCGGCTCGATCCCCAGTGGGGGACATGCAGGAGGCAGCCACTCAATGATTCTCTCTCATCATTGATGTTTCTATCTTTCTCTCCCTTCCTCTCTGAAATCAATAAGGATATAATAAAAAATAAAATAAAAAGGTAAATTAACATAAAAAAAATACCCGTAGCCAATACATAAATGATAAAGGGTGTCTCTCCCATTCTAATCAGGGAAATGCAAACTATAACAAAAATAATGATTTTTCCCCCATCACAATCCCACTCCCCCTCCCCCCATCAAAATTTAAGTGGCAATAACAGCCTGGCCCGTGAGTGTGGAGGGAGCAGGTCCTCCCATACACAGAGGGAGGAAGTGTACACTGGCCAAGCCCTGGTGTTGATTTGGGAACACTTGCCAGCAATTCAAATAGACGTGCACGTCTACCCGCAGTTCCAGTTCTGTCGCAGTGCACGTGGGCTTAGCGGCTGCGTGAGACGTTCCCTGAGGCCTTGTTTGGCATAGTGGAAGCTAAATGTCCACGGGCAGGGGATTAGGTAAGTAAACTGTGGTACAGCCATCCCATGGAATACCGTGCAGCGGGTCATAATGACAAGGGGAATCTCTAAGTGCACATTATCAGGTGAATAACAGAAGCAAGGCCAACACCGCATTTACAGTCCGTGTCCATTCAGCTAACAAAAATCAAATCCGAGGCAGATCCGTTAGTATTGGCCCATCAACCATCGCCTTTTTTCCTCACTAACAGGATTCTGATTTTGAATGGGATGCCAATGGGCCCAAATAAAATAGCTGCCTCCCCAGCCCCACTTGCGGGCACATAGTTCCAATGGGGTGGCCACGTGACCTGATTCTGGTCAATAAGATGTGAATAGAAGAATACCCGTGGAGCTCTGGGAAAGCCACATGTCCTTGATCTAAGAGGGTCCGCGGCTGGCCTGTTCCCTGCCCTCCTGTCTGGGCTGAGCATACAATGCCAGGCAGTGAGGCCTGCGATAGCCGTGAGTTTGAATGTCACACACCAAAGCTGGAAGCTGGACTCCTTTTTATACAGGAAAAATGAAGCCTCCAGCTGGCAAAGCCACCCAAGTCAGTTACACTTGTTACTTGCAGCCAAACGCAACCATAGAGGTGCAATAAACTAACAGTAGGCAGTGTGTTGCTTGAGCCTTCTGCAGCAGAACTCTATTCGAGTATTATTTGTATCGTTGGAATTTTTAAAAATTAAAATAGAAATCAAAGATAGCTCATCTGGTCAGAGTGCACGGCCCCTTAATGTTCCTTTTCCAGAAGTGTTTGCCGAGGGGCGCACGTTCTCCTGACCCACGTGAAAGCACGCAGGGAAGATGGAGGGGCTCACTGCTCCGTTCTCCCAATAACAGGACTCGGAATGTGCCTCTGGCCCCAGCAGGGAGACTCAGGGGCCAATCTGGCCGCCCAAACTGGGTTGCCCCACTTCCTGACTGGACCCTGTGGTTCTCCAGCCTAAACATGCAACCCCCCAGGCACTGGCCTGGACACCTTTCTGCTGGTTTGTCTTCTTGTTCCCAGAAGCAGGGCCTTCCCTTTATCTTGGGCCAAAGTCCTCAGGGGAAGGGGATGGAATGTCACCTGGTTGATGAATCACCTCCTACTGGCTGGAGGCCACAGCAGGCCTGCCTTCTCCCTTCTGTCCCCACTCCCCAGCCTTCCCTTTCAGGGGGGAAGGATGGATATGTCACCCTAAAAATCACTGACAGTGACAGCCACCATCTCTGGGGTGCTGACCTGGAACCAGGCCCTAGGAGGTTAAGGACACAGCTTGGGACTCAGACCTGTGGGTTCAAATCCTGGCTCCACCATGTCCTAACCTGGCAGCCTGAGGAAGTCAGCTAACCCCTTGCAGATCCCTACTCATGCATTCAACAAACATTTATTGAGCAAGCACTCTGAGCAGGACATGAAGATGTTGAAGATGCTGCCATGGACACCCCAGAAACAGTCCTGCCCAGTGGGCACCGTGGTGATGCTGCCATGGAGAGAAGTGGGGCAAAGAGTGCTCATGAAGCAGTTTATTCATTTAAACAGGCTGGTCATGGAAGCCCCTGAGTGCATTCATATCTGAGCCAAGACCTGAGGCTGGTGAAGAGGAGCCCCTTTGTTATCTCTGGGAAGAGAGTTCCAGGCAGAGGGAACAGCAAGTACAAAGGCTCTGGGGCTGTTGTGTGGCTGGTGTGTTCCAGGATTGGGGAGCATGCCAGTGTGGATGGAGGAGAGAGGTCAGGGGGTGAAGATGGGGCGGCCACACGGGGCCTGTGGATCCCTGCCAGGACCTCATCTTTTACTCTGGGTGACCCGGAGCCACAGGACGGTGTGAAGCAGAAGAGAAACACGACCTGGCTTCCTCCGGGTAGGGAGGATTGGCAGGATGGGGGACACGGTTTGAAAGACACGGCAATCATCCAAGCAAGCATTGGTGACTCACACAGGGTGGGGCTTTGGAGCGGGGAGAGGGAGTGAAGTGATAGGATCCTTCTGCGGTCCATGGGTGAGAAAGAGAGGAGTCAGTGAGGACTGGAAGGCTTTTGGCCTGCGGCCCTGGGAAGACAGAGGTGGTGTGTTCTGCAATGAAGCTGCAGGAGGGGCGGGGTCACGCAGGGCGGAGAAGACGTTCAGTTTCTTACCTGGAGCTCTTGAGTTGCCCATTAGGCATGTCGAGCCACAGCTGGATATTCAACCCTGAGTTCAGGTGAGACTCCTGGAAGGCGATGTACGTTAGAAATTTTGAGCATGGGGGATGGCATTTAAGGACTCCGTTTCTTCATCTGTAAATGGAATTAAACAGCATCTGCTTTGCAAGGTTGTGAGGCTGCGTATTCTATTGTATGTTCACTATTTCCCACTTGTTTTAAGAAGTACGATGTCTGTTGTTTTATTGGCATCATGTCTGATTATTTTTCTGAGTGCTCTGTGGCCACCACAGGCCCACCGGCTCCCTTTTCCCCATCCCCAAAACCTCTGGCACAGGAGGGAGATGACCAGGGACTGCAGCAGGAGCCCTGGGACTCCGGTACAAACAGCTCTGCCTCTTTCTTGCTGTCTGTCTCAGGCCAGTCATTTAAACCTCAGTTTCCTCATCTGTTAAACGGGGCTAATACTGGCACCCTGCTCATGAGATTGATGCCAGGATTCAGAGAGGTGAGAGGTGCAGAAGTCAAGACTATCAGAGACTCACCAAAACAAGCAACAAACAAACAAGCTGGAGAGGGGGCGACTGAGAGTAGGGGTCTGCAGCCAGATCACCGGTTCAAATCCTATTCCTCGAGCCAGTCCCCTAACCTTTCTGTGTGTCTTTATTTATACACCTAGGATGGGGTGGCACCCACCCGTAGAGTTGGTTTGAAGATTAGAGAATAGTCATGATGAGTTAGAGCAGTGCTTGGCACCCAGTAGGCGCTCAGTAAATATTAGTCACTGTTACGGTCATTTCTGGGTATGGGAACCAGTCCACGTCACAGTGCCCCTGTGGGTTTGGGGACAGGCAGCCCAGCCCGAGTGGACCTGGGTCACAGAGCCACCGGCAAGTCCTGGGCTCCTCAGTTGGCCACGCAGCTGGGACAGCTTGCTTTCTGCCTCTGTCCTGGGTGCCAGGCAGGCCCAGAGACTGCCTGATGTCATCAGCGCTGGCCTGCCATCTGATGGGGAGGAAGTGGGCGGGTGCCCCGGGCACTGATGAGCCAGGCAGACGTGCCCCAAGGCAGCACAGTCAGCGCTGATGTGAGCATCATGTACCCGCAGCTGACAGAGCAGGCCCTCCCCAGTTTGCCCACATCAGGCGGCTTTGAGGCTGCCCTAGGTCAGAGTCGAGATTCAGGGTGGACCGGGGTCAGGGCAAACATTCTGACCCACTCCTCAAAACACAGCTGAGGGCTGGTTCCCTGGGGCTCAGCTTGCAGGAAGGGCAGGTGATGTGTCCCAGGAGGTGTCGCTGGGGTGTGTGTGGGGGGGTGTCCACTGTGTCCGTGTGTATGGGGGGACTGCATGCCTAAGGATGAGTGAGTGAAAGTAGGGCTTTCAGAAGGCAAGTGAGTGTGCGCACGTGGACATGTTTGTGTATGGGTGTGAGTAAGTAGGCATCTGTGTGTGTCCGGTGTCCAGAAAGGGGGGCAGCGTCATCACTGAGTGTATAAACCAGTTTGAGCATGTGTGTGTCTGGGTGCGTAAATGACAAAATGAGCGTGTAAGTTTAATTGCATGAGTGTGTGAGTGTGCCCCTGGGTCTGAATTGCGAGGTTAGGTCTGACTGAGTGTAAGTGTGAGCATGCGAGCGTGCGAGTGTGTGTGTGTGTGCACACTACTGTGAAAAGTCCCACAAGGAACCCCTTTTGCATGCAGAGCTTTGCTCCCTTGCATGGGAATGTTCATGGGTGGGTTCAGTCAGTGCATTTAAAATCTTAACTGAGGTGTCCAGGAGCTCCCAGGGAAGCGGAGATATGCTGTCCAGACTGAGCACTGACCAATCAGGACAGGGGCCAGCTGCAATACTTGGGCCAATAAACCGGCTCTTGTTACCCCAACTTCCAATGATCCCACCAGCGTCTAAGAAGGTCTTAACCCATGGACATTCTGAGGCAGCCCTCAAACCAATCCAGCAAACAGCCAGCCTTTTTATCAGCTGGTAGTACTAGTAAACATTTATTCATGCATCCATTCATCCATTCACCAATTTTTCCTGAGCGCCTACAATGTTCCAGGCACAGTTCCTGGCACTGGGGATGCAGCGGAGAACAAGATGGACAAAACCCCCTTTGCTGGTGGTGTTAACACGCTAGTGGGACCGAGCAGACAGTGAAATAAGTGAGCAGCAGATGGAGAGGGTCACTTGGTGTAAGGGCTGTAGATAAAAATACAGCAGGAGAGGTAGGGCAAGGGCCCCAGATGGGTTTGCCATGTTGAAAAGGTGGGTCAGCTAAGACTTCACTGGGAAGGCGACAGCTGAGTGAAGCCCGGCAGGAGTGAAGGGTGCACCATGTGGATATGGAGGGGAAGAGCATTCTAGGCAGAGGGCACAGCAACTGTAAAGGCCTTGGGGCCAGTGCATGCCTGGCTTGTTCAAGGAAGAGAAAAGGTGCCAATGTGGATTTAATGGCGTGTGCGTGTGTGTGCGTACGTGTGTGCGTGTGTGCGCGCGCGTGTGTGTGTGTGCGTGTGTGTGCGTACGTGTGTGCATGTGTGCGTGTATGCGCGCGTGTGTGTGTGTGTGTGTGTGTGTTAACTGATTATACAAAGGGTGCTGATGGAAAGATCAAATAATAGAGAAGGAATAAAGGAGAGACTGAAAATCCATAGTAACTGGAAGGGGGCGGGGGGGTGGACTGAGGACCAGGCGTGTCTGTTGTACGATTCACCCGGTAATCAAAGCCGTTTTCCATTTTGACAAGGCAGCATCAAAACAGTGCAGCTGCGACCAAATCTCCCAACTGCAGCAAAAGCCAGCTCTACGGCTCCTAGCTCCTCCTCAGCCCAGCTGGGTACTTAGTAGGTGTTTGACGAGGGGAGTCTCTGCCTTACACATCCTCCCAGCTCCCTGAGGCCTGAGGGGGAGAGGAGAGATGTGTGCAAAGCCCCTCCATGTAGAGATTTAGCCCCCAATCCTCCCAGGCTGCCTGCCTGGGCCCCAGTGGCCCCAGAATGACAGCGTCGCCTCTTCCTCCTCCTGCTTTTATGAGCTGAGAAGGAGGCTTGTCCCACGTTGCACAATTGCCCCTTAATTGCTGTTTCCTCTCAGTTATGAATTGTGTCATGGATACGGCTACTCACGTTATTAAGCTTATCGCCTGGACTCCAGCCAGCAACCCAGCCTGACCTACTTTCCCACCGGATTTCAAAACCGCCTCTCTCATCCTCTTGTTGGACTTTTCCTAAGGAGAGTCCACTGTGCCCAAAAACTCGCCGCTAAAAATAAAAACTAGAATGAGGGGGGCGGGCACAGCTGGCCCAGGAAGGCCCGAGGCTGAGAGCAGCCCCTGTGGTTGTGGCCAAGCTCCTCCCCGTCCCAGAAGTTTCCTCAGGAGTCTGTCCTTGGGACGCAGGGTTCCCATCGGGACAGGCTGTGACACAAGCCACCCTCCAGGGTTCCCTGCTGATTGCATCTAAACCTTTCAGTTCTCAGTCAGGGATAGGAGGGCTGACTTCACAGACAGGCAAACCTGGGTTCCAATCCTGGCTTTGCCACTAACTAGCTGATTCATTCATTCATTCATTCATTCATTCATTCATTGTCCATCCATCCATCCAAGGGATATTTACTGTCTCCTGAATGTGGCACTCTGCTGGGTGCTGGGGGAATATCTGAGAACAAGGCAGATACAGTCCCTATTCTCATAGAACTTATAACCCAGAGATGGGCACAAAACAAATAATTTTTTAAGAAGAATAATGAAAATAAATTCAAGTGATGGGCTATATAGTGACAGAGACACCCTGAGTTAAGATGATCAGGGAGGTCTCTCTGAGGAGGGGATAGATTAAGCAAGACCCAAATGATAAGATCCAATTGTGGGAAACAGAGCGGGATAAGGGCGAGGAAGCGAGTGACCCATGTACAAAATGTGAGGGGTTCTTGGTCTCAGCCTTGTTCCAGTGTAGACTGGCCCTTGACAGTGCGTGTCTTCTTACAGTTTTCATCCTGGGCATCTCATTTGCCTCAACCTGGTCCTGGACCTGCTGGGAAGGAAAAGAATCCAAGTGCAGGAGCAGGGCACGTGCAAAGGCCCTGAGGTTGGGAGTGAGCCTGGTGCGATGGGGCACAGAGCGCCAGGAGGGGTGGGGAGGGGAGATGACGTGGGAGAGGTGGGGACTGCCAATCACAGAGGGCCTTGAAGGCCGGGCCATGGCGAGAATTTGGTGAGAGACGGAGATATACAACCGACCCTTGGAGAACATGGGTTTGAATGGAGTAGGTTCACTGATGCATGGACTTTTTCAATAAATATATACAGTACTATCCATGTATTTTCCGTTCCTTATGATTTCCTTAATGCCATTTCTTTTCTCTAGCTTACTTTATTGTAAGAATACAGTCTATGACACACATGACATACAAAATATGTGTTAATAGACTTTATGTTATCACTAGGTGTTTAATCATTAAATTTTCAGGGAGTCAAAAGTTATAATTGGATTTTTTACTGCGGAGAGGGTAGGCACCCCTAACTCCTGCATTGTTCAAGGGTCAACTGTGTTTTGTTTGTTTGTTAAACCTCACCCAAGGATATTTTCCATTGATATTTTTAGAGAGAGTGGAAAGGGGGGAGGGGAAGAGGGAGAGAGAGAGAGAGAGAGAGAGAGACAGAAAGAGAGAGACAGAGACATTGATTGGTTGCCTCTTGAATGCACCCCAACCAGGGCCAGTGATCAAACCTGCAACCCAGGTATGTGCCCTTGACCAGTAATCGAACCCCTGACCCTTTGGTGTGCAGGCTGATGCTCAAACCACTGAGCCACATCAGCCAGGGCAAGGGTCAACTGTGCTTGGAAGGTTGAGTCCATCGTACTTGTGGGTGAACTGATATTTGCAGGGGAGGTGGGAGGAACCAGGACTGACTCCTGGGCTGGATACACGTGAGGTGGCTGGCAAGTGCTTCATCACCCCAGGTCATTTTCCCCCCGTCTAACACGGCCTCCCCAGTCACCCTATCCTACTTCACTCAGAGCCTGGCCCGTAGGAAATGCTCTCCTGACAGTCCAGCCAGGCTCTGTGATTTACCTGGAGTCATCTGGCAAGTTGATGCACCGCCTGGACTGGAACCCAGACCCTGCTCTCCAGGACGTGTCCCAGCAGGCTGGCCTGGGCCTTGGCACATGACTCTGCAGAAATGCAGCCTCCCAGCCAGACAGGCCTCGGCAACAGAGGCCGATTTTTTTCTTTCTGAATTGTGCTTATGCGTGGGGCTGTTTATCTAACTTGGCTGAAGTTGGAGGCCTGGGCCTGTAAACATATCCTTTTAATTATTACACAAGTGGGACATGCTCATGGAATAAAAATTTGAAAATGCAAATAGGCAAAAAAGAAAAAAAAGAAAAAAAGGCCAAAAAGCAGAGAGAGAAGGGGTAGGGGGTGGGGTAAAAACCCAACCATCTGAAAGAACTCATGCGCACCAAGATACATACATAAGGACCTTCATTGCAGGGGTTTTTTTTGTTGTTGTTGTTGTTGTTTTAGCAAAAGACTGGAAGCAACTTGAGTATCCCAGAATAGGGACCTTTTTCACCAAATAAATCAAGTAGTATTCCAATGTCACACAGCCCCTGAAGCGAACGAAGCAGATTTCTGAGTACTGGACATGGAAGAACCTCTAGGATATAATGTTAACCGAGAAAAACAAGATGCGAAATAGTGATTATGGAATGCTACAGTGTGTGTGTGTGTGTGTGTGTGTGTGTGTGTGTGTGTGTGTGTGTGACACACAGACCATCTCTGGGGGAGACACAAGGCCCTGGTGGCAGTGGGGCTGTTGGGCGGAGGGTTCAAGGGTGGGAAGAGCAAGTGGGAGATGGAAGGGAAGTAACTGCCCTGTCCTTGTTCTTTTGCGCGGTTGGAAAGCTTTTGTTTTGGTTTTGTTTTGGTTCTGTCTTCTGAGAAACATTTTAATAATGTTGGAAAGATCAGAGACTCCCCTCTTGGTTTCAGAGCTCTTTCCAAAAGCCTCGGGAGAATCGAAGCTGGTGTTTCCTAAATGCCTGCCCTCAAGCCCCGGATTGCAAGGCGGTGCCTGCAGGCCGTGGGGCTCGGAGGAAACGGGCAGGCCTCCTGACCCTCCACTCCGAGCAGTTTCTCTTTTATCTTTTTTTATAGTTGGACAGCAAGTAAAGGTTCAGCTGGAAAGGGGTTTTGCCTACTTTGGAGCAAAATGTTTGAAAAGCTTTGATCTTGAATAATCTCATTCTACTGATGAGAAGACAGGGACCCCGAAAGGAGAGAGAAAAAAAGATGGTCCCAGCTCAGGCAGACCTGACTCTGGCTGAGTGCCTTACGTGGAAAGTTTGCCTCCTTAAACCTTAGCTTTCTCCTTCAAAAACAAACAAACAAACAAACAAACAAACAAACAAACAAACAGGTTAGCCAGGACTCTTCAGACATATTTAACGTGGAAGTAGAGCCTGAGTTCTTAGTCCTTTTGGTCTTGGCAAAAACATGCTCAGGGAATCAGACTGCTTCTCTTTCACCCTCTGATTTTCCAAGAAGAGCAAGAATGACCCTCTGTCCCCCATTTCACTCAAATCCGAGATCAGGTTTATCAGAAATCAACTCACTGCAAAACTCAGCTCATCAGAAGTCAACTCCCTACAAAGCACAGGTATTCATTAGGCTGCTTTCAAGGGCGAGCACAGGAAACATGGCTTAATCATTAAGGAAATGCATCTTCTTATATGTCCAAAAATGCAGAGACCATGTGGCAGGCCCATCAGGCATGCATTCAGCTGCAAGTAACAAAACCTGACCATTGGCAGGTTTATGTTGTCTCCTGCTCCTAGAAATCCAGGCATCAAGAGCCAATAGGATGATGACTCAGTGATGCCACCAGGGGCCCAGGTTCTTTCCCACTTTTTGCTCAGCCATCAAGAACATGTGGCTTTGGTTGGTCATGGTTGCAAGATGGCCACTTCACCACCAGTTCCTGTCCACATTATGAGCAGGAAAAAGGGATATGGGGTGAGCAGTGTGCCCACCATGTTTATCTCTTTTCGAAAAGCTTTCCTGAGATTTCTGCTGGGCAAGTTTGGTTTAATTTTCATTGATTCTACCTGGATCACATGGCTACTCCTAGCTGTCAGGGAGTCTAGGAGAGTGAGTGCCTTTAGCTGGCCCATTGCCATTCCAAATAAAATCAGGGTTCTGTAAACAAGTAAACAAGGGATAGTGGGCATTGAGTAGGCACCGAGCAGTGTCTTCCACAAGTAGTTCAAGGGTGGTTAATACAGTGTGACTCAGGGACATTATCGAGGACATGTGCTTTTCTCCTTCTCTACTCTACCATCACCAATGTGTGGGCTTCGGTCCTGAGACCTGTCTTACCTCCTCGGGCTAGGGAGGGGGCCCCTTCTTTGAGCATATAGACTGATGCCCCTAAATAAAAGAGGATTATCTCAGCCAGAAAGAACAGTTGATAATGTCTGTGGTTGAGCCATCAACAGTGTCTGCCACACCCCTATTAACCAGGACTTTTTTATTCCATTCTCTTCTCTCCTGAGCTCACTGTAATCTCATCTCCATTCTCACTACATGCATCAGTCATCTGTGGTGGCAATAATGCTGTGTAACAAAACACCCCAAACCTTGTATTCTTTTGTTTATTGTCATTGGACCTAGGTTCCTGAGGACTTCTGTGTTTCTCTGCTGTCTGGAAACATGCCAGGTGGTGACAAAGAGCAATGGAGAAAAATAAAGCAGGGCATGGGGAGAGTTATTTTGGGAAAGAGACACTATTTTGTGGGGTCAGGGATGGCTTCTTGATATTTAGACATTGCAGGGAAGGACATACGGGGGCAGCGAGAGCAAAGGCCTTGAGGCAAAAGCGTCTCGGTGGAGGCCAGTGCACTGAGTGGGAGAGATGAAGGAGGTGGGGGTGCAGGAGGAGAGGGAAAGAACCGGGAAGGCAGAGGCCTGACAGGCCACAGTCAGGACTTGACTTTGACCCTGAGGAAAGTGGGAGCCAAGGGAGGGTTTGAGCAGAGGAGGGAGGTGACATGACCTAGGTTTTCACAGGATCCCTCTGGCAGCCTGTGGATACCAGTCTGCATGGGGCCAGGACAGAAGCAGGAAGCGGGCTTTCACAGGCTTCATGACACTTAGGTCAGAGCGGGGATTCAGGTGCCCGGGTGACATTCTCAAAAGGCCACAGGAAAACCAAACAGGATTTGAGGGTTTCCTCAGAACCTAGCAGAAGTTGGGCAGTACCAGCATGCTCCGCTCCCAGGCAGCCCAGCAGCCCAGCAGCCCGGCGTTTCTGCAGCATCCTCAGGACGTGCGGAGCTGTGCGCTGGTGCTGGGTCCGCTTCCCGCTGTGCTCGCCGCCTGCTGCTCCGGACAGCACTGTGGGAGGTGTGAGGGCCCCATGCACACAGTGTGGCCTGGGTCATGGTGACTGAGCCCCTACCAGAGATGCTGACGACTTTGAACCCAAGAACAAACCCTGACGCTCCTAATTTTGCAAAAACAAGCCCTGTGTCCTCGCACGCCATATCCCCCAGCACCAAGCTTTCTTATCTCACTGCACAATCCTTCAAAGAATAACACAGTGTATTTGCGTCTGTGGTTTGGGTTCCTAAAACCTGTGACATCAGATAAGTGCGATGTTCACAATAATGAGCAGCATCACAGAGAGGGAAAAACAACAGCCCCAAAGAAGCCCCTGCTTTCAGCCTCGGTTTCCTCTCCCGGAGGAAGGAGTGCTAGCGCGATGTGCTTGAGGTTTCACGGTGCAGAGCCTGGGGCCGGGGAATAACGCTGCCCTCTCGGAGCTGGCTCAGTCTCAGCCTTAAAGTCTCCCCGCAAAACGGAAGCGGTAACCACCACCTCTCAGGGCTGCCATTGAAAAGTGATTCGATACACATGCTAATCATGGCTAGCCTCTGGATCAATCATGTCCCATCGGCCACCTACTTGGGGATCATCTTTACCCTCTGGAGCAGCTACGAGGATCATCTCCAGTTTACAGATGGGGAAACTGAGGCTTCGAGTAGGAAAAGAAGGTGGTTATGAAACTCTATGTGGCCACTTTTGTATTTTAGAAAATGCAAGCACGTAAAATAGGAATTAAATGAGCAGACACGTAAATATAAACATGTAAGTGGGCAATCGAGTTTGGTAGGATACACGCCCAATGTCACCGTGCAGTTGCTGGGTGTCGCGGTTGCCACTGAGACAGAGGTCCCACGGCTGTCAGTTTCCCATCGTTCGGGTCTTAGCAAAATGTCAGCTCTGCCAAGAGGGTCTCTCCAAGCCCCTGGCTACAGGGGTCCCGGCCCCTTTATCCCGTCTCCTATTCATCTCGTCATTGGCCGATCATTACCAGGATGTACCTTGGTTTCCCATCTGTTTCTGGGCTTCTCGCCCATGTTCTCCACTAGAGCAGGAGACCGGGAAGCAGGCACCTGTCCCGTGTGCCCTGTCCTGCCCATGACTCCTTGAGCAGCTCCTGGCACTAGGAGGCCTCGATAGATATAACTTGACAACTGACTGTGTTTTCTTATTATTTATTTTAAATTTGCTTTAAAAGAAAACCACACAAACAAATGGATTAGTTTCAATTGTTGCTTTAAAGCGCTGGTCAGGAATGAGCCGGCTGGAGTTTCTGTAGGAAGACCGTGCCTCCATCCACAGTTCCTCAGCCAGCCTGTCCTGGCTTCTCTGGCTCTGGAGATCTCCCCGCCTGGGACAGAGTTAGTTTTTCATGAATGTCAGCGTGTTCCATCTCCACCTCAGGGTGAGGCCACCTGAATCTCAGGGGACACGGGGTAGCCCCGAGGCCAAACGCCACCCATAAGAGGTGTTACTTGGCCCCTGCAGTTCCAATAGTTTGGAATTTCACCATCATTTAAAAATCAATAGACTTTGGAAGAAAGAGAAAATATGTCCCTTAAGGGCATGAACATAAGATGAGGGTAAATACATGGGAAAACTTTACATCCTTAAGAGAACAATTCTGCCAACATATATAAATTTAATGTAATTTCAGGCAGTGACCTGCAGGATTTTTTTAATTGGATAAGATGATCTTGGAGTTGACAAAGAAAAGTATGAAATAGAAGAATAGTAGGGAGGATTATGATAAAAGTGGCATTTCAACTCACTGGGAAAATGGAATATTTAATCTAGGACAGTGATTGGCAAACTCATTAGTCAACAGAGCCAAATATCAACAGTACAACGATTGAAATTTCTTTTGAGGGCCAAGTTTTTAAAACTCAAACTATATAGGTAGGTACATTGTTATTAACTTAAGGGTACTCCTAAGGCTTAGGAAGAGCCATACTCAAGGGGCCAAAGAGCCGCCTGTGGCTCACAAGCCGCAATTTGCCGACCACAGATCTAGGAGACCAGCCTAGCACACTGTCCATTTATTTTATTTATCACTAACATAAAAATAGACTCCTATCTTCCACCACATAAAAAAAAATCCAGAGATTTCACAGAAAACATCTGTATTTTTAGCTTGCCTGAAAACCCTGGCGGCACTGGGCCCTCATTTCCCAAGGCAGCCATGGGCTGGTGGTGGTTCGAAACTCAGGGGCACTCCAATTCACCACAGTCCCCACCACTCCCTACTGCCTCCCACCTGACTGCCTTCTGTCATTCCTGTGTCTTGCCTGGGCACTGAAGTCATTGGAGTTTGGAGCCGCTGAGCTCAGGGAACATTTGAAGCTGGAGTTCTGCGGTCAGTCGCCTTTGCACTCTTTTATTTTTCTTGGTGGAGATACAGTTCCGGAGGAGGGATGTAGCTTGAGGAATGGTTAAGAGCATGGCCTTGGGAGTCAAAGAACCTTGAATGGTCTCTGAAACGTGAGCTCCCCTCTCAGTGCCTCAGTTTCTTCCTCCGTCAAGGGAGAGAATAAGAGCTGCCATTCATCACTTGCCGGAATCCGTGCCACCGTTCCCACGACACACATGGCCCAGGCCTCAGTGCAGAGGCACACCAGGGGAATGGTGGCAATAGTGTGGAGGTAACAAAAACCCGTCCTCTTAACCTTAAGGTTTGGGGTTGTCCGGCTCCTGAGGAAGAAGAGGAAAGGAGGGAGAAAAGGAGAGAGGATGTGGGCAGGGCAGAGGCTTTGTTTTGATTCCTTTGCCAAAAAGGAGGAAAAAAGTCAACACACAGCCCTGGCCTCCTTTGGTTTCACTGCCTGCCTCTGCAGCTGATAAGAACCAGCCAAATTCGAGTTGGGCAGCTCCACCCTTCCCCTGGGCGTGTGGAATCTCAGACCCCAGAGCCTGAACTCGGCCCGGAACGTCCACCTTAGACCCCGTCCGGCCTTTTCCCCGGAGACTTGAGGGGGAGAAAGACGGGAAGATGTCCCCACCGGGAACCCCACACAAGGACTGAGAGAAGGGGCTCTGGCCCGTTAGTAACTCAGCCCCTATCCCAGGAAGGAGCCCGCAGGCTGGGAACTATGGGAAGTGTAGGTCTGGGGCATCTGCCCTGGCCGTGAGCTGGCAGAAGGAGGTGACGTTTCTCATGAAGAACAGAAATACCTCCCACCCAGCCGCTGACGGAGAGAAACCACATGGCGCAGGGTTCACGGTGTGGCTTTGAAGCCGCCGGTTCACAATGGTGTGACTTTGGGCAAGTGACCTCAGTCGATCTAAATCTGAATCTGCCCTGGCATCCGCCTCGAGGGATTGTTAAGGGTTAAATGAGCTGGTGCCCACCAAGGGCCTGGCACATGGTGGGTCTGATAATTGGACGCTGTTATTGTCAATGGCTTGGGGAGTCTCAGGACAGCCTCAGGCAGAGACCGAAAAATGCCCAGACCTCAAGTCCAGGGGGATGACAAAGGACAGCTGTTTGAAATCTCCGCATGAGCCAAGGCCCATGCAGGCCACAAGGCCAGAAACCGGGGCCTGTTTGACGTTGGGAAGAGGTAAGTTCTAGGCAAAGATTAGCACCAACAGCGGACTTCATCCATGTCTCTCCCAAGGAAGCCTGGCCAGTGGCTCCGGGAGCTTCCCTGGGGACTGCCGAACAGCCAGAGGCTAAGGTGGGGGCGGGGAGGCGGGGGGCTGAGAGAATGGCCCTGGGTCCAGGTTCTTTTCCAGGTCTGCCAGAGAAGGCATCCATGACCTGCCCGTCTAAAATGCGCCCCACTGCCTGGCCTCTGGGAACAGAGCAGAGAGCAGCACTGAGGGCCCAGAGTGTGGCCTGAGACTTGGTGATCATAGCGTCCCCTCCACCCATCGCCGGTCCCAGGTGCGATTCTGGATGTGAGGCTCTGAGGGTCCGGGCTCCTGGTACACAGCTGTACCCATGGGTGTGTTTGCTCCATAAACAATTTCCGACACAGCCCACTCTGGGCTGGGCTCTGGGTTCCAGAGGAAACGCAGATCTCTCCCTGCCCCCAAGATCCTCAGGAGAGGCCAGTGTACAACTGTCAGAGCCCAGGAAAGACAGCAGGAGCTGGAGGTGTGGGGAGGTAGGGGAGGCGCCCTGTGGGGAGGCAGGGGAAGCTCCCCGAGGAGGGTGTGCAAGGAGGGGCCCGAGGAAGTGCTGATGTTGGCAAAATAACAAGACAGGGCAGATGCTCCGAGGGAGGGACAGCTCGGGAAGGCCCCGGGCAACAGGAGCCTGTGCGCCTGGAGAGCTGGATGTGGTCACCTGTGTGGAGTGCTGGGGCAGGGGCTTGACCACTCACTGTCCCTGTGACCTTGGGCAGCCCACACCCCCTTTCTGGACTTGGTGTTGTTATCTGTAAAGTGGGAATAATGAGAGTACCCGTCTCCTAGGGTTGTCTCGGGAATTCAGGGCGTTAGCGCATGCGAAGGCCGGTGCTGGGCATGGGCAAGGGCTTAGGAGGGTGAATCCTCATTGCTGCTGATTATTACACATATGCAGCTTTGAGTCACCCAACTTCTTCCCCTTCCAATCAGCTCCTTAGAGGTAGAAGCCCGGGAGTCCCCACGTCCCTGCTCCTGGGGACGACCCAGTTGGCCGCAGGTGAAGAGCTGCTGCCCACCAGGATACGGTGCTAAGAGGCAGGTGCCTCCAGCATCTCCCGTCCCCGCGATGCCCAGCTCCCTTGCAGGTTCCTTCTGTGCGTTGTGTGCGGCATTTGGTTTTCTTTCCCTTGACTCACTCTAACTTTCTCCTCCGTTTGTGAGTCACATTTGATGCCCAGGTTTCTCTTTTTCAAATGCCCGTGAAGACAATGAGATATTTTAAGTGTTTTCAAGTACTTGCTATGTGCCTGGCATTTCCATCCATCCATCCATCCATCCATCCATCCATTTACTCAACAAATAGTTGTGCCTTGGAGTTCATCAGTAAACACAGACAAAGGTCCCTGCCTAGGTGGGGCTCACATTGCAGAGGCATAAATCTGCAAAGTCTACAAACTGTTCTTTGTCTACATAAACTCACTGAGTCAGCAACCCTTTGAGATATTTACCCCCATTTTTCAGGCGAGAACACCAAGGCTCAGCTGGGAAGTGACTTATCCAAAGTCACGCAGCTAGGAAACGGCCAAGCTGGAATTTGAACCCACATCCGTCAGACTCCAGCGCCCATGCTCTTAACCTCCCGGGGGGTGGGGGGGAGGAAAGGAGGGGGGGGCTGTCTACTAAGATGAAAGGCGTTGGCCCAGTTCCACCTACAGTCATCTGCACCAGCAGCATATTCAGGAAGCTTCACTGTCCCAGGTCAGGCATTGGTGCCTGGGGACCTAGCTCGGTCCCATGAGTCCTCGGGCAGGAGGAGCTCTGCCCACCCTCCCAGCAGACTGCACTGGGGAAGGCCAAGTACATGGTTACTCTCTGGCCAGAGCCAGTGGGAACAGGACGTCCTGGTCCTGTTGCCCTGGACAGGCCCAAAGAGCTATTTTGGGGCTCGTTTACTGATGGGACATGAGTGCCTGCTGGACTCCTGATTCCAGAGGAAGGCCCAAGGCTGGCCTAGGGTGCTCTGCTTCTCCAGACCCTTTGCTGCCCTGAGGCAGCCACCATCTGTGTCCTGTCAACACCCCAGACCAAGGGTGCACCCTGATTTGACTGGCTCTGGGAAAGGCGGGGGCCCCCACTGGTGTGGACAGATGCTGGGGGTCATGTGGACTGCTGTTTCCCCAAATTCTGGAGCTGATTCAAGGCACAGGAAGCAGAATCCAGAATGAATGCTAGAACAGTTTTGAGGTCAGACCCAGCTGTGTTCTCTCTACTAGCAATTTTTTACCTTGGGCAAGCCGGGCCAACTCTCAGAGGCTAGTCCCTGTCTGTGAAATGGAGCTGGTAATGCTAGCCCTCACTCACAGGGAAGGCATGAAGCTTAAATGAGATAGCGCATGCAGCATAAAGTCTGGCATACAGTAAGGGCTCCATAATTCATAACTTTGTAACTAATGATTGACAGCTGGCATTTATTAGAAGTATAGCATGAACCAGACACTGGGCTAAATTATTGATCTGTTTTATCTCCTTTTGTCCCAACAATTCCAGGAGGCAGCGAGTGACACTGGTATGAGTGCCAATATTATCCCTTTGTACAGATAAGGAAATTGAGGCTCAGAAAGATACAGGATTTGCCCAAGATCATACTGCAAGTAGATGGCAGAACAACATGCCTTTGAACTCAGACTGTCAGAGGGAACTGGGCTGGCCCAAGTCCCAGGGCCAGACCCCATGTCCTCCAAGCCTCTCCCTAGACAATGGTTACTCATTTACCACACACACCCAAATCCCCACCATGCTGTGTTCAACTTGCTCATCCCTTAGTCCTGGGAAGCGACCTCCTGGCCCTTCCATGGGATGGGTATCCAGAAACCAAAGGTTCCAGAATAGTCCCTTGACCATCCTCCCTTCCAACTACCATTACAGTGCAGGTGGCCACCATCTTCATCTGCCTGGACTGTGCCAGTTATCCCTCCCTAGTCTCTTGGCTTCTGGCTTTGCTCCACTCCACTCATCATGGTCAGAGAAAAAATTTTAAAAGATAGAAAGCCATATTATACTCCTGCTCAAAACCCTCTAGAACTCCCCATTCATAGTAGAATAAAATCCCTCCTCCTCAAATGTGGCCTGTAAGACCTTGTATGATCTGACCTCTGCCCACCTCCTGCCCTCACTCACTCTGCTCTTGTCACACTTGCCTCCTCCCTGTTCCTGAACCAGCAAGCTTGTTCCTGTCCCTAGGCAGAAACTTGCTGTTCCCTTTGCCCGAACCTTCTTTTGTCGGATATCTTTCTGGCTCACTCTCTCACTTCATTCAGGTCTCTGCTCAACTATCATCTGCTCAGAGAAGATATCCATGACCTGCCCGTCTAAAATGCTCCCCTCCATCACCACCTATCCCTCGACTGACGTTATTTTCCTTCATTGCAATCATTTCTATCTGACTATTACATCTTATCAGTACATTTGTTTTATGCTAAAGTTTGCTGCTAAATGTTTAACCACGGCTCTCGGCAAGGGGGAGTTCTGATGTTTACATTTGCCAATTTCCGTGGTGTAAACACTCCCACCAAGGCCGATTTCAAGCCGCCAACATGACTCACGGAACGTGAGATTGGGAAGAGATGGGCAGCAGCACACCGTTCTGTACTATTTTCACCTTGTAATATGGTCTGTGATACAATATGATACAGTAGATGCCAATAACCTCTAGAACATAGACAATAGTAAAATAGAAAGTGATGAGTTTTGAGTAGTTGTTGCCTTCATTTTTATTATAATTATTTACTTGCAAGTTCGTGTAATTTAATTTCTAAATGATGGCCGCGTAGAACAGGCAGTTTGTAGAATCCGTGAGCCAGTGTAGCCAGCTCCAGCACACCACTGGATGTAGGCAGCATGGAGACAGGATTGTCCATCCCGTTCCCTGCTGTTCCCCGAGACCAGGAGGAGGAGCCCACAGTAGGTGCTCAGCCGGTATTTGTCGAGCATGTTGTAATGCATCTGTTTGCCTCAGAAAGCACAAACTGTTCGCCTCCATCACCTTGGCTCTGTGGGCTGAGTCCAGCCCACAAATGGGTTTCATTTGGCTCTCGGAATGTTTTTAACATTTTAAAAAAAAATGTGTTGCCAAAATTTAAAAGTCAAGAGATTTTTGCATGAAATCCCACATAAACCTAGATTTGCAGCCTCTCTCGAACAGTCAGAAGCTCTGGGCCCGATTCTCTCATGAGCCAGAGGTCAGGCTGAGCGGCAGTCACCCCCTCAGGCAGGGCGCGAGCTTGCCCAGTTCACCACAGTCCCCACCCCTCCCTGCTGCCTCACACCAGACTCTCTTCATTCACTTACCGCTGGGCCCTGCAGAGATTTGAGTTGTCATTGCCATCTTAGCCTCCATTCTAACTCTTGCCATGGTGTCCCCACCGGATTGGGGCCATCTTGAGGACAGGCTCTGTGAATTAAGCCCCCTGGAGCTCCAGGCCTTCTAGAGGGCCGGGCACACAGTAGGCCCACAGGCTCTGGAATCGGCTTAAATGGTTGTTGTGGAACTGCCCAGCTACCCTAACTGCCGCGTGCACTCAGTCCAAGCCCTGACCGACCGGAATGTAACAAAGAGGTTGGCCAAGGCCAGGGTTTAAAAATACCCCAGGGCTGGTCAGCTGCAAGCACTCGGAGGTGTTGAAACGAGTGGGCAAAGCCTGGCTAGAGGCCAGAGCCCCGACTTTGTGTGAATGTGGGCCACCCACAGTTCCTGGTGGGGGAGAGGAGGCTGGCTGAGCCCCACCCCCACTGGCCTGCTCGGGAAAGGTCAGCGCTAAGTTTATAAACAGCGTAGGGTGACATGACACGATTGGGCACAAAGGGTTACCGGGCAGAGCATGGACGCGGGGCGTCTCCCCTGGTGTTTTCACGCCGTGGTCAGCTGGGGTTTTGACTGGGGGTGTTGCTCACCTGGTGGTCTTCCTACGGCCTTCAGAGCCGCTGTCCAGCCCGCTGGAGCCACAGTTAAAAATAAGGCTCACAGCACTGTCCCCTGGGGGACAGCTAGCATGGGGGGAGGAGGGGTTGGCCACGGGAGGAACAGGCTCTGATTGAGTGCCTACTGGGTGCCAGGCGCTTCAGGGGCATTAGCTCACTGAGCCTTGGGAGGGAGGGATCATCATTCCATTTACATGTGGGGAAACTGAGGCTGGGGAGTGCTGCCACTCACAAGTATAAAGTTCCCTGGTGAATTCGTGGCAGTCCTGGCATTTGAATTAAGAATGTTAAGAAGTCGGAGCTCCGTGTGTCACTCTGCTGGGCCCCGAGTCCCTGGAATTGTGCCAGCCGTAGCCAGCTCTCAGAGCAACTCCCACTGAACGCATCCAAAACCTGCTCCTCGCTCTGGCTTCCCAACGGAAGTCCTCATGAAGCTGACATGTTGGAGTTGGGGGCGGAGAGGTAGGTAAACATTAATAGGTAAATTAAATATATTGTGTTTCAGATGGCAGTTAAGTACTAAGGAGAAAAATAAACCAGGCCCAGCTGCTGGGGCTCAGTGGTTGAGCATCAACTCAGGTTAGATTCCCGGTCAGGGCACATGTTGACCCAGAGGTCACTGGTTCGATTCCCAGTCAGGGCACATGTTGACCCAAAGGTCACCGGTTCAATTCCTGGTCAGGGCACATGCTCAGGTTGTGGGCTCGATCGGGGCATGCAGGAGGCAGCTAATCGGTGATGTTTCTCTATTGATGTTTCTCTCTCTCTGTCCCTCTCCCTTCCTCTCACTCTAGAAACCAATAAAAACATATTTTTAAAAAATAAACGAATAAACCAGGAGAGAGATGGAGAACCTTGGAGAGGCACAGATCTAAACGCGGGAGCCAGGGGAGACCTTGTCGAGCAAATATTTGAGGACAGACTTGAAAGACATGAGGGATTGAGCAATGGGGGTAATTGGAGGAAGAGCATTCCTGGCAGAGGAACAGCAAGTGCAAAGGCCCCGAGGCTGGATTCTGCCTGGCATGTGTGATGATGTGTGATGGCTGGGCAGCCTGAGGGAGGGCCACCTGGGAGGGCCACCTGGGAGGAAGTGAGGATAGGGACCAGGGGGCAGATCTTGCAGCATCTTGGGCATCACTGGGAGGACCTGGGCTTTTCTCTGGGGTAGATGGGAGCCATGGAAGGTCCTGAGCGGAGGAGAGCATGGTCATCTTGGCTCTGAAAGAACATCCGACTCTGTGTGGGAAATGGACTGTCAGGGGCAAAGAGGGAAGGGGACAACCAGAGATGAGGTGACTGCAATGGTCCAGGCAAAGGATGATGGTGACTGGGCCCGGGGGTGGCTAGGAAGGTGGGGAGAAGGCCATGACCCTACCTTCTGGATGTGTTTTGGAGGTGGAGCTGACAGGACACACTGCTGGACCACGTGTGATAAAAATAAAAAATCACGATGACTCCGGTTCCAGGCTGAGCATCTCCGTGCTCAGAGATGCCCGAGCACGATGCCGGCTCCCACAGAGGATGGATGTGGAGCTGCCTCCCCCCCACCCCCCCGCCGGGGCCGCGTGGGACCTGCGCAAAGACCTTCCCCAATACGACTGACCTTGCTTTCTGGAATCCCTCCTGGTTCAGATCGGGGTTTCTCCGCAGGTCTCCCGTTTCATCCTTGGCCCCGAGTCCCTTGTAAATTGTAAGAAGCCACCAGGTCCTCTCCCCCCAATCCCTGAAGAGCAGCAGACGTTCTGTAGCCCTCACCATGTGCCTGGCAAGATTCTAGCCTTTGCATTTGTGCGCTCATTTGGTCATCACAACAATTTGAAATATGGGAACTATTATTACATCTGTCTCATGAATGGAAAAACTCAGGCCCAGAGAGGTTAAGTCACTGTCTGGGATCATAAGTGGCAAAGATAGGATTTGACCTCAGACAGTCATGCTCTTAACCACTCTACTGTCTCCTGAGAAGCTCACCATTGACCGTGAGGAGCCAAACTGGGCTTAAGGGATTGGGGTAGAGGGAGAGGGCTCGCATAGGAGGGGCAGTTGTCACTTTCTGAGCACCTGCCCATGGCTAGGGCTGTACCCTGCTCTTTCCATTCTGCACATCAACGGAAGGGGTGGGTATTATGATGATTGCACCCATTCTACACATGAGGAAACTGAGGCTCAGAGAGAAGTGCCCACGCCCAAAACCACACAGCCACGCATGAGGACCCAGGGTTCTGGGGCTCCAGACCTCATTCTGTCCCTTCCTCCATGCTGCCTGTGCTTGTCACCTGCTTCTTGCCTTGGTAGCGAGGGGAGTGCTCAGGGGTTTGAGGACCAAGGTGAGTTCTCCAACTGGCTGACAGAGGATAGGGAAACAGGCTGAGGCTGAGGCTGAGGCTGGAGAGAGGTCATTCGGGAACAGCACAGCTCTTTGGGCTTGTGAATTCTGTCCAGTGCCAACATTTCTGAGGCCAGCCCCAGGGCTGGTGCCGGGGACACTGAGGCAGGGGCACGCAGCTGAGTGTGTGGGAGAAGGAGCCTCTAGTTGCCTCTGACGGCAGAGGAAGTGGTGGCGTTGTCATCAGAGTTCAGATCAAGAGCAGCTCAGAG
>NW_006286974.1:919564-934978 GCF_000327345.1 Myotis davidii | reverse complement strand
TTTTACTTTGCTCAGCCTCTTTCCCTCCCCAAACCTCAATTTCCACCTCTGTGAAATGGGTTGATAATGCCTGTGATAACCAAAGCTGGGTGCCAAGGGGGTTCCCTTCTTCTGCAACTGTTCGCTACTGTCTTTCAGGACAGGAAGAGCACAGGACCCTGCACATCATAGGTGTTCTGGGGACCCCGAGCCTGCTGGACACAGGAAACAAACCTAAGGACCATCTTTGGGCCTTACTTTCTGCACCTGTGACCTCAATGCTCTCCACCGACATGTACACAGAACCTCTCAACTGCGTGGTGAGGTGAGCACCAAGACCATCTTCACTGTGAGAAGTTGATGCTCAGAGAGATTGTGAGACTTGATCAAGGCCACGGAGCTAGGAGGCAATGAGGCAGGGATTTCCTGGCTTCCTCTGCCTGCTTAGCATTAGTTCTTCCATCACAAGGCTCACATGATAATAGCTTGAGTTTTGTTGAGCACTTACTCTGTGCCATGCACCAGTCCAGGCACTTGACCTGTATGAGCTATTATTAATCTGGATCTCAAATGTATGAGACAGGGGCTATTTTCTTCCCGTTTTATGCATGAAGAAAGCGGTTTAGTAAGTTATACAGGGTCACAGAGCTACTAGTTTACAAAACCAGGGTGCAAACTCAGGCTGCCTGGCTCCAGAGTCCATGGTCTCAAACCACAATGCTCTACGTGAGAGACTCAGCAGTGAGTACCAGCACAGTGCCTGGCTCACAGACGGTGCTTAGTAAATTGTTAAACCTCTGAAAAGCATGTAGAGATAAGCAGGGCTTTCCTATTCTAAATCACACGGAGGGCTCGCTTGAGAATTCACTGTTCTTTATTTCTGTCCCTTCCTGTTGGGCCCGTTGGCTAGAGGAGAAGCTGCCCCCGGGCCATTTTACCCCAGTCCCCCTCCCTGTGGAAAAATTCTGTGCAGCCTCCAGGGGTCATGGGGCTGCTGGCGAGAGGGCTGGCGAGAGCAGAGTTTGGCCAGGTTATCAGGTTTCGTGGTCAGCCACCTTCGCCCCTGACCAGAGCTGTCTTTCCAAAACAGAACATTTAGTCACCGCCTGTCCCTGTGCTCAGCTGTCCTTGTGCCCCTGACCTCGCTTCCTGCCCACCCGCCCGGGATTTTTCCTAGTATCCTTGTCTCTTACTGACATCTCGCGAGGAGGACCAGAGCCGAGGCAGAGAGTCAAAGAGGAACTGAGAGGCTGAGAGAGGCAGTGAGAGAATCTGAAACTCAGACTCTGACAAAGACACAGGGAGAGACCAAAAGAGGAGGCAGCCGGGCAGAGATGGAGAGACCATGGGAGCCCTGCAGATGCCCTCCGAGGCTCCTCTGAGGGCAGTGTCCACTCCCTTGGGTCTCTTTCCAATGGGCCTTGACCTTCTCTCCCGGCTGCACCACCTCCTCCCCCCACTCCTTCCTTGGCCCAGCAGATAACCAAGCGGAGATACCCCACCTGTCCTCACCTGCACAATTTCTCACCTAACTCCTGCTTGCCCGCTTCCTCCAGGAAGCCTTCCCTGCTTCTACAGCCCCTCCACCTACCCCACTGTGTGGTTGTTGATTATTTATAGGTTTGTCTTCTCCACTGGAATGCCAGCTCCTTGAGGGCAGGGGTGGGTCTGTATTGTTCATCCCTGAACCCAGCACAGTACCTGACATGGTGCTCAATAAATACTGGCTGGATGAAATACTAAACCAGCTGTCTACATAGCACCTTAAAGAAACCTTCCCTGATCGTGCTTATAGCTGTCTGTTTCTTGTGTGAGTCATTGATTTAGGGTCTGTGTCCCCGCTGCTCTGAGGAAGGCAGAGTCTATGTCTGTTATGTTTACCCTGGCTTCCCAGGTGCCTGGAACAGAGTAGGTGCTCAGATACTGGTTGAATGAATGCATAAGCTATCTTGAGGTTTGGAATCTTGTGTTTTAATCCCTTTGAATCCAGCTCAAATGCTCCCCATTTGAATCAAACCCGAGTTCTTCCCAAAGCCCAGGAGGGCCTACCTGATGGGGCCCTGCCCCCATCTCCAGGCCAGGCTCTGCCTTTATCTCCATCTCCTCCCATGGGCACCAGTGTCCTCAGTCCCCCCGGGCACTGGGCACAGTACACACTCTCGGCCCCGCTCTGCGCCCCACCATAAGTGTGCCAGCAGGGTTGTTGTTTTCTGTGAACAAGACTGCCTGGAACAGCGGAGCACATTTGTACAAACAACCTCAATGTCACCAGTGGACCTTGGTCACTGTGGGACGGTCTCCAAGGTTCACCCGGCCGGCTGCCCAGGGCCTTGCCCCAAGACAGGGTTGGAGTTCTGTCCTCACAAGGGCTGGCTGGGGGGTGGGAGTGTCATGGGGGCTCCTGAGTCTGACCTTCACGTTGGGGAAGGGAAGGGATGCCAACATGTTGTGAGGTCCACCTTCAGGCCCGGACCAGGCCCCGCCTCCTCCAGAAAGCTCCCTTGGCCACCTTCCTTGCTTCTATGGACCCCCGCCCGCTTGTTAATTGAAGCTCCTATCACATTCTGCTGAAACGCCCCACGGGGCTTGCTCCTCCACTGGACTGTGCTCCCGGTGGGTACGGCCAAGTCCCCTCCATCTCGGGGTCCCCAGCGCCCAGGCTGTGGGAGGCATCAGCAGAGGTGCTGAATGAGTGAGATGATGACGGAACACGCACTTCCTGGCTGGTTCGTATTTACTTCTGTCTCTCGTTAGAATGGGAGCCCGAGGACCTCGTGCCTTCATCTTTGCTCCCCGGGGCCTAACACAGCTTGACACATCGGCGGCAGCAGGGGATATGTGCGGAAGAAATGAATGAATGAGTCCTTGCCCTCCATCATGTTTGCCTCCCCCACTGTTCGGGGAGCTCTCTGGTGTCAAGGATCACGTCTTATTTGTTTCAAGTGCCTCTGAGTCCAGCATAGGGTTTCCGAAAAGGATCTACTTGGCAGGTGTTTGTTAGATGAATAAATGGTGGAGGGGTGAAAGGGTAGGTGGATTGATGATGAATGTGGATGGTTGGATGATTGGATAGATGGATGGATGGATGGATGGATGGATGGATGGATGGATGAATAGGTGGGTGGATGGACAACTAGCTGGGCACACCAGAATCAATTTAAGAGCACACACACACACACACACACACGTGTGCTTACTGTACACCAGGCCCCATGCTCAGCCTGCAATGCAGGGCATTCACTAAATCCTCCTGGCCACCGCCTGAGATAGTAACTAATGCTGCTCTTTTTTCAGAGGACAAACCTGAGGCTCAGAGAGATAACGTCACTGGCCCCAGGTCACACAGCCAGGAGGTAGAGGAGCCAAGATTCGAGTCAAGATCTGTTTGATTCCAGAACCAAGGCTGCCTTACTGGGCCAGTGGAGCACCTGGGACTCTGGCTTCCTCAGTGCTCCCCCTGTGATTCTGACGTGCAGCCTCGGCCAGAACAGTGAGGTGTGGGGAGAACGTCTGGTTTGGGACGTTCAGGCTCCAGCCTGTTTCCCCATGTGACACGGGGTGATGGCAGCGCCTGCCCTGGGGGTTCCGGAGCATGGAGTGATCTAAGTAGAGTGCCTGTGGGGCCCTAAGCACTGGGGGCTGTCCTGCGAGTGTGCTGGCAGCAGCAGCATTGCCACTGGGCTGGGGGCTGATGGCCTCCTGCTCCTTCTCACAGCTCAGCTGGGTAGAGGCATGTCAGCCTCCTAGTTAAGAACTTGAGACAAGCTGGAGAAGACCTCTGGGGGCATTCAAGAGCCACAGCATCTGAGTGCAGAGTAGGGATGCTGACGCGACTCTGGAAATACATCTTGCATGAGTACACGTGTCCACAGACCTGTGGCCAAGTGGCCGCTACCGCGCAAAAGCCAGGAAGCAAGCCTGATCGTGGTAACAACCTATGTGTATTTAGAGCAGGTTTTCTCAACTCAGACACATTGAAATTCGAGGCCAGATAATTCTTTGCTTTGTGCGTGTTTGGGAGGTGGGGTTGTCTGGCCTGCACTGTAGAGTGTTTAGCAGCATCCCTGGCCTCATCCACTAAATGCCAGTAGCACCCCCTAACCCCCGCCCTTAGTTGACAACCAAAAATGTCTCCAGACATTGCCAAATGTCCCCTGGGGGACAAAACCACTCCCAGCTGAGAACCTCCGGTTTTGCGCTGGATCTGTGCACGCGTCTTACCCTCACCACCTCCTCCCAGCCTCCTCACACCTGGAGATGGATGCTGTCCATCCTTCCACTGTGCAGATGCAGGGACAGGGACGTTAGTGGTCTGGTCTGACCAAGGTCACGTTGCTGGCATTTCAGCAAAGCCGAGACTCGAACCTGTAATAACCCAGATCTCTCTTTTTCTAGTCACTTTCTGTGGGTTCCTTGGACTTCATTCACAATCATGCCTGAGACTAGAGATAATTTCATTTTGTCTCTCCCCATCTGGCTGCCTTGGCACAACTGAGGACAGAACTTGCATGGCACAAATTATAGCTCCAGTAGATTCTGTGATTTGCACAGAGACTTTCTTTCGGGGAGGTAAGTTTGCTCGGCTATTGACAATTTGGAAAATATAGAAGAAAGAGTAAAAATAATGAAATTTGTTACTGGACTGCCCGCTAAGGCCAACTTGCTAGCAGTTTTGTCCTCTGAGCAGCTTTCTCTGCTTTGAAATTTTGTTACACCATTGCAATTACACTTCATATACAATTTCAAATCCCACTTTTCCCAAATTACACAAGATCATATTTTCATGTTACTACAAAATCCTCTTTGACATTATTTTTAATTGTTGCCTATTGTGGTAGAGACCCCTGTTTCTCCCAAGTTCTGTCATCTTTCCCTCTTCTTTAGTAACAGAAATCCCATGCCCATTTGGTTAAGCATGTGCCCACCCTGAAAAAAAACACACCAAAAACTACATTTCCCACACTTCCTTGCAGTTAGGTGTGTTCATGTGACTAAATTCTGGCCAATGGAATATAAGTAACTTCTAAGTAGTGTCCTCAGGGAGAGGATACCTGTTTTTCTTCCCATCCTCCTTGCTGGCTGGAATGCAGATGTAATGGCCAGAACCTAAGAGGTTATTTTGGGCTATGGTGGAGCAACAAGAGAAAAGGAACCTGAATCCCTGAGTAGTTTACAAAGTCATCCACTAGCCTGGAGTGCCGCCTCCACGTTTCCTTTACATAAGAGAAAAGCCAACTTCTATTTTATTTCAGCTCCTGTTACTTTGATTTCACAGTCACTCCAAGATGACCCTAATCCTGAGCATTGCACTGATACTTTGCCAGGGGAATCGTCACTCACATTCTTTGGGGATTATCACTTAATTAACGAAACCATTCCTTGGTCAGTGGGCATTTAGGTCGCTTCTGACTCCTCACTATAAATAACTCTGTTGTGAACATCTTTGTGCATTTTCACTATTTCTGATTATTTCCTCAGTACAGAATTCCAGAAAAGGGATTTGGAGGTCAAAGAACATGAGCATCCTTAATACCGTTAATGCTTGTGACCTAACGGCTTTCCAAAGTGACATGCATGCCCCCCTTCCCCAAAGCAGGGGAAGAGGGGCTTCATGGTGGAGCCAGGGTAACAATTTTAACATTCAAAACCTTTGCCTCCAGTCACCAAGGTGGAATCATGGATAGTCATTTTCTAATAGTTCTTGAATAAAAGAGAATGATAAGAAATAATTGGCCATGAAGCTGAAGAACCTAGAATGATCTACTGTCAGTCAGGAGGGTCTGAGTTGCAAGCAGTAGAAGCCACCACTTGGCTGGTTTCCAAGGTTACGGGGTGGTTCTTAGCATGAGACCCAGGATTTATGGACGAGCTGCCCCCGTGAGCCTGCTCTTTCCCAGAGGGCCCCGCTCACTGCACCGCCCAGGGCCGGGCCCACGCTCCTCCCCAGCTCTTGTCCTGTGCTTCTTGTCTGATTGCACATCTCTGGCAGCATGTCTGGCCGATGAAGCCCAAGTCCCACGCCTGCACCAACCTGCAAGGGAGGCTGGGAAAGCGAGTTTTCTGGCATCTTCCTTTGGAAGGTATAGCTACTAAGGTAGGAGCTTCCCTGAAGGAGGTATGCAAGGTATGGAGCAGCCAGAAAGTAGAGCAAAGCTTAGCGCCCAAGTAAAGACGCTGGGCTTGTGGGAGAAATCCAAAAAGGTTTCTGGCCTCACTTTTTTATTTCTCTTCCTCTTATGGTGAAAGAATAGCAGGGAGAAGTAAAGACGACAAGGCTATCATCCTCGTGTGTGTCTCCCTTGCAGTTTACCCAGCTAGGCAAATGCCGAGTTAGAGCTGAGAACCCATGTCCCTCAGGCCCTAAGCCCTGTTCTCTCTGGGCCGCCTGCAGCCAGCAAGTCATCGGATGCCGTTATCTGGTGTAGATGTGTTTCCTGGACCACTGACCACATCCTTCAGATGGGCCCTGGCACACAGTAGGTGCTCAATGTGCTGGCCGGGCCAATAGATAAATGAAGGAAGGAACCTTAGAGCCCTGGAACTAACATGGATGGATTCAACCAATAGGTTCTGAGCAGCTGCAATACCCCAGGCCCTGGGTTAGGTGCTGAGGATACTGTGAGAAGAAAACAAACCAAGTTCGTGCCCTCATAGTGGGCGAGATGGACAGTAAATAAGAAAACCCCACTATACTAGCATAAGACAACATAATAGGATACAAAACCAGGTGCTGAGAAATGTTTTATGAAGAAATGTAAAACTGGATAAGTGACTTCGAGATGCTAATGCAGAAAAATGGTTGAGCAAGTCCTCTCTGAGGGGGTGACATTTGAGCAGAGGCCTGAAGAATGCACGAGAGAAGTATATTCCAGGCACAGGAAGCAACCAGTGCAAAGGCCCTGAGGTAGGAATGAGCTTGGTGTGAGCCATTTGTGACAAGGCAGCCAGGGAGGCAAGGGTTACACCAAGTTTCCCAACTTCAGCAAATATACAGAACCCTTAACAGGCGGAAACGGGGGTGGGGGTGGGGGTGGGCTGAGTTCTTCGCTCTCAAGCTTCTCTGGAAAAACATGATGTCAGGGACGGGCAGTAAATCCTGACTTGTCCCAGAAAACAATGGGCCCACGAAACCAGTGAAGTGTTGGGCTGAAAGTAAATGGCCAACGGGCTGGGGCCCGGGCAGATCATGTGGAATTTGTTAACAGATCTGGTTTGAAAAAGAATTTCCCAGTTAGGGGCAGAAGCTTCTGGCCAGCATCAAAAGGACGTTTATTGTGGTGCCTCCGTGCAGACATGGAAAATGAGGATTTGCTGCCTAGCTAGAAATGTGGAGGGATGTTGCCGATACGTTGAGTGAAAAAAAATAGGTCACGGGACAGTGTGATATATTGTGCGATCCCTTTTGGCAATTCGCTCATTCATTCATTCCTTCCAGGCCTACTGTGTGCTGACACTGCTGGGGGTAGGGACACTTGCAGGACCGCCCCAGCCTCCTGGAACTCCGAGCACAACGGGGAAGACAGATAATGATCAGAGATCAGTGCACAAACATCATCCCAGACTTTGATCAGCACTGAGAAGAAAAGATGCTTGTGCTTCAAGAATGTGCACCTACACGAAGCTATGGAAATAGGCTGCGAGGATATACTCCACAATGTTAAAGGGGTGGTAACATTGCAGGTGATTCTGCGTGTTTCCTTTTCTTTTGCTTGTCTGTCCGTTCTAATTTTTCTTTTCTTCTTCTTCTTCTTCTTTTTTTTTTTTAGAATGTCATGCTTTATAATTGAGTGAATTAAAAACACAAACAAACCCACACTGAATAGAGGGGTTGGAAATCATGTGTCCAAAGATTATTTAACGCCAGGAAAGAAAGGAAAGACACGCAAGAAACTGCTCACTGTGTTGACTTCCGGGCAGGGGGAGCCAGTCAGGCTCAGCGAGCGGAGAGGGACCCTTGGGCCTGGCTCTTGAGAAAGAGCTTCGCTTCTCACTGGACACCCTTCGAACCTTTCCGACGTGTGTGTATTCAAAAAAAACAATAAAAATAAAATTAGCAAAGGTATTTTTTAAATGAAACTTCAAGTTGGGTTTTATTTCTATGAAAAATGAAAAAGCAGGCAACAGTAGGATCGCAATCTAAATACATTACCTGAGCCGAATTCCCACGAAAATCTTCGGATGCTTCTCTCTGGGTGACCTTGTTTTCTTCTTTGTATTTTTCTGTATCTCCTATATTTAAAGTTAGAAGAACAGCCCTAGCTGGTTTGGCTCAGTGGATAGAGTGTCGGCCTGCAAACGTAAGGGTCCCGGGTTCGATTCCGGTCAAGGGCAACTTGGATGCAGGCTCCTTCCCGGCAGGGGGCCCTGGTCAGGGTTCACGCAGGAGGCAACCAATCGATGTGTTTCTCTCACATCGATGTTTTTCTCTGTCTTTCCCTCTCTCTTCCACTCTCTCTAAAAATCAATGGAAAAATATCCTCGAGTGAGAATTAATAACATACATGCATACATACATACATACATACATTAGAAGAATAAAAAAGATGAGAAAAAGGTTACTGTGCTTTACAGACATTGTTTTGCTTGATCCTCTAAGACAGATATGTTTATTATCCCCTTGACAGATGAGGAAACGGGGGCTCAGCAGGTGAAGCCACTGGCCCGAGGTCACACAGCTGCATTTGACCCAGGCTTGCCTAGCCCTACAACCTGTCTTTAAACCAGGATGCTCAGGTGCCCTTCAAAATGGCTTTCAAGAAAATTGCATTGCTTTGAAAATGGTGGTGGTGGTGGGGGGGATTGTGGGGGGGAGAGAAAAGCAAACAGACCAAACAAGAAATATTACATTTTTTTAACCACTTCTTCAAGCCCTCATGGGGCCTGAGACCAACTGGGATTGGGGAGGGTTTCCTGGCGGGGACGCTGTTTGCATTTTGGGTGAGGCGCTCTTTTATTGTTCTTGCCCCTCCGCATGGCACGTTCTTGCCCTCTCCACACCAGCTGTGGCCCCCAGCCGTGCGTCACCCGGACTCGCGCACCTCTCTGAGCCTTCCCCATGCGGGCTGCTGCATGGCCTCTGCGAGCACACTGAGCTCCGCTGTGGGCTGGCCACCCCCGCTAGGGTCCCTCCCTGTGGACCTGAGAGGCAGGTGCCTCGATGGCCTCGTTTTATGGAGAGATGAAGCTCAGAGAGGCTGGGTGACATGCCCACGGTCACACAGCCAGAACTTGACTCCAGGTCTTGTCCCCTCTCTGTACTGCCCCTCCTCTGGGACCAAGTAGGAGCTCTCTTGTGGGATCAAGATGGTGGGAGGGAGAGGGAGTGACCTGCAGCCCTAGGCTCACAGGCCAGGCAGCCACCAAGTGCCCACCACGCTCCAGCCAGCTGAGGCCAGGCCTGGGGGACTGAAGCCTGAGCTGTGAGCTGCGAGGCTGGGCAGGCGGCCACCACAATGGGGACCGGGAAGGCGTGCCCTCCCTCCGCCTGCCCGGCAGCTGCCCGTGGCCGCCTGCCAGGCCCTGCCTGACGTCAGGGTCTGACCAGGGACATAATGTGCTGGCGTCAGGACAGGGCTGGCTGCAGGGAGACAGGGCCGCGAGGCGGGGCGGTCAGAGGGAGACGGGCAAGTGGGGGAGAAGAGGAGAGAAAAACAGGGAGAATGCCTTGGACCTTGAGAGCATTATGCTAAGTGATTAAGTGAGAGAGAGAGAGAGAGAGAGAGAGAGAGGCAAAAAAGAGAAATACAGAAACAGACAAGGAAACAGAAAACTAGGAAGAGGGGATGAAACCGTGAAAAAGAGAAATTGAGGCAGAAATTGAGAGACACAGAGATAGAGAAAACAAAAAGTTGTTCAGAGGAAACCAGGAAGAGAGACAAAGCCAGAGAGGAGAGAGAGAGAGGAGGAACAACAAAGGAAGAGGCAGCAAGACCATGGGTGGGGCAGGGGATTAGGTGAAAGCTTGGGAGACCCCAGGCCTGGGTCGGGATGTGGCTCTGCCCTCACGGTCTGGTGACTCATGCTCAGGTCCTTCGATTCTTTACCTGGGCAATGGCAGCCTCACTCACGTGGGGAGAGGACAGAGCACCCCCTTCATGATGGGGTTGGTGGGAGTCGATCTATATGCTGAGCTTTCGCAGAGCCTTCACATAGTAAGTGCTCAGTAAACTGGAAGTGAGCACAAGAGGGTGTTGGGTAGGGAAGGAAAGAAACGGTGCAAGTGGGCAGTGACTGTGCAAAACAGCCCTCATTCCACTCTCTTTCATGCAGCCGCTGACTGCCCCCTCCCACTCCTGCAGGACTCAGCATGAGGTCACCAGCACAGACCTTGGCCTGGCCTTGCCTCTCTCAGGGCCCAACCCCCAGTTTATGGGCTTCAGAAGGCCGTGGTCCCAGGGCCATCGCGTCACCAAAGCCAAACAAGGCCAGGCCCTGGTCACTGCGGGCCTTCCAACCTCATCATCCCTTATCCAGCTTAATTATTAAATGACCCCGCAGGGCTGAGGGGCTGAGCCAGCTGCCCTCTAGGTGTGGGCAGTTGTGCCAGCGTGTCCCCCATTAATGCGGGGACACACATTCTGGAGACGCCAGGTAGCACTTGCAAAGCATCCTTTCTTTTGCTCCCACTTTCTTCCAGGAGTCTTCGTCATCCTCAACTTCCAAGTTCCCATTTTTTGAGCATTTACTGTGTACAGGGCATGGTCTCAATCCTCCTGACACCCCCAAGAGAATGAGCGTTATTATTATTCCATTTCACAGGTGAAGAAACTGAGGCTCAGAGAGCTGCAGTCACTTTCCCAAGGCCACCTGCTAACAGGTGGCAGAGCCAGGACCCTAACCTGGCCACCCTCTTAACCAGATAGCAGCTCCCACTTTCTGAGCAGCTGCCTAATGCCAAGCTTGAGCTAGAAGCTTTGGAGAGAGAGAGGGGGGGGGAGAGAGAGAGAGAGAGAGAGAACCACTCCCCCAAGTGGCCCACTCATTGCTCCTGCTCTTCACCAGAAGACCCCACTGTGATTTCTGATGGTTTCAGTTCTTAGGAGACACTAACTCTATTCCAGGCCCTTCTAAGTCCTTGTTTGCCTGGTATAAATGATGCCTCAATACCTTTTTACATATGAAGACAGTGTTTTAATCATTAACTGAGAAAATAGATAAGGTAAAAAAAAGTCACTAGAAAGATCAGAATGCCTTTAAAGAATTTGTATTTTGTTCAAAGCAGTATTGAGGGACATTTGAAATTGGCCATACATGGATTCATTAAGTACCTACTATGTGCCAGGCCCTGTCCTTGGTGCAGGAGATACATCAAAGACCTGCTGGAATGTTAGGAATGACAGCCTTTGAACTGTGGACAATACACAAGAAAACAAATAGACGATCAAGATAATTTCAGAGTGTGCTAAATGTGACCGTAGAGAGAGGGAGGGGCCATTACAGAGAGGGTGGTGTCCAAGAGGGCTTTTCTGATGAGGGGAGACCTGAAGGAACCAGCCCTGGGAAGAGGCAGGGTGAAAGATTCAAGGCAGAGGGAGGCCCTGAGGCAGGAGCTTCCATGCAGTGCTGAGGTACAGCAAGAAGGTCTGTGGCTGGAGCCAAGTGAGGGAGGAGGAGAGGAGAAGGAAAGGAGATTGGAGAAGTAATAACTCACCAATGTGCACGGCCGTGTGGCCACTGCAAGGGTTTTGCATGTACTCTGAGGAAAGTGGGAGTCATGGGAGGATTTTGAGCACAAGAGGCACAGGATCTGACTTAGATTCAAACAGGGTCTCTTTGGAGGTTATGGTCAGTTGAATAATGCCCCCCAAAGATGTCTACATCTTACTCCCCAAACCTATCAGTGTTACTTTAGATGGCAGAAGGAACTCTGCAGCTGTGACTTTAGTTAAGGATCTTGAGGTGGGAAAATTATCTTGGGTTCTCTGAGTGGGCTCAATGTAATCACATGAGTCCTTCTAAGATGCTGGCAGAGGGAGGGCTGATTACAAAAAAAGGGAAGGCAGAGACAAGAAAGAGACGGACAGAAACAGACCAGAGGAATGGAGGAAGGGGCCACAAGCCAAGGAATGCAGGGGAGCCCTGGAAGCTGAAAAGGGCAACACGTTGACTTTAACCAAGTGAGACTGATTCTGAGAATCAGACTTCTGACTTCCAGAACTATTCTATATAATAAAAGGCTAATATGCAAATTGACTGAACCACAGAACGACCGGTCACTGTGATGCCCACTGACCACCAGGGGGCAGATGCTCGACGCAGGAGGTGCCCCCTGGTGGTCAGTGCACTCGCATAGGGGGAGCTCTGCTCAGACAGAAGCCGGGCAGTGCAGCGGTGGTGGTGGGAGCCTCTCCTGCCTCTGCGGCAGCACTAAGGATGTCTGACTGCTGGGGAGCGGGCCTAAGCCATCAGTCCAACATCCCCTGAGGGCTCTCAGACTGTGAGAGGGCACAGGCCTGGCTGAGAGACCACCTCCCCCACTCCCTTACTCCCTCTCCCCTCTTCTCTTTACCCCCTCCCCCGCCGAGTGCACGAATTTCATGCACTGGGCTTCTAATAAGAAAATAAATGTATGCCCGGCCCATGTGGGTCAGTGGTTGAGAGTCGACCTATGAAATAGGAGGTTCCGGTTTGATTCCTGGCCAGGGCACATGCCCAGGTTGCAGGCTTGATCCTCAATAGGGGACGTGTAGGAGGCTGATTATTGATTCTCTCTCATCATTGATGTTTCAATCTCTCTCTCCCTCTCCCTTCTTCTCTGAAAGCAATAAAAATATATTTTTAAAAAGAACATAAATTTGTTATTTTAAGCTGCCAAGTTTGTCATAATTTGTTACAGCAGCCAGAGTGAACTAATGCAGATGCTGTGGGAAAGAAAGGCAGTAGGAGAGTGAGGCAGGAACAGGGGACTAGACGGAGCTACTGTAATAGTCCAGGCAGGAACTGGAGGTGGATGGAGAGAAATGATGGATTCAAGAGAGCTTTTGGAGCCAGAACAGGCAGCCTTGCTGCTGGCCTGGACACTGGGGGGAGGGGGAGAAGAGAGCCAGGGTGTCTGATGCCCAGGACATAGAGCTGGCCATCATGTGTTCCTGCTCTGAGAAAGAATTCAGCTGGAGGAGGCCCAGAAATAGTTACAGGGTAATGGGAGAGCAACCAGGCTTAGCTGCCCCAGAACCTCACTTCTCACACCATCCAAGACTCTCTCCTGATGTCACCTCCTCAGGAAGGCCTCCCGGACCACCCTGTCTCAGAGAGCTCCTCCCATTTCCCCGTCCTTCCTCGGCTTTAGTTGGCTTTGTGGGTCTCATCCTTATCCTACATCAGTGATGGCAAACCTATGTCACGCGTGTCAGAGTTGACACACAAACTCATTTTTTTTGGTTGATTTTTCTTTGTTAAATGGCATTTAAATATATAAAACAAATATCAAAAATATAAATCTTTGTTTTACTATGGTTGCAAATATCAAAAAATTTCTATATGTGACACAGCACCAGAGTTAAGTTAGGGTGTTTCAAAATGCTGACACGCCGAGCTCAAAAGGTTCGCCATCACTGTCCTACATGCTACATGTGTGTCTGTTTCTTTGCTGTCTGGCTCCCCCACTCTGTCAGCCCCATGAGAAGAAGGACTTGGTTCAATTTCTTCACTTCCGAATCTGCAGCATCTAGGAGCATTCCCTCTGGCATGAGAGGGGCTCAGCACATGTGTGTGGAATGAAGAATGAATGAATGAATGAATAAATGAATGAATCCCCATTTCCCAATGCGGACACTAAGGAAAGTAACAGCCAGAAATTGACTCACTTAGGGTCACGCAGTTGCTGAGTGTGGGGCCAGGATTTGAATCCAAACTGATTCCAAAGTTTGCACTAAGTAGCCCATTTCCTCTTAGCACCAATGACGCTGCCTGTGCTCCAGAAATTTCCACTTTGTGGGGTGTAGCACTGTGCTTTCTGAGATGTCAGACACTCTAAACACAGCACCCTGTCACCTGCAGAGCACCTGACCTGCCTGCTGGTCATACTAGACAGGGAAATGGAGGCTGAGGTCTTCCCTGAAGTGCACAGCCTGCCGGTGGCAGACCTGGGATTCAGCCCCTCTGGATTCCACAGTTGGGGTCTTCTCTCACATGTACAACATGCTCTGGGCCCTGAGATATAAGAAGGACTTCTCGGCTTTAAAGGCAGAATCGCTGTAGATCACACAGCCTATTGTCCTGCCTGAACTGGAGGAGTCAGCAAACACCTTAAGCCAGGAGCTTGGGAGAAATTAAGGTTGGGGGTTAGGATGGGTGCTACAGGGCCAAACTCCAGCTCTGTCTCTCTTCTGCTGTGTGACCTCAAGCAAGTGGCCTCCCCTCTCTGGCCCAGGGCTCTTTTGGTCACTCCAACAAAAATTCTGGGCAGAATAGATAAAGGCCTATAGAGCACATTTTATTTATTTACTAGAAGCCCGGTGCACAAATTCGTGCACAGGTGGGGTTCTTCGGCCTGGCTGGCGATCTACACCCAGTCCTGATCGGGGCTGATCGGGAGGGACCGCAGGAGATTGGCCTGCGGAAGGGGAGTGGGGTTGGGGGGGATGGAGGGAGGGTGACCAAGGGAGGTTGGCCAGCTGCAGGAGGTTGGCTGTGGTAGCGCACTGACCACCAGGGGGCAGCTCCTTTGTTGAGCGTCTGCCCCCTGGTGGTCAGTGTGCATTCAGTCGTAACAGTCTCTTAGGCTTTTATATATATACTAGAGGCCCGGTGCACAAAAAATTTGTGCACTTGGGAGGGAGGGAGGGTCCCTCAGCCTGGCCTGTGCCCTCTCGTAGTCTGGGACCCCTCGGGAGATAATGACCTGCTGGCTTAGGCCTGCTCCCGGGTGGCAGAGGGCAGGCCCAATCCCTAGGTGCAGCCCCTGGTTGGGCTCGGAGCAGGGCTGACTGGGGAGTTGGGGCTCCGCCCCCTGTCATGCACAGAGCAGGGCAGATTGGGAGGTTGCGATGCCACCCTCTGTCACGCTCAGGGTAGGGCTGATTGGGGGGTTGGGGCACCGCTCCCGTCACACTCAAGGCAGGGTCGATGGGGAGGTTGTGGCGCCGCCCCCTGTCATTCACAGAGCAGGGCCCATCAGGGGGGCTGAGGCTTCGTACCCTGTCACGCACAGAGCAGGGCTGATCAGGGGGTTAGGAGCTCCCCCCTATCGCTCACAGAATAGGGCAGATAGGAGAGTTGGGGCATCGGCCCCTGTCACACACAGAGCAGGCAGATCAGGGGGTTGGGGCGCCGCACCCTGTCACACTCAGGGCAGGGCCGATGGGGAGTTTATGGCTCTACCCTGTCACAGAGCAGGGCCCGTGTGTGGGGGGGGTGGGGGGGGGAGTGGTTAGGGCTCCGCACCCTGTCACACACAGAGCAGCAGGGCGATCAGAGGTTGAGGGGCTGCCCCAT
>NW_006286974.1:907508-919173 GCF_000327345.1 Myotis davidii | reverse complement strand
GCTGCTAAAAGCAGGTAACTGGGTGTTTGTTTGGCTTCTATAATTGAAACACTGTTGCAACTCCAGCTCTGAGGCCCGGCCGGCTGAAAGCAGGTATCTGGGGTTTTGTTTAGCTTCTATAGTTGTAACAATGTTTCTTAGAGAGCAGCTTAGAGGCAGGCCAAGGCAGGCAGGGAACCTGGTTTCCTCCATCACTGGAGCAAGCAAGCTTCCTGTTTGCTTCAGCTGCGTGGCTGCCGGCTACCATCTTAGTTGGCAGTTAATTTGCATATCCTGCTGATTAGCCAATGAGAAGCGTAGCAGAGGTATGGTTAATTACCATGTTTGTCTATTATTAGATAGGATATTTCCTCGCCTGAGAATATTTTTTCATTGATTTTTAGAGGGGGAAAAACGAGAGAAATATTGATTTGAGGGAAAGATAGGCATTGCTTGGTTGCTTCCTGTACACATCCTGACCAGGGCCCAGGCCTGGGAGGAGCCTGCAACTGAGGTACATGCCCTTGACCAGAATTGAACCCAGAACTCTTCGGTCCACAGTCCGACGTTCTGTCCACTGAGTCAAACTGGCTAGGGCTCGAGCACATTTTAAAATAAAAGACTCAGCATATATTCTAGTTGATATTTTATAGTAGCTTTTACTGCTTAGGGCATATAAATGTAGTCATAATAAAATATAGTGAACTTAATTTTAAGAAATCAGCAATAAACAAAAGAGGAGTTTATTTTCTCTTGTGAATGAAGTCCAGATGTAGGCAATTCTGGGCTGGTTTGGAGACTCCAGAAAGTTCCCAGTGTCCCAGCTCCTTCCCATTCCCGCCTTGCCATTCCTAGACTGCAGCCCTCCTCCTCATGATCCAAGACAGAGGTCACAGCACAGACTCCACCTCTGCCTACCAGGTAACAGAAAAAAAACAACAAAAGAGGATTAATAAAGGGCAGGCAACAGCTGAATCTTCAGAAACTGCCACACACACCCCCAATTATAACTCACTGGCCAGAACTCGGTTATATGTCCGTATCTAGCTGCAAGGGAAGCTGGTAAAAGCTGTCTTTATTCTTTACAGCCATGAACTCAGCTGAAAGTCAATCAAACATTTGTAAATAAACTAGATAAATTCAGATAACGACATATACTGTGAAGGAATAATACAGGGTAACCTGAGGGAGAATGGCTGAGACATAAATGATGGGAAGGCCTGGGGCAAGCATTCCAGGCAGGAGAAAGTGCATCCCACGAGGCAGGAACAAGCCTGGTATGGTGAAGAAACAGAAAGGAGGCCACTGTAGCTAGAGCTGGAATGCACAGCCTGGGGGAGGCGAGGTCAGCGAAGTCAGCCTGGCTAGATCCTGGGGGACACTGTGAGGCCCAGAGTGGAGTTAGGGATTTTTTCCTAAGTATAATGGGGAGATACTAGAGGACTGAACTGAGGAATGGCTTGACCTGCTCTGATATCCCTTTGAGAGGACACTGAGTCTCTGGGTTTGCAAAATTTAGCTGGAGCCCTTCAGAGAGCTTCATTCATTTGTTTATTCATTCAATGAATGGGTTCTGGTAACAGATATGACCCTCAAGAGAGGGGCAGACAGACTGAGCAAACACACACATATCAACACAGCTCACAGGCGGTTGGGGCTCTTTGAGAAGACAAGGGCCACAAAAGGGCCTGAGTTCATCTGGCGGACAGACCTTTCCATGGAAGTGATATTTAAGCTGAAATTTGAACCATAAGGAAGCATTACCTTGGTGAGGCCTAGAGAAGAGGGAGAGAACATTCAGGTAGAGGGAACAGCTTGTTCAAAGGCCTGGAGGCAGGCAGAGAACTGCATGTTCGAGAAACCTCCAGACTGTGGCCTGGTAAGAGGGAGGACGGTGAAGGGGAAGTGAGCAGAGGTCAGATCTCAGAAAACCGGAAGGAGGGACTCAAGGTTTCCATGCTCTGGGCAGGATGACTTAGTAAAGCCTTGACCCCAAATCCCTGGGATGGGCCTGTGGCCGGATCCAAGACAAGCAGGGACCTAGCTCTACTGGGAGGGTGTTTACAGGCTCAGTGATGACACCGCTGCTGCCTTCCTGTGGCTTGCTAGTCACTGGGTTCTGTGTGCAGCTATGTTCCTCTCTTGCTCCTAGCCAAGAATGCCCTCTGACTCAGCCTCCTGCCCCAGTGACCCCCTCCCATCACCACTAAGGCCACTACCCCCACCTGATACCCCCTCTCCAAGGCTGAACAGAATTGCATGACCTTGGTGCTCAGAAGAGCATCTAAATCTCCAATCAGACCTTCCCATTTCACAGAGGGAGAAACTGAGGTCCCAAGAGGAAGAGACCCTTCCCGGAAGTTTCACACCAAGATTGGAATAGAGTCAAGGCCCGGTGCCAATTCTCCTAATCCTGCCCTAAAATTTCCCTCTGTTTAATTTAAAAAGAAGGAGAAGAAGGCAGAAAGGGAAAGAAGGAAGAACTTGAAAAAGTCTAATTCAAATTGAACTTCTAAGTGTGAGCCCTTCCCAGGTGAGGGAAAGGAATTAGCATGCGCTCTCTTCACATCCGCTAAATGGTTTGGGAAACAGAGAAGCAATCTAACCCACCTACAGTTACAGAGCAGTTACCTGGATGAGCAGAGACTTGAACCTGGGACTGGCTGCAATTGCTAGCCCCAAGCACTCTGCAGTTGCCAAGGATGCCCCCAGCCCAGCCTCCCCTCTGTTTCCCTTCTTGTAGCTATTGCAGCCTCCTCTTTCGAAGGTAAACAATTGAGGGTTTTTCCTGGCTGCCCACAAGCCTGCAGATATGTTTTCTTTGGCGTGCACGGCATTTTAATAAAATTTGAGCCAATGTTCACAAATCAAAAGATTTTATATAAAAACCCAGGTTTCTACCTCCCTTAAAACACTGGAAGATTTGACTGCGCTGAGTCCATATTCTGCCTGAACAGCAATCAAGGGGACGCTCCAGTTCCCTACATTCCCCATCTCTCCCTACTGCCTCCCACTCCTAAACAAAACAGGGCTCTGCTTTTAAGAACGAGAGAGTCTGGCTTTCAGGTAGACAATTAATGTCCTCATAGTGTAAACTGCAGCTTCTTCCAGAAACCTGTGACGCAGCAGTAAAGGGATTAAAACAAGGGCCCGTAATAGGCAATGAGAAGGTGGAGGAGTGACGCGGCCCAGGTTTCAGAAGCTGGAAGACAGTGTTTCTCCCGGGCTCCTCCTCTGAGGTCCTAGCCCTGGCTCTGCCTGGAGTCCGCTGTGTGGCCTTGGGAAAGTCCCTTCCCCTCCTGGGCCTGTTCCCTTGCAGTTCAGGGGGATCTTGGCATGGATGGAAGTAGGGACCATAGGCCTTTGCTCTGCTTGAGCAATGATCCAGAAAACCTTTAGGTGACTTTGGATGGGTTTCAGGGGTCAAAGGAGACTCATGAGTCCTGGAGGTGCAGGAAAACTTCCAGCATCTTCCACGAAAGGAGACTCGATAAATTGCAATGGGTGATACTAAAAGGGTGTGTGGCAAAAAGGACCACGTTACACTCCTATGGGGTGGTAAATGTTATATACATTTTCTTACTTCCTTATTTTCTGTGTGTCCACGAAGGAGTACTTAACCATCCTGTACCTTAGTTTCCCCATCTATAAAACAGGGTCTGGTTGAGACTCTGAATTGTCAATTAGTATCCTGCCCTATTCCATAGTAAAGGACCCATAACTGAGTATGGGGCTCTATGGATAAAGACTACATTTCCCAGCTTTCCTTGTAGTTAGGTATGGCCATGTGACCACGTGTTGACCAATAGGATGTGATCAAGCAATATGGACAACTTCCAGGTTGTACCTTAAGGGAAGGGCTAAGCCTTTCCCCTTTCCTATTCCCACTGGCTGGAATGTGGATGTGAGATCAGGGCATCTTGCACCATGAGACCAGGCAACACCCTAAGGAGGGGAGAACAACAGTAGCAGCTGGGCCGTGACAATATGGAGCTGCCATACCAGCCCCAACCGGGTAAGTTTGCTGTGAAGACTCAATGCATGTAAATCACTGAACACAGGGCTTGGAACTAAGTAAGTTCTTATGTAAGTATTTGTGGGTCCAATGCCGTGGTTCCCAATCAGGGGCGATTTTGCAGCCTATGGGACATTAAGTAATGTCTGGAGACATTTTTTATTGTCATGGCTGGGAAAGGGGACCTGCTCCTGACACATAGAGGGTAGAGGCCAGGGATGCTGTCAAACACCCTACAATGCCCAGGACAGCCTCCCAGCACAGAGAATTAAATAACCAGCCCCAAATATCAACAGTGCCACAGTTAAGGAACCTGCTCTACAGGATTGATGCCCACCACTGACCTAGTGCCCAGCAGGGGTGGAAGGCCTCATGGGCTCCAGCTAATGGGCAGGATTCTTTGATTTCCTCAACTAAAAGGCGTCCCTCTGCCCCACTGCATCTTATATCACTCACCCTCTCTGGCTGCACAGGCCCATTCATGGGGCGAGGGATTTGCACCAGGGGAAACTACAACCTCATCCCATTTCTGCAGCGAAGTCCCTACAGTCTCCCGTGTCTTCTGAGGTGGCCAGGGGCATGTTCAAACAGCTCTGCGTTCCTCCCCACCCACCCTGTGGCCAGCCAGACCAGTTTCCGGGTGGTGGGCGGAGGGCATGGTGCCATCCGAATGTGGTCCAGTTTTCCCAGGCGGGGGAAGGAGAGCAGGGCTTTGCTCCTGGAATGCAGGGCCCGCACCACCAGAGCTGCCTGCCCGAATAAGAGATGGCTGAACGCTGATAAAGGCTTGTAGACTGTTGAGGAAACTGCTTCCTAGAGAAAAATCCAAATTTCTGTTCCCCAAATTCCTAGGATGTGGTGAACCCTAGCCTCCTGGGATGGCAGGGCAGGCTTCCAGAACTTTCCATCCTGGCCACACAAAAACCAGCAGACTGGAGCAAAAGCCAACCCCCTGAGCAATTCCGGGGATTTGCTGAAAATTCAAGAGGAAGTGGCGCCCACGCTAACGTGTTCAGAGGCATTTCTCTCTACCGGTAAGCAGTCATTCATTTACTTAAGTATAGACTGCGCCCTTCTGTTCGCCAACCCAATGGCTCCCAGTTGGCAGTGCCGGCATCTCTTTGCTGAGGGCTCTCTCTGGCCATCAAAGCCCACTGAGCCCATGCAAGGCAAGCCAGAGGTGCCCCCAAGTTCATCCCCTGGCAGGAGCCCTTGCCCAGTGGCTGGTGGGAGGTGGTGGATGAAAACCCAGTTCCTTGCCTCTTGGGGGCATGTTCAACACGAGCCCCAGAATTTCCCAGTGGGATGTGCCCGTAACCTGCTTATAATGTACCCTGGATGGCTGCCTTCCCTTCCTTGTCTCAGATCCTCACTCCCTTACTTCCCAGGACCAACTCCCAAACAAATGACTTAAATCCTTGTTTGGCTTTTGAGGACACCCAACGCCTACACATTCTGTAAGTCTCACACACACACACACACACACACACACACACACACACACACACACACATATATCGGGGACCAGAAGGGTCGTGGCTGCCCACCTGGGAACTCACAATCGGGTGGGAAACCAGATACCACTCTAATTCATAGTCATGCAAAAGCAGGCTTACAAGTGCTGATGAGCACTGGGTCCGTGAAGAAACACAAGAGCTTGTTAAACCCTCCAATGGCTGTCCTCTGCTCCCAGAGGACAAATGCAGAATTCTTGTTGTGGCCTAAAGGCCCTGCACGACCTGCCACCACCTTACAGTCTTGAGCTCCTCTTCCCATCGTGCTCCAGGCACAGTGGCCTCCTGGCTGTTTCTAAATTGTGCTGGGCATGTTCCTGCCTCAGGGCCTTTGCACTTTCCAGTCCCTCTCTTTGGTGTGCTTTCCCCAGACCTTCCCACAGCCAGCTCCTTCATGACTTAAATCTGGATTCAAACATCGCCTACTCAGGGAGGTTCCCCACCACCTCCCACCAGTCACTCTCTTTCCACTTAAACCTGGTGGTTTACTTCATATCAATCTAAATTTATTTTGTCTGTTTACTTGTTCATTGAATGATCCTCAAATGTGAACTCCATGAGGGCAAGGGTGTGTCCCAGGGCCTGAAACAAAGGCTAGAGCCGAGTTGGATAAGTGGTTGAATGTTTAAGTGCTGGAAAGAAACAATAAATGAATGAATGATGTAAGGATGTGTGACAGGGAACCAAATCTTGTCTGGAAAATCAGGGAAGACTTCCCTGAGGCAGTGACATTGGAGCTGAGATGTGAATGGGAATGGGGTATTAACTGGGCCAAAAGGGCTGGAAGGGCTATGCAGGCAGAGGAAACAGCATATGCAAATGCTCAGAGGTAGATCCCAGAGGTCACACCAGAACTCTGCAGGGGAACAAACCAATTATAAAAGACTTCTCATTTCATTTAATTTTTATTGAGGTATAATTGACATATAACATTATATTAGTTTCAAGTGTACAACACAATGATTTGTACATATTGTGACATGGTCAGCACAAGTCTTATTAACATCCCTCATCATACATAGTGACAAACATTTTTTCCTTGTCTGAGAACTTTTTTATTTTTATTTTTAAATATTTTATTGACTTTTTACAGAGAGGAAGGGAGAAGGATAGAGAGTCAGAAACATCGATGAGAGAGAAACATCGATCAGCCGCCTCCTGCACACCTCCCACTGAGGATGTGCCAGCAACCAAGGTACATGCCCTTGACCAGAATCGAACCCGGGACCCCCCAATCCTCAGGCCGACGCTCTATCCACTGAGCCAAACCAGTTAGGGCGTCTGAGAACTTTTAAGATCTACTCTTTCCAATATGTAATGCAGTGTTATTAACTATAAACACTACACTGTAGATTACACCCCCATAACTTACATATTTTATAACTGAAAATTTTTACTTTTTGATCCCCTTCACCCATTTTGCCCATCCCCAACCCTCACCTCTGGGGACCACCAATATGTTCTCTGTATTGTGTTTTTTTTTAGATTCTACATGTAAGTGAGATTATATAGTATTTGTCTTTCTCTGTCTGACTTATTTCATGATGCTCTTAAGCTCTATCCAAATTGTTGCAAATACCAAGACTTCATTTTTTAATTTTAATTTAATTTAAAAAATATTTTTATTGATTTCAGAGAAGAAGGGAGAGGGAGAGAGACAGAAACATCAATACTGAGAGAATCATTGATTGGCTGCCTCCTGCACAACCCCCACTGGAAATCGAACCCACAACCCGGGCACCCAGGCATGTGCCCTGACTGGGAATTGAACTGTGACCCCGTGGTTCATAGGTCGCCCCTCAACCACTGAGCAATACTGTCTGGGCAAGATTTATTTCTTTAAAGGTTGAGTAATACTCCATTGTGTGTGTGTGTGTGTGTGTGTGTGTGTGTGTGTATTTCATTTCCTAGATCCATTCTTCCCTAGGTGGGCACTTAGGTTGTTTCCATGTCTTGGCTATTGTAAATAATGCTGCAGTGAACATATGGGTGAATAATCCATCTTTTCAAATTAGTTTTGGATTTCTTCAGATAAATACCCAGAAGTGGAATTGCTGGGTCATCTGATAGTTCTACTTTTCCTATTTTGAGAAACTTCCGTCCTGTTTTTCATAGTGGCTGCACCAATTTCCAATACAGGGAGGGGTCCCTTTTCTCCACATCCTCACCAATGTTTGTTGTTTGCTGACTTTTTGATAATAGCCATTCTAACAGATGTGAGGCGATATCTCGTTGTGGTTTTAATTTGCATTTCTCTGTAGATTAGGGATGTTAAGCATCTTTTCATGTGCTTGTTGGTCATGTGTGTCTTTTTTGGAAGAATATTCAGATCCTCTGCCCATTTCTTTATCGCATGTTTGATTTTTTTTGCTATTGACATGCTTTTGCAAAGGGTAAGAATTTCTTCCTTTTTACAGCTGCATAGTATTCCATTGTGTTGATGTACCACAGTTTTTTAATCCATTCATCTACTGATGTGCATTTGGGCTGTTTGCAGATCTTAGCTATTGTAAATTGTGCTGCTATGAACATAGGGGTGCATTCATTCTTTCTGATTGGTGTTTCAGGTTTTTTAGGATATAGTCCTAGCAGTGGAATGACTGGGTCAAATGGCAATTCGATTTTTAATTTTTGAGGAACTTCCATACTGTTCTCCACAGTGGCTGCACAAGTCTGCATTCCCACCAGCAGTGTACTAGGGTTCCCTTTTCTCCACATTCTTGCCAGCACTTGTCATTTGTTGATGGTAGCTATTCCGGCAGGTGTGAGGTGATACCTCATTGTCATTTTAATTTGTAATCCCTGATGATCAGTGACTTTAGCAAATTTTTTATATCTCTCTTGGCCATCTGTATGTCCACTATGGAGAAGTGTCTATTTAGGTCCTTAGCACATTTTTAATTGGATTGTTTGTCTTAATTTTGTTAAGTTGTATGAGTTCCTTATATATTTTGGATATTAACCCTTTATCAGATGTATCATTGCCAATATGTTCTCCCATACAGTGGGCTCCCTTTTCATTTTGCTGATGGGTTCTTTTGCTGTGCAGAAGCTTTTTATTTTGATGTAGTCCCATTTATTTTCTACTTTGTCCTAGGAGATGCATCCTTAAATATATTGCTACCAGAGATATCTGAGATTTTGCTGCCTATGGTTTCTTCTAGGATTTTTAGGGTTTCACTACTTATATTTAAGATTTTTATCTTGTGTATGGTGTAAGTCGGTGGTCTAGTTTCATTCTTTTGCATGTACCTGTCCAATTTTCCCAACACCATTTATTGAAGAGACTGTCTTAACTCCATTGTATGCCCTTGCTTCCTTTATCAAATATTAATTGAGTATAATAGCTTGGGTCAATTTCTGGGGTCCCTGTGCTGTCCCATTAATTTATATGCCTGTTCTTGTGCCAGTACCAGGCTGTTTTGATGATGGTGACTTTGTCGTATAACTTGATATCTGGTAGTGTGATTCCTCCAACTTTGTCCTTCTTTCTCAAGATTGCTGCAGCTATTCGAGGTCCATTTTGGTCCCACGTAAATTTCTGGAGTATGTGTTCTAGATCTGTGAAACATGCTGTTGGTATTTTAATATGGATTGCATTGAATCTGTAGATTTCTTTGGGTTGTATGGACATTTTAATGATATTAATTCTACCAACCCATGAACACGGTATATTCTTTCACTTGTTTATATCTTTATCTCTTTTTCAACATCCTGTAGTTTTCTGAGGACATGTCTTTTATCTCCTTGGTTAAGTTTATTCCTAAGTATCTTAATTTTTTTGTTGCAATGGTAAATGGGATTGCTTTTTTAGTTTCTCTTTCTGAGAATTCATTATTGGTGTATATAGATTCCATCAACTTTTGTATGTTAACTTTGTATCCTGCTACATTGCCAAATTCACTTATTAAATCTAGTAGTTTTTTGGTGGAGTCTTTAGGGCAGCGGTTCTCAACCTGTGGGTTGCGACCCCTTTGGCGGTCGAACAACCCTTTCACAGGGGTCACCTAAGACAGTGGTCAGCAAACTCATTAGTCAACAGAGCCGAATATCAATAGTACAAGGATTGAAATTTCTTTTGAGAGCCAATTTTTTTAAACTTAAACTATATAGGTAGGTACACTGTTATTACCTTAATTAGGGTACTTCTAAGGCTTAGGAAGAGCCACACTCAAGGGGCCAAAGAGCCGCATGTGGCTCACAAGCCGCAGTTTGCCAACCACTGGCTAAGACCATCCTGCATATCAGATATTTACATTATGATTCATAACAGTAGCAACATTACAGTTATGAAGTAGCAACGAAAATAATTTTATGGTTGGGTCACAACATGAGAAACTGTATTTAAAGGGCCAGAAGGTTGAGAACCACTGCTTTAGGGTTTTCTATATACAATATCATGTCATCTGCAAATAATGACAATTATACTTCCTCCTCCCCAATTTGGATGCCTTTTATTTCTTCGTGTGTGATCGCTGTGGCTAGTACTTTGCTGAATAAGAGTGGTGAAAGCGGACATCCCTGTCTTGCTCCTGTTCTTAGGGGAAATGGCTTTTGTTTTTGCCCATTGAGTATCATGTTCATTGTTGGTTTGTCATATATGGCCTTTGTTATGTTGAGATATGGTCCCTCTATTCCCACTTTGCTGAGAGTTTTTATCAAAAATGGGTGTTGAATTTTTTTGAATGATTTTTCTTTGTCTATTGATATGAGCATGTGATATTTATCTTTCAGTTTGTTTATGTGTCACATTTATTGATTTGTGAATATTTTACCAGCTTTCCATCCCTGGCATAAATCCCACTTGGTCATGGTGTATGATCTTTTCAGTATATGACTGGGTCCGATTTGCTAATACTTTGTTGAGGTTTTTAGCATCTATGTTCATCACGGATATTGGCCTGTAATTCTCATTCTTTGTAGTGTCTTTATCTGGTTTTGGAATTAAGATAATGCTGGAATTAGAAAGAGCTTGGGAGTGTTCCTTCCTGTTGAATTTTTTTGACTAGTTTGAGGAAGATAGGTATTAGTTCTTCTTTGAATGTTTGGTAAAACTCCTGTGTGAAGCCATCCAGACCAGGGCTTTTGTTTGGTGGGAGTTGTTTTTTTTAAATTACTGCTTCTATTTCATCATTTGTCATTGTCCTATTCAGGTTTTCTGCTTCCTGATTCAGTTTTGGACGATTGTATTCTTCTAGGAATTTGTCCGTTTCATCCAACTGCCCAGCCTGTTGACATATAGTTGTTCATAGTTTTTTCTTACAATCCTTTCCATTTCTGTGGTGTCCGTTGTTACTTCTCCCCTTTCATTTCTGATTTTATTTATTTGGGTCCTCTCTCTTTGTTTCTTGATGATTCTAATTAACAGATCATCAATCTTGTTTATTTTTTCAAAGAATCGGCTCTTGGTTTCATTGATTTTTTTTTGTTTTTTTATTTTTTTTTTTTTTTTTTTTTTTTTTTTAGTCTCTATGTCATTTATTTCTGTTCTAATCTTTATTATTTCATTCCTTGTACTTACTCTGGGCTTTTCTTGTTGTTGGTTTTTTCTTAATCTTTCAGTTGTAAGGTTAAATAGTTTGTTATTAATTTTTCTTGTTTTTTGAGGTAGGCCCGTAGTGCTATGAAATTCCCTCTCAGGACTGCTTCTGCTATGTCCCAGAGATTTGGGGTTGTTATGTGTTCATTTTCATTTGTTTCCAGGAAGTCTTTTATTTCTTTCTTGATCTCATTGGTAACCTGTTTATTGTTTAATAACATGCTATTTAGCCTCCATGTGTATTTGAATGTTTTTGAGTGTTTTTACTGTAGTTGATTTCTAATTTATTCTATTACGATCCGAGAAGATGCTTGATAAGATTTCAATCTTCTTGAACTTGTAGAGACATGTTTTGTGTCCTAATATGTGGTCTATCTTTGTGAATGACACATGTATACTTGAGAAGAATGTATATTCTGCATCTTTGGGGTGAAATGTTCTGTAAAAGTAAATTAAATCCATCTGATTCAATATGTCCTTTAGAGTCGCTGTTTCCTTGTTAATTTTTTGTCTGGAATATCTATCCAGTGAAGTCAATGGGGGTGTTAAAGTCCCCTAACGTGACTGTATTGTTGCCAACCTCTGTTAAAGTCCTCTAGAAGTTTTTTAAATATTTAA
>NW_006286974.1:904337-907492 GCF_000327345.1 Myotis davidii | reverse complement strand
TGTCTGTGAAGCTCTTTATTTCACCATCTATTTTGGATGATAGCCTTGCTGGATATAGTAATCTTGGTTTCAGATTCTTGCTTTTCATTACCCAGAATACTTCATGCCATTCCCTTCTGGCCTGTAGAGTTTCTGATGGGAAATCAGCTGACAGAGTTATGGGAACTCCTTTGTTGGTAACAAATTGCTTTTCTCTTGCTGTCTTTAAGATTCTCTCTTTGTCTTTACTTTTTGGCATTTTAATTATGATGTGTCTGGACATAGGCCTGTTAAGGTTCTTCTTGCTTGGGACTCTCTGTGCCTCCTGGACATTTCTGACTTTTTCCTTCAGCAGGTTAGGGATGTTTTCTGCCATTATTTCTTTAAACATCTTCCCTATCCCTTTCTCACTTTCTTCTCCCTCTGGCATTCTTATTATGTGAATATTGTTACATTTCATGTTGTCCCACAGCTCCCTTAAGCTGTCCTCATGTTTTCTAATTGTTTTTTCTTTTTGGTTCTTCGATTAAGTGATTTTTTTCTACCCTGTCTTCTAATTCATTGATTTGATCCTCAGCTTCCCCTAATCTGCTGTGTATTCCTTCCAAGGTGTTCTTTATTAGTGCTAGGTTATTCTTTAGTTCCAAATGGTCTTTTTTCATAGTTACTATATCTTTTCTCATGCTGTTGAACATCTTTGTCATCATTATTCTGAACTCTATATCAGATAAATTTCTTATCTCCATTGCATTTATCTCTCCTTCTGGAGAATTCTCTTGTTATTTTATTTGGGGATTGTTTTCTTTGTCTCCCCAGTTTGGCTGCCTGTTTGGGTTTGTATAGGTATATCTGCTACAACTCCCAATCTCTAGTGCAGGACAATGTCAGACGCTGTTTTGTCTGACCCTGAGTACCCTGTTTGGGGCTATCAGCAATCCACTGCTTGTGGCTCCCTCTGCTGGGGCTGAGTGCCTTTGGAAAGGACCAAGATGTGCTCCACGGTCTGCTTTTCCTAGCCCCGGGGGCAGAAGGAAATCAGGCAAAGACTCAAAGCCTGAGATTCATCTCTGCCTTCAGTCCAATTGACACTCAGTTTTGATTAGCCTCAGGCTATTGACCACAGGGTGGGACAAAAGGTCTTCCAACAGGGTGGGGCAACTGCCTTCCCCCCAGGCAAAAACCACCTGGATAGCAAAGTTCCATAGTGTGAGGGAATGACTCAGCACAGGAAACCAGGGTAGCTGCCCTGCAAGGTCCAACCCCAGAGCCCTCAACCCTGGACTCTTCTCACACAGTTCCAGTCCACTCTGCTCTCCCTCTGGCTGGAACCCAAGGTGAGTGGCTGCACATGAAATTTTGTGTGTTGGCCCTCTAAGAGGGTGCCTGCATTTCCAGGATCTGGCTGGCAGACAGCAAACCTGCTGCTTTTCACAGCCAGATGTTATGTGGGCACCTTTATCAATTCTGTTTCTCTGGGCTGGGGAACCAGGCTTGGAGTTTAGATCCCAGAGTTCTCAGTCGGAACCCCCCACAGCTAAGATATCCCTCCGGACCTTCATCTGCTGTCTGTGGGAGCCTGACCATCCCTTTTGTGTCTCCGCGCTTTCTACCAGTCTCTATGTGGTCTCCACTTTCCGTACCTTTGGTTATTAGGGTTCTCTCTAGTTAGTCTTCAGTTGATTTTTCAGGGTGGTTTTTCTGTATTTTAGTTGTATTTCTAGTTTAGTCCTGGGAGAGTGTCAGTATAGCTTCCATATACTCTGCCACCATTTTTAATATTTATATATTTTGGATATTAGCTCCTTATTAGATACATGATTTACAAATATTTTCTCTCATTCAGTAGGCTACCTTTTCATTTTGTTGATGGTTTCCTTTGCTTTGCAGAAGCCTTTTAGTTTGATATAATCTCACTTGTTTATTTTTACTTCTGTTGCCTTTGCTTTTCGTGTCAAATTCAAAAAAAATATCACTAAGACCAATGTCAAGGCAATTACCACCTATGTTTCTATCTAGGCATTTTATGGTTTCAGATTTTATATTCAAGTCTTTAATCCATTTTGAGCCTCTTTTGGTGTATGGTGTACCAAGACTTTTCTTAATACTTTCCCACCTACTATGTGTCAGGCTCCTAAGTGCAAGGGGAGCGAAGTAGGCATGTTGCTGTCCCCTTGGTGGGTCCAATCTGGTGGGGAGGACAGATAATGACCAGAGGGCCGAAGAGATGTCTGTTCCCAAAGACTGAGCTGCCCTGCAGAGCCACTGTTACTCACACGGTAGACACTCATTTTCTAACAACCCCAGCAAGGTGCTCTGTAGAAACACGTGGAGCACACACACATGCACCAGCATGCGCATTCATGGCCAGTGAAGAATTCCCTGAATTGTCCATCAAAAGGAAGCGAAAAGAACGTTCAGAATAGTTCCTTTTTGTTTTTTAGTAGTTAGTCATCCTCCACCAATGTGATCACCATGAGCACAGGGTTGCAAATTCCTGAATTCAAGAAAGAATAAAACTGGGCTGCACCATTTATAATATAACAGATATGCCCATATAAATTTTCCCTCCCCCTTCCCTCCCCGTCTTCAGTTTGGCAAGAGCCAAGGCCAGCCCCAGTCCCCTAATGAGTTCTATATCGAGTGCTGGGAAGGTGCCAGGTTTTATCTCTGGCCTCCCAGTTCAGGGCTCTCCCAGCGTCAGAAAAAGACTCCAGCTGGACGCTCCAGCCTCCCCTCCCCTGTGCCGCCGCAGCTGTACTGATCCCACTCCACAGTCCCATCTCATCCAAGTGTCCGAGGCCAGCAACTCCAGAAGAGCCTCTTCCTCCTGCCCCGCCAGGGCCTCCCGTAGTCTGCCCGCGGGGGTCATGGCGATCAGAGGTGCTGCCCCTTCCCCTCAGCGGTGCCCAGAGGACTCAGACCTCTAGCATCTCTCTCAGATAGAAGTCACTGGCCTCCAGGCATACACTCATACGCTTCAACAGAGGGTTTGACAAGGGGACTGGTTACACGTGGTGGAGACTCCACACAAGGGCGAGACAATCCAGAGCAGGAAGCTGCTACAATCCCTGGGGTTGGCGGGACAGGAGACACGGTGGTGTCACTGACGCCCAGAAACCAGCTGGGTGAGGGCTAGAACCAGGGAGAGTGTGCAGGCACCTAGGAGCATGTCTGGT
>NW_006286974.1:884326-904302 GCF_000327345.1 Myotis davidii | reverse complement strand
CTCTCTTCCCCTCCCTTCCACTCGCCCCCTCCGATGCGGCCTCCCATAGGCCAGACCCCCAGGGAAGCCAGAGGGCAGGGAAATGGGAAAAGACAGCTCTGCAGGGAGACACAGAGCAGAGCAGGGGGAGGGCAGGAGCTGCGGCTGAGAGCCAACACGCTGTCACTGTCATAGACACGCCCTCAGGTCTCTGTGACCCTCCTGCCGCCACACCCTGGGGATCAAAAACTCTAAAGCCTTTAGGGCCTAGCAGGAGTGAAGGGTGTAAGAAACCACATGGTGCTGAACAGCAACTGACCCCTGTCTCTAGGTCAAGCAGACAGCAGGGAGAGGTGCAGACTGGGACACACTGGGGAGTGTGTGTCCCATCTACAGGGGCAGCTGCTGCTCAGCTCCGTCTGATTCCTGCCATGAGGAATGCAGGCCCCGGTCTGTCAGATTGTCCCCAAGAAGACAGAAGTTTATATGCAACCGCCCAATTTCTAAAGTTTGGCAATCAATTTAGTTTCTCTGTGTGTGTGACCAACTGTAAAGAACAACCAGCATATACGTCCATAGTCAGAGCTACCAGTTTGTGACATCTACTAGTATGTCACAGAGCCTTTGGCATGATGGTGCCCAACCATGGCCTACTGGTCCAGCTGATGCAATGACTCAGTGTTTGTTGACCAACGAGTGACTGGCAGTCGTCATTGAAAATCTCCAAAACATGACCATCAACCCGATAATCTCTGTTTCTATTCCAATGCAATTTTATTTTTTCCTATCATGCTGGCCCTCTGGCGCCTTTACATTTCCATAACTACACGCATGAACAAGTTGTTGAATTCATTAACCACCTACTATGTGCCAGGCTCTGGGAGACGATTCTAATGTAAAGTTGAATTAGCCAGATCTCTGCCTCCAAGTTGCTCAGGGCCTGGTGAAGGACCGTTCCCATGAAGATGATTAGATGCAGGGGCTGTGTCTGTTACAGTCACCATCTGTCCTTTGTGTCCAGAACAGGGGCTGGCATGTAGTAGGTGCTCAGTACATTCTGGCCGACTGAATAAATACAAGGTAATAAGAGTTATGTTGCCCAGCTGGTGTGGCTCAGTGGTTGAGCGTCAACCTATCAACCTAGGAGGTCACAGTTCGATTTCTGGCCAGGGCACATGCCCATGTTGTGGGCTTGATCCCCAGTAAGGGACATGCTGGAGGCAGCCAATCAATGATTCTCTCTCATCGTTGACATTTCTACCTCTCTCCCCCTCTCCCTTCCTCTCTGAAATCAATAAAAATATATTTTTTTAAAAAATAGTTATGTTAGCATTAGGGGAAAAAAAGTCATAGATATTACAAGGGACCACAGTACATAAGTAGGTATACAGTTTATCTGTGCATTCAAATTTTATTGGGGGAGGAGAGATGGAAAGTTGAGGGAAAAAATCTTAAAAGGCTCCTGGAGTGAGGATTTGTTGAGAAACATAGTTTTAGAGGGAAGTATGGGGCTGTGTGAACACATGGTAGGGACCTTTAACCCCACTTGGTAGATCACAGATTAGTTCCTGGAGGAGGAGGCATCTCCATTCATTCCTAAAGGAAATAGAAAAGTCAACTAGATCAGGAGTCAGCAAACCTTCTCCATAAAGAGCCACATAGTAAATATTTAGGCTCCACAGGTCTCTGTCACAGCTACCCAAGTCTGCTATTGGAGTCCAAAAGCCGCGATAGGTAATACTTAAACCAACAGATGCGGCTGTGTTCCAATAAAACTTTATACATAAAAACCGGTCATCCCAACTGGTGTTGCTCAGAGGTTGAGCATCCGCTCATGAACCAAGAGGTTGCTGGTTTGATTCCCGGTAAGGGCACATACCTGGGTTGTGGGCTTGATCCCCGTTGGGAGGCATGCAGGAAGGAGCCGATCAATGTGTCTTTCTCATCAATACTTCTATCTTCCTTCCTCTCTCTCTAAAATCAATAAAATCACATTTAAAAAAACAAAACAGGTGATGGGCCAGATTTGGCCGCCAGGCCATGGTTCACCAACCCCTGGTTGAAATGATGGGAAAGGAAAGGCCACAAAAGAAACAGCTTGAGCAAAGGTGTGGAGATGTGGGGAGCATGGTGATTAGGAAAGAGCCAACATTGTGGTTTTCCTTCTCCCTGGGGCACAGAAAGAGACACCTGTGTTTACACAGAGACTTGTGCTGTCACACAGGCTACGCACAGGATCCTGAATTCATTCAGTCTTCAAGTATTTATTGAGTGCCTGTTCCGCGCTGGACATTGTACCAGGCACCGAGACGCCGCAAGGAACAGGGACACTTCTGTGTGCTCAGGTCCTAAAGCCCAGCCAGGCATGTAGTGTTTGTTGAGTAAGTGTGTTGACCACACGGATGGATAGATGATTGGATGGACAGGTGAGTCGGGAGACAAACACCAAATACTCAGACAAATGAACAAACAGGTAGACAATGAAATGCCACTTCCTCACTAGCAATGTGACCTTGAAGAAGTTACCTAACCTCTCTGTGCCCCAGGAGGTCAATACAAGCAAAGTGCAGAACCAGCACAGAGTGGCTGTTCTATAAATGTAGCTGCTGCTATTCTTTTAAGTCTATATACTATTAAATAAATATCTAATTTTTAAAAACCTGATAAGCGCTACACGGAGCAGGTGCATGAGACAGAGGAGGGAACCACTTTGGATCAGGTAGTCTGGGAGGGCCTGCGAGAAGGTAGCGGTCAAGGCTGCCCTGGCCACATCCTGTGAGTATACCCTAGAATTAGTAATGAGTGCAGCCCCGATGCCTGCATGCCCTGCAGCCTCACAGGGTCAGGTAATTACAAATACCTGCCTCTCAGGAGTGCAAGAAGGTGTCTTCTCTAATTAGAGTGAGTGTAAAGTGCTTTGAAATCTGAGGATAAAAGGGGAAGAAGGGGTGAAGTTCTGGTCACAGGGCCAGGGTGCCCCACCATCTAACCATGAACCCTGAGAACTAGACTCAGGCTCTTGCAGGCCTGCCTGGATCTGACCCTCTAAGTGGAGTGGAACCAGGGCTGCGGGGAGGGAGCAGTAAGAAGGTGCTGGAGCCCGACTCCAGCTAATGCGCTAAAGCAGCAGGCCCAGCATGTGCCGACTGGGCGCTAACTCAGTATTGGATGTTTCCAATCTCATTACATTATCGCTTTTATTGTTGTCGTTGCCGGCCACTCACTAGCTGAGTCACCCTGGGTGAGTTACTGACCCTCTCTGAGCCTCCGTTTTCTCTTCTTTAAAATGGGGTGATTACATTAGCGCTAGATGCAGGTCAAGTACATGGCACAGAGATAATAACACTTCTCCTGGTGGCCACTTAGGAAGCCGTTACCTTGTGCCAGGCACTGCTTCACACTCATTTAACCCTCATAGATATTATCTTCGTCTTCCCGACAAGGACCTTGGGGCCATCAGGGACAGCCATGCACCACGACAAGGACCTCGGGGCCATCAGGGACAGCCATGCACCACCCGGTTCAGGGGGCACCATCACACAGCCCAGCAGCCCTGAAGCTCTGATGCACCGAGAGGTTACGTTGCTTGCTCAAGTGACACCACTAGTACCTGGCAGAACTGGGATTAGACCCCCGGCAGCCTGGCTCCAGAGCCTGGCTCCTAGCCCAGAATCAGTGTGAGCCCTCGTCAAGATGGTTGTTGAAATGAGGGTTTCTGGGATGCAGAGAAGTTGGTCCCTTTGCTCAGCCAGACTGACATCTAGTCCCAATCCACCAGTCTCTCTCTTCTCTCTACCCCGAAACCCTATATATTTCCAGGGATCATTGATATTTTTATCATCTTTGAACTTTTCAAGAGAAATACATCTATGTTGTGGTTTGTTGGGCACACTGCTATTGGAGGGAACTTGCGAAAATTCCAGGACATCAAACCTCAGAGATTGGCACTGGGTGTGTACCCACCTCCCTAACACATGCTCAAGCCCTTCACTAGACAGATGGATTCAGAGAGGCAAGGAGACTAGCCCACGGTCACATAGCTAGGAAGTGGCAGAGCTGGGATAGGTCTTGCAGACCAACCTCACTCTTCTTATTCCCCACATCTGACATCTCAAACTGGTGGCCTTCCAGCGAAATGCAGCCTGCAGCCTATTTCATTTGGCCTGCATGGTGTTTTCATAAAATTAAAATTTATCATCAGCATTTTTTAAAAAAAGGATATTTTCAGGAATAATATTCAAAATATTTAACCAGACTGGCCTGGGCACCTACCTTGCAGAGTGGACGCTATCAATCCAGCTGAAGCCATGGGTATTATTAGGAAAAGCAATAAAAATTGGAAAGGCCTAGAAAAGGCGAAACGATGATCAGTAGTGTTCCCGGGTTCAAGGGGAGGGAAGGAGGATTAGGCAGAATACAAAGGATTTTTAGGGCATTGAAAATCCTTAATGATACTGGGTGATACTGGAATGGTGGATTATGTCTTTATTCATTTGTCCAAACCCATAGACTGTAGAATACCAAGCGCAAACCCTAATGTCAACTGTAGACGTAACAGATGTGCCACTCTGGTGGGGGGAGTTGATGTGGGGGAGCCTGTGTGTGGAGAGGCAGGGTGTGCGTGTGACTTCTCTGTGCTTCCCACTCAATTGTGCTGTGAGCCTAAAATTCTCTAAAAAGTCTATTTGAGCCCTAGCTGGTTTGGCTCAGTGGGTAGAGCATCGGCCTGCGGACTTGAAGGGTCTCGGGTTTGATTCCCGGTCAGGGCACATGCCTGAGTTGCAGGCTCAATCCCCAGTAGGAGGCATGTAGGAGGCAGCCAATCAATGATTCTCATCATTGATCTTTCTACCTCCCTCTCTCGCTCTCATTTCCTCTCTAAAATCAATAAAAATAAAAATATATTTAAATTTTTTTTAAAGTCTATTTGACAATATGCGAAGGTTTGTCTGCACTGCTCTCTCATTTTCACGGGGCCACAGTGGGCTGCAGGCAAGTCCCAGTGCCTCCTCCAACCGAGCGTGTGTGCCCATCTGCCAGGCTCCTGAGCCCACCTGGCTCCAGGCCTCCCCAGCACCCACCCTGCATGTGACTGAGGCGTAAAGAGGATCTTCAGAAGCTCCTGATGAGAAGGGGAACTGAGTGAACGTGTGGCCTGCTGGGGCTGCCGATGGGGAGGAAAGAGCGTGACAGCGCCTTCCTCAGCCCCTGCTCATCATCTCCCTGGGTGGGGACCTCCTGTGCGTTTCCCACGGGGCAGAGTGAGCCAGGCTGGATTCACCCTTCCTCTGCCCGGGCCTGCGGTGGGCGGGGACCACGTGGGACATGACCTGTGAGGCAGCCTTGCTCCGCGCTCGGGCAGGTGGAATCAAGGCTTTGAAGTTGAAATGATGCCAATCTGTGAGCTTAGACTGAAAATGGGCAGGACATGGAAAATCAGAAGCTGTCTTCCTGCCCCGAATGAAGTATCCCTCGGATCATGTCCTTTCTCACAAACCAGATGAACTCTTTCTTTCGTGGTTTACTTGTCCAACCACTCATTCATTTAACAAACACGTATCGAGCACCAAGCATGTGGACAGAAACAGCGGGAATGTTGAGGGGTGTTGTTTGTTCCTGACCACTGTCCATCCCCCCACCTCTGGTAACAGCACCGTGGCTTTCCTTTGGGGTGTCACTTCTCCCCTGCTACGTCTCCATGTGACTCAAGAGGGAGTGGGCCTCTGTCTCCCCAATAAGAGTGGTAGAGGCATCAGGCTGGGCAATGAGCATGTTCCTTTCCTGGGCCCCAGGGATTAGCTCTGGGGTGGGCATGTGGCCCACGTCCGGTCAACCAGTCAAGCCCAGCTTGTGCTGGGGCTCCATAGGAAACTCAGCTTCTGTCCACTCAGCTTGCCGACCTGGCAGAATGGAAGCCCAGGAAAAGCTGGGGTATCTTTGCCACCACACAGGGCGACCCCAGCTGACAGAGCTCACATCTAGATCCAGCCATTCCTGAAGCTCAGCCCATCTCAAAACTTCTCATTTAGATAAACCACACACACACACACACACACATACACACACACACACACACACACACAATCCAGCCATTCCTGACTCAACCTGTCTCAACATTTCTCACTTATGCCCAACCGGTGTGGCTCAGCCGTTGAGCGTCAACCCATGAACCAGGAGGTTGCCAGATTGATTCCTGATCAGGGCTGACGTTTCTATCTCTCTATCTCTCTCCCTCCCTCTCTATCTAAAAATCAATAAAAAAACATAGTAAAAAAAAAAGAAAAAAACTTTTCACTTACATAAACCACACACACACACACACACTTTTTTTCTTAAGCTGCTTTGAGTCTAGTTGGTTTGTCACTTTCAACCAAGAGCCTGGGACTGCACAGGTGGGGAAGGAGCTATTTCTAGGCTAGAAAACAAGCAGCTACAGCAAAAGCAGACCATAAGAAATCCGCGTCAAGTGCTCTGGGAGGTGTGAGGAGACAAACTGACTCCAGGGAAAAGGCAGCCTTTTGTTTTCTTTCCACAAACGTTCATTATTCACTCCGAGTTTTGATAGTCTGATAACCAGGACCATTTTCTGAATGATTACCGGCTGTCGGGCCCTGTGCTGAGCCTTTCCCCAACCTTTTCATCCTCACAACAGCACCAGGAGTGAAACACTATTGTCCTTCCTTCACATCAAACAGAACTGAGGCTCAGAGAAGTGCAGTGACTTCCTCAAGGCCACACAGCAATTAGACGAAGCATGGACTCCCAAACCCGAACTTTTCCTCCCCTACTGCACCGCCTCATTTCCTCATTGCCAACTTTCTAAAGTTTGGCCCAAAGATGTGTTACCACAAGATGTTAAACAGATAGTTAAAGAGAAAAATAAAACAGTGGATGTGGACATGTGCCACCCAGAGCCCCTTCCAGGAGAGCCTTGCCTCTCAGCCATGGAGAGAGTGGTCAGCAGACAGCTTCCAGCAACGTCAGAGGCTGCCTCAGCCTCAGAGAGCCACCTCCTCCCAGGTCATGCCCTCCTGAGCATTTGGGAGCAGAAGGGTGTCCAATGGGAACAGAGCGAGGAGGAGAAAGAGGGTGGTAGGAATGGAGGCAGTGATGAGCAGGGGGGTGGGTCACCCAGGGCTTGACAAACTATGCAGAACCCAGTGCAAGATGAAAACGCAGGGCCCCTTGCTCTGAAATGATTGAGAATTTCAAGATGGCAATAGCAAAGCATTAAGCCAAGTGCAGGGAGCTTTCACCTTTTACAGTGGTCCTCACATTGGCACCGACCCAGCATCCCTTGCAGCTGAGAAAGGCATGTGATCGGTCATATGATCAGCTCTGCCCAATGAGATGTGAGGGGAGTCCCCCCGAGGGTCCTGGAAAAGCTTTTACTTGGGGATAAAGGGGACAGATGTGGCTGGTGCTGCCCTTCTTCCTTCTTCCGACCTTAAGAAGCATCCATGCTGAAGCCACAAGGGAGAAGCCAAGAGGATTGCAAAGATGCCAGCAGGAGCCCTGAGTCTCTTGAGCCACTAAGTCAAGACCAACATCTGCCTCTCAGTGAACGTCGTATTCTGTGGGGGAAATAAACTCTGGCTTGTTTGAGCCAAGGTCAGTTGGACTTCCAGTTACTTGCAGCCAAACACATTTCTACCTGTCACAGTCACGGGACCATGGGTTGCCCCGGATCCCCACTATCCATTTGGAGATACTGAGGTCTGAAATGGAAAGGAACTTCGCTGAGTCCCATGTGGAGTCACAAGTTTAGTGACTCATTGTCCAGTGCTCCTTCTGGCCTATTTCCTTCCATGCCGGCTGCTGTGGACTTGACCAACAGCTGCTTTGTCAATTAAACAGAAGGAAGTGATGACCTCGGTCTTGAATCCTTCCACTCTCTTACGTCAATAGCCCCCAGGCCCTGTCTCCATGCCGTTGGACCCAGGACAACGTCCCACATCCTTTAAAAAGACGAGTTGACCAAACGCAGAGTCCACACTCCTGGAAAGGTATGAGTCATGAACCGTGGAGCAGAAGGTTCACAGCCGGGAGCCTGCCTATGGCACTGAGGTCCAGCCCCAGGCTCGCACTCAGCTGTTCACTGAGGCTGACTCATCTGCAGCTTTCGGTCGGCTCTGACACTCGGGCCGCTTTCTGCTCTGTGTGTGCCCAGCTGGTGGCCTCTCATTAGGCGCTGTCAACTTCCTGTCCCTGACCACGTTGCCTTTCTCCGTATTTTTAGAGGATTACCTAAATATGATAGATAATAATAATTAATAATAATAACAGTAATAGTAAGGGCAACACCTACTATAGTCTAAGTGCTTTAAATGAACTTAAATTTTTTTATTTTTGCTCAAAAATCACTGTCTAAGTGGTATTACTGGTTGTACTTTATGGACCAGAAAATGAAGGCTTCGGAAAGTGAAGTCGCTTTTACTTGCCTGGGATAACAGAGCCAGGGCTACGTGGAGAAGCTGGAATCTGACCGTGAGTGTGTTTGACCCCGAAGCCCAGCTCTAAAGGACAAACCGGCTGGATCCGCCAGGATCGCTTCAGAGGCTCCACTGCAGCAGTTCAGACTGTCATAACATGTAGTGTTTACTTAGAAGACATCTGGAGATTAGAGACCCTGCCTGTATTTGGCATCTCGGGGTTTTATACAGGACCAAGGCTCTTTGAACCCTCCCTTTCCAGCCGTCATCAGCAAGTCATCAACTTGTCTTTAGGCTGGCCACCTAATGTCACAAGATGACTGCCAGGCCTCACTCATCACCTCTTCACACAGCAATGTCCAAAGCAGGAAGGGAAGGAAAGGGGCAAAGAAGTCTCTTTCCATGTGCCCTTTCTTATCAGAGAGGAAATTCTTTCCCAGAATTCCCCAGCAGAGTTTCCCTTTGGCCAGAACTGGGTCACATGACCACCCCTAGAGCAATCACAGGTCCGGGAGAGTATATGGCAAGGTTGGCTTAAACCAAATGGGGTGTATTTCCCAGGGCTGGGCACATGGCCAGCTGAAAAAAGTCCGGGTTCTGTCAACAGGAAGGAAGGGGGAAATGGCAATTGGCAAGGCAACCCCCAGGGTTTGACACCCAGCATTTAAAAATACTTAGCACAGACACTCCTATCGGTTTGCAAGATTATCATAGGTGGTACATGGATGAAGGTGTGTGTGTGTGTGTGTTTAATTTTAGTATTTGTTAAACATGTATGTGCATTGAAAAAAATACATATATCACTAACTCATCAGAACCCCGGAGATCATTTCTCCAGATGAAATAATTATATGTTAAAGAAAAATATTAAGTAAATAATAGTTCGTTTGCTTCAAGATTTGGCAATTGTAAGGGTAGGAAACGCTGCTCTGTGTTATCCTGCTTGGCATTTTTTCCAACTTCTCAAAGGCATTCTGCCTTCAGCCTCCTCTGGAGGAAAATAAACACCCACAAAGATTTTTGCATCATCTGCAAATATGATTCAAATGCAGCCTCCAGCTCAAATTTAATCCAGGCTTCCTCAGCCGGGAAGGGCAGGCATCTTGACTCCAGTCCTTTCCTGGTATTTCACCTCTGTCTTCGTGGTTTAGTTTTATGGAGCCTGCCCCCTTGTTGTAAGCTGGCACCAACCCTGTTTCTAAAAGAACAGATATAAATATTCAATAGAGTGGCCACTTGAGATTCTTATTAAACTCCCCTAAGACATGAACTCTTCTCATTGAAACAAGAACCTGGGGTCCATCATAAGAACTGGATAGATCAATTACAGCCCGAGGATACAACAAAATATGCTAGATAGAGCCTTTGTTAAAAGGAATGAGGTAGAGTAATACGTGCTGATATCAGAAGATCTCCGGGGTCTCTGGTGGTGTGAAAAAATTAGAGCAACGGGCACAGTATAAACCAGGGGTGGGCAAACTGTTTCTATAAAGGGCATGCAGTCCTGACCCAAACGCTCAGGTGTGCCATCGGAGCACAAAGCAGCCAGAGACAGCCCTTCAACACATGGACAGGGCTGTGTGCCAATAAAACTACTGATGGACACGGAGATTTTTTAAAATATGTTTTTATTGATTTCAGAGAGAAAAGGAGAGGGAGCAATAGAAACACCATGAGAGAAAAACATCATCGATTGGCTGCCTCCTGCAGGCCCCCTACTGGGGATTAAGCCCGCAACCCAGGCATGTGCCCTGATGGGGGATCGAACCACGGAGCTCCTGGTTCATGGGTTGATGCTCAACCACTGAGCCACACTGGCCAGGCGACACTGAGATTTTAATATCATCATTTTCATGTGTCAAAAAGTATTATCCTTCTTTTGATTTTTTTTTTCAACCATTTAAAAATGTAACAAAATGTAAAAACTCTCAGCTTGCAGGCTGTACAGAAACAGCCAGAGGGCTGGATTTGGCCTAAGAACTGTAGTTTGCTGATCCCTCTTATAAACCAGTGGTGCCAAAAGAAATGATAGAGACACATAGGAAATAGAGAGAGATGTTACGCTGTGTGTGTGTGTGTGTGTGTGTGATATTGGAGAGAGTGAAAAAGAGATTTGTTTATGTGTATAAAAGGGCACGTGCTTCTGCAGAGGGGAACCGGGAAAGATCAGATGAAGGCAGAAAGGAGAGCCTCGCTGCAACCCTTTTACCCTGTTTGAATTTTTCCCCATGTGCGTGTGGTACTTTTACAAGGCAGAACACAACCAAAAGGATTCCTATGTCCCAGTCCACGAAAATGGACTGATTTCAATAAACACAACAGGCAACCATGGTACAACCCCGGGGGCGCTGTTCACAGGGTCAGTTTCAGGGTGGGGCAGGGCTCACCCTCTTGGCGACAAAGCGAACACTGAGAATTTATATGAAGTGAAATTAATAAGTAAATATTGAGGGAGTCTGGTTGGGGTGGAAGCTGTGGGAGGAGCAATCAAATCTCGCTATTTTCATTTTATGCTGTTCCTTATCTGGGTCACAGTAAACCAATGTTCTGCCAATATTTACTTTTGATCTTTGCTCCAGAGTGGAGGAAAGATGCCCAGGCTCAGCATAAATATGAGGGTGGAACTGAGAGTTATGAGAAGAGAAAGGCACTCGCCCTGAAATAAAATCACTTCAAGAACCTAAATGTGAAAACGTCACTTGTTTCACACAAACTCTTAAAGACCAAGCCTGCCTGTTCAACACCCTCTCTTGGAACTCCACTCAGCTTTCCCAGAAATTTGGGGTTCTATGAGACCCATTTAGAAGCATTTTGACTTAGGTCAGAGGTCACAGAGGGCAGCCTCCCACCCTAGGTAAGCAGCAGATATGGACTTTTGATCAGCAGTGGTATCAAGATCAGTCTTTGCAGAAATATAGACGTTTCTGGCTTCCCCTAAAATACTTGGAGCTCGGCCACATTGGGCCTACATTCCCGCGTGAAAACTTCAGGCTGTAGTGGGGTGGTAGTTGGGACAAGGGCTACCAGTTAGCCACAGTCCCCACCACTCCCTATCACCCTTTCTCAGGATTGCTTCACTCACTTCTTTTTTCATTTATACAGTCATTCAATCGATATTAATTGAGCACCTACTATATGCCAGACACTGCAATTATAGCTGTAAGCAACAGACAAAAATTCCTCACTTCATGGAGCTTATGGGCTAAAATGGGAGGGGCGGGGGGAATGAATCTAAGTAGCACAGGTGAGTTCAGCTAGCATATCCTGTCTTTGTCTCCAAATACAAGACATCCCCTCCAGTGGATTTGATTTACAAAGAGTTCATAGTGCACTATGTTTGAAAGAAAATTTCCTGTATTTTCTGGAATCATTTTGACTCTACATGAAAGGAGACCCTCTTTTTTTTCCCCCAAAACAAACACGGGATTGCTTTACACGTGTTGTTTTGTGCCTTTCCTTTTCACATAATGACAGACTTAGAAGTGCTTCCTGTGTGAGCTCCTTTCTCCTGGCCCTCTTCGCAGGAGGGAAGCTTGGCATGGCTCACGCGATATCTTGGTCTGGCCTGCAGCACCGTGAACGTCTGCTGAAATACCATGAATCTTTGTAATGTTGAGTGAAAGAAGCCAGGCAGGAGAGAACGCATATCGTGTGTGATTCCATTTCTATGAAGTTCAAAAGCAGTAAAATTAATCTATGGGGTTCGAATTGAGGACTTTGGTTAACTGGGATTTGCTGGGAGGGGATGTGAAAGGGGCTTCTGGAATGTTGTTTGTTCATCTGGGTGCTGATTACATGGGCCTGTCCACTTGCTGACATTTCACTGTATGATGTGTGCACGTTTCTATGTAATTGAAAAACACTCACACTGTTCTCAGGACATGGGCTGTGCTGTACTGAAACACACGCTTCATGGTGTTGCCACCTACAGGCATATGTGACTGCTTAGTGGACCAGATATGAAGCTGGAAAACCCGAGTCTGAATCCTGGCTCCGCCGCTGTTCAATGTGTGACCCTGGACAGATTACTTAACCTCTCTGAGCCGCCATTTCTTCATCTGGACTCCTTACCAAGCCCACGAGATCCAAAGGACCAACCTCTGCCCACCTCCACAACTGGGTCTCCCAACCCTTTCTGCTCTTTCTCTCAGCTCCAGCCACCCTGGCCACCGTTCTGTTCCTCCCACAAGCAAAGCTTAGTGCAGCCTCAGGGCCTTTGCACTCCCTGTTCCTGCTGCCTGGCACTATCCACTCCCTGGTCTTCTTGTGAATGCTTCTTACCCCCATTCTTGTCTCAGTTCAAGCGTCACCCAGCCAGAGAGCCCCTCACTGACCATTCCCCACACCAGCCATAATCGATTGCATTCCCTGGTCTCATCTTATTCGCAGCTCCTCTACCTGGAATTGTCATGTTTGTGTTAACTGTGGTTGTTTACTCGTTATTTGTTCAGCATTCACTCTAGACCAGCGGTTCTCAACCTGTGGGTCGCGACCCCTTTGGCGGTCAAACGACCCTTTCATAGGGGTCGCCTAAGACCATCCTGCATATCAGATATTTACAAATCATAACAGTAGCAACGTTACAGTTATGAAGTAGCAACGAAAATAATTTTATGGTTGGGTCACAACATGAGGAACTGTTTTTAAAGGGCCAGAAGGTTGAGAACGACTGCTCTAGACCCATTGAATCCACAAGATCAGAGATGTACTTTTATTTTTTTAAGAAACAATTTTTAAAAAAAAAAATATTTTATTGATTTCACAGAGGAAAGGAGAGGGAGAGAGAAACAGAAACATCAATGATGAGAGAGAATCATTGATTGGCTGCCTCCTACACACCCCCTACTGGGGATTGAGCTCTCAACCCAGAGATGTGCACTGTTCAGGAATCAAACCGTGACCTCCTGGTTCATGGGTCGACGTTAAACCATTGAGCACACTGGCCAGGTAAGATGGGGGATCTTGATTGCCTTGTTTGTCACCACATTTTCATCACCTAAAACAAGAAATATTTGTTGGATTAATCAATCTACACAGTGATCTGATTCTACTTTAAAGGCTCTTTAAGAAGTTTAGTGAGCCCTAGCCAGTTTGGCTCAATGGATAGAGCGTCGGCCTGCAGACTGAGGGGTCCTGGATTCGATTCCAGTTAAAGGGCACATGCCTGGGTTGTGGGCTCGACCTCCAGTGTGGGGCGTGCAGGAGGCAGCTGATCAATGATTCTCTCATCATTGATGTTTTGATCTCTCTGCATCTCCCTTCCTCTATCTGAAATATATATATTTTAAAGAGGTTCAATGAGATGAAGTTTTGAAAGTGCATTTTAAGTGGCCAGGTTTATAAAACAGGAGGGAACTTTGAAAGCCTTATTTGTTGAATGTGGTTAACTCCACTGAGCGGAATCTAAATAGGCTTAGGATTCCCCTTGAGCTACACCTTCGATGATCTGATCTGTGCTAAAAGTCACTATACCTTCAACAGCCATTCCCCTCTCCTCGTCTTTTGTCCTATTGGCCATTTGTCTGGAACACAATCACTACCATTCTTATTTATTTCTATAATATTTCTATATTTATTTATTTCTATAACATTACGTTAACATGGTACTAAATAATTCAAAAGGTACAAGGAGTGTATAATGAGAAGTCTGTGTCCCTCTGACTGCTGGCCTGGAGGCAGCTAGCATTTCCGGATGCCCGGTAAATGCTTCCGGAAGTTTTCTGTACATAAACAGGCATGTGGCGGATTCGATCCTCACCTTTCCTGTTTACACATAAGGGACCTGGTTATGCACCTGCTTCAAATCTCTGCTCTTCCGTGTTTCCACTGTGCAATCTGTTTCCACATCACGGAAGGGGTCTTGGTCTTTTTAGAGACCGTATGGTGCTTCACTGGGTATTGATCCACTCCCCACCCGTGCACACTGCGGGTGGCTCCAGACACTGCTAGGTGACTGGTTGCATGCACATCTCTGGGCCCAGGAAAGTCACCCTTTGAGCCTGTTAAAGGAACCCATGCGCTCACCCTTCCCCATTTTCATCCCCACCCCCCTGCAAACAGCCTCCCTGGTGTTTGTGTTTTGGCCTTTTAAAGACTTTTTCAAAATTGACTTTGGCTTCTTGGCCTGAACTCTGAAGTGTTTGAGCTGATAAGATAGCGGGCTTGGCTGAGGGGGACAGGAGTAAATAGTTACCTTGGAGGCCCTCAGCCTGAGCAGAGGAGGGGGCCAGGCCCCCCAAGGCCCTCCCCACCTCCAGCAGCGGGCGGGGCGGGCAGGAGGAGGGTGAGCCCGCGCTGGGCCGGGCGGCTGGGGAAGGTAGGTGTTCACAGGCCGGTTCCTCCCCAGTTCCCTGCGACCTTCACAAACAGCGTTGAGAGGGCCCAGCAAGCGTTGGCTTATTTACCAGAGCCTCTTCTAGAGTAAACAGGACACTGTGGGCAAGTTGGAGCAAAGTCCTGGCCAGCCTCAAGGCTCGGGCACATCCCGCAAGGCCTTGCACCGGAGGAGCTGGGGGCCGCAGGTGGGGCCCTGTCTCCATGGCTGTGGCAGACAACATTGCCCCGGTCGCTGCAGGATCAGCTCATGCTGGCCACCGTTATCTCATCTGGGATGTTTACCTGCCCGGCACTGATCTAGGTCCCGGGCCACGGAAGTGAACCGATCAGTTCAGATTCCTACCTTCCAGAACCTTCTTCAGTCTGGAATGGCAGAGAAATGACAAACAGACTAGACGTGCCCAGAGTGCTGGGGGACAGAGCAGGGGCACTGCCTGGCCTGGGGTGGGAGGCCTCCCCAGTCATGCCACATCCCAGCTTCACACCTCTGGGGGTGCCTAGGGCCTCCTAGGATTCCTCGGGCCCACAGCCTCTGCAGGGCCTGCCCCCTCCACTTCTCCAATCAGGGTCAGCATCCGCAGCGGGTCAGCACTCCATGCCACTCTGCTTTGGGTCCTCATAGTGCTGCCCCACCTCCCACCTCAGCTGAGAAGTCACCTCCTCCTCCAGGAAGCCTTTCCTGATGCCCTGGGAGGGGTCTGCAGCCCCCTCAGGACTGCAACATGTGCCTGTTCAGTCCCTGCACAGCTCTGATCACTCAGGATTGAAGTCACCTCTTTGTGGGTAACAAAGTAGTCCAGCATACTCAGGGTAAGGCCCTGTGACTGACCGCCCCCCTCCCCGATTCAAATGCTGGCTCCCCCTCTTAGCTGTACAACCTCAGGCCACAGTTTTCTCATCTGGAAAGTGGACATTAGGATAACACATATCTCTTGGGGTGGATGTGAGGAAGAAGAGATTTAATGCAAGTGATTAGAATAGCATCTGGCCCAGAGGTTACAGTCAGTAAAAGCTGGCTGTATTGTTACAATCCTGCCCCGTCTCACCCACAGACTGTAGTAGTTCCTCAGTTAACATTGGCTGGACAAGTAATTGCAGCCCTTCAGATATGTTTGTGAAGATGAGCAAGAGGGGGAATATTATCATGGGAACGTTTTAAAAACACAACGCTAAATAGTTGAGTAGCATGATTTACAACACACACACACACACACACACACCAATACCCTGGCTTAGGAGAAAGAAAAAAGCCAGAACGCTCAGTGTGGTTGCATTAGAAGGATGGGACAAAGAGTAATTTTTCTTCTTTCTTGTTTGACGTGTTTTTTCCTCATCTTCTTTAATGAGCATTGTTTCCATTTAAATGGGAAAAAATAACAACAAATCTAGAAAAGGGAGCCCGCCAGCCCTTTCTGTTCCACACAGTTTTCCCACAAACTGGGGCGGGGCAGGGTGGGGCAGGGCGGGTGCTCAGAGAAAAAACTGCCCTTTAGAAGTGAAGCAAGACCGGGAAAACCAGAGCAGTCCAGGCAGCAGGGGTGTCAGCCGACCAGGGGGAAGTTGTGCGAATGATGACAAAGCAACCCTCTCCCAGCACGGGGCCTGGTGGGACATCCTGGGTGCCACCACCCCTGAAAGCCTCCCCGGACTCCCCCACGGGGCTGGCAACCAGTCTAATGCCACAGCCCGTGTTTCCCGGCAGCCTCACATGTACCCCACCGCGGTGTCTGCGGAGGGCCTGCTCTGGGCCCCATGGCACATGCCTTACCTAACCCAACCGGTCCCGACGGCCTACCTGCAATCAAGCCCTATGTTACCATTGTTAGCTCCCTTCCCAAGAGGGGGAAATGGGCTAAAGGGTTTAATCATTTGCCCAAGGCTGCCAGCTGTAAATGGCAGAGTCTGAATCTAACATTATTTGGTCCCATCCTTGTCTATGGTTGACGTCACCTTTCTCATTTTTATTAAACTAGATGGTCAGTGTCTAGAGCAGCGGTTCTCAACCTGTGAGTCACGACCCCTTTGGGGGTCAAACGACCCTTTCACAGGGATCGTGTAAGACCACTGGAAAACACATATATAATTATATATTGTTTTTGTGATTAATCACTATGCTTTAATTATGTTCAATTTGTAACAATGAAAATGCATCCTGCATATCAGATATTTGCATTATGATTCATAACAGTAGCAAAATTACAGTTATGAAGTAGCAATGCAAATAATCTTATAGTTGAGGGTCACCACAACATGAGGAACTGTATTAAAGGGTCGCGGCATTAGGAAGGTTGAGAACCACTGGTCTAGAGGAAAGAGACTGGGTCACAGTTTCACCATGTCCCCATAGCCTGACCTAATGTCATAATGGCTGAGTAAAGTAACTAACAAATGGGTTATTGATGGATGAGTTGATGGATGGATGAATACACACATGAGTAGATAGGTAGATGGATAGATGGATAGATAGATGTATGGATGGGTTAAATGCATGAATGAAAGTGTGGATAGATGATGGATGGATTGATGGATGGATAGATAGATAAATAGATAGATAGATAGATAGATAGATAGATAGATTAAATGCATGAATGAAAGGGTGGATAGATGATGGATGGATGTTGGATGGATGGATGATTGGATGGATGGGTTAAATGCATGAATGAAAGGGTGGATAGATGATGGATGGATTGATGGATGGATGGATGGGTAGCTGCATGGATGGATAGAAGGGCAGGTGGGTGCATGGATGGGAGATGGGTGGGTGTGTGGAATGAATACATGCCTGGATATATAAATAATTAATTAAATACATTAATTAATGACGATGAAAGGCAAAGGCACTGAAAATGAAGTGTTGTTCCTGGGCGTTGAATGAGCCCTTCAGAAAGGTTGCAAACCGGCAGCTCTCCGGCCATATCGGCCTTCAGACTTGTTTTGTTTGGTTGTCACACGGTTTTTAATTTTTTTAAACTAATTTCCATTATTTAAAAATTATGAAATTTCACATTAGAAATTCTCTTGCAAAATTGAGCCAGCACACATAACGGGAAACAATGTGCCAGGACTGTCAGGGCCGAGCCCCCTGGGCCACCACAGTCCCCACCGCTCCCCAATGACTTCCTGATGTTGAGGTTGGGTGTCCGCTGCTATTTGTCATGGCATTTTCAGCTCGGTCTTTCTCATGGCACAATTAAAGGGAAATGCAAAATCTCTTGTACCCAGCTCTCCATCAAAAGTGGGAAAATAAAAGCAGGCAGAGAGAAAACCGTGAAAGAAGGTATTTCTTTGTGTATGGAAGAGAATATTCCTGTGGCTCTGATGAGGGAATAATGCATAGTTTCTTGAGTGACAATAGAGTTCAGTGTTTAAGGGCACAGATGCTTGAGCTGGACAATCCCAGTTCAAGTTCCAGCTCTGCTACATATAAGCTATGTGGCTTTGGACTACTGATCACTGAACCTCTCTGAGTTTTAGAGGTGGTGTCAGTCCCATTCTCCAGGGTGTTAGTTAATAACCTTATGTAGGGCCTGCTTTGGTCACTTATGTGACCTGTCTGGGCCCTGTGGGTCCATAGCAGGGATTCCCAACCCAGGGCCATTTGACGATGTCTAGACCAGTGGTTCTCAACCTTCCTAATGCCGTGACCCTTTAATACAGTTCCTCATGTTGTGGTGACCCCAACCATAAAATTATTTTCACTGCTACTTCATAACTGTCATGTTGCTACTGTTATGAATCGTAATGTAAATATCTGATATGCGGGATGTATTTTCATTGTTACAAATTGAACGTAATTAAAGCATAGTGATTAATCACAAAAAACAATATGTAATTATATATGTGTTTTCCGATGGTCTTAGGCGACCCCTGTGAAAGAGTTGTTCGACCTCCAAAGGGGTCATGACCCACAGGTTGAGAACCGCTGGTCTAGACATTTAGGGCTGTTACAACTTGAGGGCAGGTGCTACCAGCATTTAATGGGTGGGAGCCAGGGACTCAGTTAAATATTCCCCAGGGCTCAGGATAGACCCCACACAAAGGATTATGTGGCCCCAAGTGTCAATAGTGCTGAGACTGGGAAATCCAGGTCTGCAGGAATCCCGCCCCCAAGGGGTGGGTCAGGGCCTGACATCTAGGAGGCCCTGAAGCTGCCACAGGTGTTTCTCTTAAGGGAGATCAGACAGAGAAGGCTGCCCTGGGTGTTGCAGGAGACATTCCTTCTGGTCCTGGGCCACCCAGTCCCTAGAGAATCATCAGGCCCCAAGGACTGTCCCATTTCAGGGTGCCTGCACCTAGCCTGTTCCCAGACCCACACACTAGGCAAGGGATGTGTCCCTGGCGCCTCCTGGTGGCTTAACTCCTAAAACTACATGACACACTCCTTAGCCTGCTGGTTGGGGATTTGCCCCAGATTTGTTCTTCATCCAGAAGAACAAATTCTGGGATGATTTATTGTAATGGAAGGCGGCAACAAAGGCTTGGGAGGCAAATTGACATAACTTTGAACCCAAGATCGCCACAGACCAGCAAATGAGGCCTCAGTTTCCTCATCTGTAAAATGGGAATGGTGTTTTACTTAGTTCATAGTATTGTTGAGATAATTGGATTGAGTAACATATATAAATAGAAGGCAAATAAAATATTGGATGCTTCACATAAATCCAGAGCCATTTGCTTTTGATGAACTTCCAAAGTAGCCAGAGTGATTTTAAAATAAGTACCAAATGAAGAATTTTGTTGCAAAGGCATATTTAGTGACGTGAAAAGGAACCTATGATATATCATTAAATGACTATAAACCTCAACAGCATTGTGCACAGTGGGATCCCATTTTTGTTTAATACATCTGTATTTTTAAATACGTTCATTCGTAATACAGATGAGAAAGAAAGACCCAATTTTCTTAGTGTATAATGAGCTCTTATAGATGAATAAAAAAGACAACCATCCAACAGAAAAATAGGCAAAGGACATGAATGCTCTGCTACCAGAAAAGATTTACAAATGGACTTTGGAGGATGATTCATGTAGGTTGTTGTTCTGAATGTCAGTTGGAAGGTCTGGCCTTAGAGAGCATTTAGACAACTAGTGTCAACATTTAAATATGTGTCTGCCCTATTCCTGGGCAATTTGGTTGCTAAGAATTTTTCCTGTGGAAGTAGAACCACAGAGGGGGAGAGATGTCCATGAAAGGGGTACGAACTGCAGTATTGTTTGTCAGCGAAAGAC
>NW_006286974.1:880598-884284 GCF_000327345.1 Myotis davidii | reverse complement strand
ACCCACAGGGGTCTGGTTAAATAAATTACTATATTCAGACCATGGGAGGATGCTTCCCTAGTGCTGGTCTGGAAAGATCTTCAACGTACTTTGTTAAGTCGAAGACAAAAAAACAAACAAACCCCAAACCAGTGCAGAACAGGGCGTGTGGTCTGCTTCTATCTAGAGAAACAACTCGGGGAACATGTACGTGTTTGCTTATCTGCGCTCTGGCTATCTCTGTGCCGGTCCCCGAGGAACAATAAGCCAGGATGGCTTCCGGAGAGGGCGCTAGGAGTTTTGCAGAAGGGGAACAGGAGAGTAAGGATTAGAGAGAGAATACCCTATAAATATTGTGGTATTCTTTCAATTAGTTTTCATGTGACTATATTTTCTTATTTTTTTTTTTTTAAATGTCAATGCACCGATAGATGAGACAGAAATGCCTGAAGGATGTGCCCCAAAGTGTCAGCAGTGCTTATCGCTGGGTGGCCGATGTGAATTGGGGGGTGACTTTAATTTTCTTCTTTATACTTAGATGGATTTTCTAATTTTAACATGTTTTGATTGATTGATTGATTGGTTTTAGAGAGAGAGAAATATCGATCTGTTGTTCCACTCATTCTTGTATCCATCGGTTGACTCCTGCATGTGCCCTGACCGGGGATGGAGCCCGCAATCTCAGCATATCAGGACAACATTCCAACCAACTGAGCTACCCGGCCAGAGCCTGGGTTTTCTCATTTTAAAAAATAATTATCAACAAATATTTGGTAGTTTAAAAAATTCTTAAACAGTAGACCCTCGTGTTTTCTTGGTTGTCAGAGGAAAACTAACTTCTACATCAAAACAACAGCAGCAGCAACAAAAAATGTCAATGCACTGATAGATGAGAGAGAAATGCCTGAAGGATGTGCCCCAAAGTGTCAGCAGTGCTTATCGCTGGGTGGCCGATGTGACTCTCCAAACACTCAGGCTATCTTTATGGCCAAGCATGTTGCAGAGCCCAGGGCTGGGTGGCTGGAAATACACTATGAAAAAGTGAGAATGAACACAGTCGTCCCACCGTGCACGTGCTATGCATCAGAACTCCAAGCTTCTGGCTCAGATCTGGGTTTGAATTAGGTTCAGATGGGCCACTTATTAGCTGGGCATGTCATTCCAACTCTCTTGACCTCAGTCTCCTCATCTGTAACATGGAAAAACCAAAGAAACCCTAGGAGGCTTGTGTGAGATACTGCCCCTCTGCACTTCGCTCAGGGTGTACGTAGAGTGGGACCCCGTGCTTACCCCACGCAGGATGGGCACACAGGGAACAGGCGGGAATTCTGCGCACCCAAGCGCAGAAGACAGGATTGGGAAGGGGGCGGGGGTGAGGTGGGCTCTGCTTTCCTGGGGATCAATTTGCAAATACCTCTGCCCGGAGTTACCCGTACCAGCCCAGCTCCTGTAGACTAGTCTTCCGACAGTTTGGAGAGGGTGACACCAAGTGGCCAACCCTGAGACTACACCTTACAGCCTCAGGTTTAGCGCAAGCCTGGAAGCGGCTCCTATGCCCTCCAGCTTGGTCTTGAGCAGGGCGCTGCATCTCTCTGGGTCCGTTTTCTCAGCTGTCAAGTGGAAATAATGCTGCCTACCTGGCAGGCGGAGGTGAGGATGAAATGAGGTAACCCACGGAAATCGTCTCCGGAGCCGCTAGGTTGCACAACTTGAGGGGGCGCCCTACATGAAATTGTGTCACCCAGCAAGTGCCTGGAAACCCGTGGCTCTCAAGATCATCATCTCCCAAACTTCTAGTTTCCTTCCCCTCCCCCCAGGGTGATTCTAAGGCAGAGTCTCCCCAAGTACAGACCAAGTGGTGCTTCATGGGAAGGGCCCACAACATAACCAACAAATAGCATCCTCTTTCCTTTCCATGGCTCTGATTGCATCGAAGCACCGGGCTCAGGTTAATTCCAATATGTCTTTCGTGCCTTCTAACATCCACCTGTCTCCCTCTTGAACAAAAGGAGGGCGAGCCCCAGACTTAGAGCCTTCAGAAGGCAAGGTTATTTGACCGCAGTTTAATCATCAAGTTAAAAGTTTTCTTCATACTTCTTTTTTGTAGTCACCTTCTATTGAGGGCAAGGGGTGGTTTTCCATTTACAATAGATTCGGTTGATTGCATGATTGCCAATGTTTATCATGCCTTCCTACCGGCATTTCCCTGGTGACTCTACTGATGTCAGGCGTGGTGGTGTGGCTTCCTGGGGCCAATAGAACGTGAGCCAAGATTCGAAGCAGAAGCTTGGAGAGCCAGCATGTGGTTCTGCCACTTGCCCTTTACTTTCTACTGGGAGAGTGGCCTGCCCCAGGGATGGGCTATTTCTTCAACCTGAATCCCAGAGTTAAGAGGACACATGGGCCAGAAATAAACCTTCATTATTAACAACCCATTGAGATTCTGGGATTGTTTGTTATTGCAGTGAAACCCAGCCTAAGTTGACTGATACCGTAGAGATAAAATGTTTCCTTTAAAAAATAAATAACTTAAGTAAAATAAATACGTTTGTTTAAAGAAAAATATTCAGTAGATAATGGTGCAGAAAGTAGGACATGCATAATGAAGGCAGTGATTGGAGGACTGAAGTTTGGGAAACACTGGTGCAGGGTTTTGTTTTGTTTGCTTAATATTTATTTATTCATTGATTTGAGAGAGAGAGAGAGCGGAAGGGAGAAAGAGGAGAGATAAACATCAATTTTGTTGTTCTACTTATTTATGCATTCATTGGTTGATTCTTGAGTATGCCCTGACCGGGGATTGAACCCACAACCTTGGCATATTGGGACGATGCTCTAACCAATTGAGCTACCCAACCAGGGCCTGGTACAGGGTTTTAAGTGTGAAAATTGTTACTCCAGGTTGCAGGTGGCTCACCTCAGAGCCCCCAAACATCACTCAATTTACATTTCAAACTCTCCAGTCTGCCTCCCACCATGTAGCCAGAGTGAGTTTTCTAAAGTACAAATCTGATCGGGTTCCTCCCTTGCTCTAACCTCTTGGATGGTTTCCTAGTGCCCTCAGAACAATCCACATTCTTCCTCATGACCTAAGAGGCCTGTCCCATCATCTCCATCTTCTCTCCCTCTCCCTCTTCCTGCTCTAGCCACACTGATTTCTTTGCTATTCTTCAAACAAGGCAAGCATGCTCTTGCCTCAGGGCCTTTGCATTTCCTATTATTATCTGAGATCCCCATCCAACCCCCTCCCCGCCCCCCACACACACATCTCTGCTTAAATGTTTTCCTCAAAGAGTTTTTCCCACACCATGCTGTATAAAACAGCAATCCCCCATTCTCCAGCCACCCCCTTATCCTGATTGTTTTCTCCATATTACCTATTACCTCCTGACTGTATTACATATTTGTTCATTGTCAGTATTCTCCGTTAGAAAGTTAGCTCCTTAAAGGCAAGGATTTTGTCTGTTTGTTGTTGTTTTTACTACTGTTGCCTTAGTGCCTAGAACAGTGATGGCGAACCTTTTGAGCTCGGCGTGTCAAAATTTTGAGAAACCCTAACTTAACTCTGGTGCCATGTCACATATAGAAATAGTCATAATTTTTTTATATATTTGCAACCATAGTAAAAAAATATTTATATTTTTGATAATTTATTTTATATATTTAAATGCTATTTAACAAAGAAAAATCAACCAAAAAAATGAGTT
>NW_006286974.1:866311-878635 GCF_000327345.1 Myotis davidii | reverse complement strand
GTGAAGCTTACCCGAGGCACATGTTGACAATAACGAGGCCGTTTCCAGAATTGGGCATTTTGTCACTTGAGTAAAAATAAAATGTCATGAGTAAATATTAATCTCTTTATAGTGCAATTCTTAACCTTTTTATATTAATGTCAATATTGGAACAATGTATCTTGGATGTTCTCACTATGTGTCTTGCTACACAACACCAACGTACATGTTTACATCCGGTTTTAGAATTGCATTATTGATCATGAGTAACGTGAGTAATAATATTACTCGAGTGATGCCCAACTCTGGCCGTTGCAAGAGACAAATATTTGAATTATGCAATTTTTTGTCTCTGTCGATGCGTGTCACCCAAAATGAGTTCGTGTGTCACCTCTGACACGCGTGACATAGGTTCACCATCACTGGCCTAGAACCCTGCCTAGAACATAGTAGGTGCTATGTAAGTATTTGCTGAATGAAGGAATCTTACCTAATAATAGACAAACATGTAAATTGACCATCCCTCCGCTATGCTTACCAGCCAATCAGGAGAGTATGCAAATTAACCCAACAAAGATGGTGGTTAATTTGCATATGTAGGTGCAAAGTGGCAGAGCAAAGACTGAAGGCTCTGGCCGGAGCAATGACGACTGAAAACTCTAGCCAGAGGAGTGAAGGCCTGGGTCCCCAGTGCCGGAGGAAAACCGGTGCTGGCAGCCAGGGGAAGGGAAAGCCTATTGCACGAATCTCTTCATGCAACAGGCTTCTAGTGAATAAATTATGGCAAAGGCAGACACCAGCAGCTCTAGGCCTAAGTTGTGTTAGCATCATGTCCAGCTGATAAAAAAAACAACAACACCAAAACTTCTTCTCAGTGGTTCAGGATTGAGTCTCATTGGCTACCTCATTCACATGTCTCTCCCTGAACCAATCACTGTGGCCAGGAGAATGGAATAGACTGATTGGCCAGGCTTAAGTCACATGGCCATAGTTAAACCTAAAGTAAGCTAAGCCCCACCTAAGCCATATGGACTGGGAGTGAGGCAGGAGTATTCTGTAAGAAAATTATGATACTGTTTTTTTGAGGAAATCGATGCCAAGTAGGTAAAAACAAGCCATCCACCTCAAAAAGGTAAGTTATTCACCTAGCTGGGTGCCTAAAACTTATTGTGGGTCCTATGAGTGAGGAGCCTTATTTAGGATCAATAAGACCGAATTTATAGCTAAAAGACAGAGCAGGTGATTCAGGCAGTCCCTACACACTAGTATATCCATGACATTAAAACATTGTTGAAAGAGGTTAGAAATTTGGAGCCAAAAGAAATCTCCATTTTCTTTGCGCAACTTCTTACATAATCAGCAAAAAGTAATCTCTCTTCTGACACAGAGGATGACACCCTTCAGAAGAAATTTAAAAATAACCATTGTTGGCTGTAATCTATTACTGTTGATTAGTTTGAGGACCCACATGTGCTTATTGCATGATAGAACCATAAGGCATACCACAAAACCTATGACCAGCCAAGAGAGGCATCCTGAAGTTGGCAGTCACGGTCAGCTGAAATTCTGAAACCATATGGCATAGTGCTGTTACTGGGAATGAGTAATCTACTTTGTTCTAGAATTGAAATTTTAAACTCTTTAATAACGCCTCCAGTGGTAAAGTCTGAGAGTTGTCTGTCAATGTCAGTTTTCCCCTTGTATGATGATAGCACTGGCTGCTCAGAATAAAGACTACATTTCGCAGCCTCCTCTGCAGCATGGAGCCACCATGTGACTGGGGTATGGCCAATGAGATGTGAGCAGAACAAGGAAAAGTAAACATGGTAGCTAGCCTTTTGGACTGTGGGATGGACAACATGCTGCCCATGATAGAGGAAGAAGTTGGGGCTCAAGTCCCTGACAACTTCATGGTGTAGAGCCACCACGCCAATCAAGCTTCTGTGTGAGAGAAACTTTTAATGTATTTCAGTCTCTTAGGTTGAAATTATATTCTAAATAATACACCTCTAAAGAAGTTAGTCTGGCTTAGAAGATGTCATAAAATATATACATGGGATAAAGCTATTTTTTTAACAGAAGGAAGTACACAATTTTGATCCATTTGTATCAGCTTATTCCTCTTCAACAAATGGCTGAGACTATCTAAGGAAGCTACCTGGCCAGGGAGCCCCTGTATCTTAGCTGCTTTAACAAAATCACCCTTTGGAACCTCTCATTTAAGTCCTCCAACCTACTAACTTTGGCTGTTAGTAGCATATGGGGAGTCTTTTTAAAATACAGATTCCTGGGCCTGGGCCAAGTCATTTGAAGAAGTGGGATATGTGGAATTTGTCATTTAAAAAATACTTGCTGTCTTAACAGCTGACCCTGAACAAGTTATCGAAGTTGCCAGTTCTGCCATTCCCTCAGCCACAAAATGGGAGTGGTAATAGCACCTGCCACAATCAGGCTGCTGTGAAGGTGGCTCCAGGCATAGTGCCTGGAACTGAGATCGATAAGCACTAGTTATCCTTACGCCTGTTGATGGGAGCCTGAATTACTGTAAAGATTATGGAAGACAATTTCACTGCCTACCAAGATCAATTCTTATGTACTTAAATATGTACAATTAGACCCACCAAAATGAAGACTGAAAGCAGGCTGTGATTGCTCTCACTTGTCCAGTCCATGCCCCAAAATGCTCCTTGCAGCATACATTTATTCAACAAGCGTTTATTGAGCACCTACACGTGAGTCGGGTAATACAGGCTATGCTGCGGTGACAAACCCCCAAATCGCAGCGACTTAATACAGCAAAGGTTGATGTCTTGCTTTCACATTTTGATGCAGACTGAGTGCTGCTCTCCTCCTTGTTACTATGCCATCTGGAGCTCGTGGACTTGGAGCTGGACATGGCAGGCAAAGAGACAGCTAGACGGTCACGTGGGATTTTCTTAAGGGCTAGGCTGGAAGTGGCCTACATCCCTTTTGCACAGCCCATTGGGAAGAAATGAGCCACGTGGTTCCAGCCTAAGTGCAAGGGAGGCTGGGAAATGCAGAAGAACATTGTCTCTGTGCTCTCTGCTATGTTCAAGGGACTGTTCTAGGAGTTGGGGTCCCAGAGGTGAGCAAGACCAGCAAGATCCCTGCCTTCACTGAGCCTCCCTTGTAATTAACATCTATTCTAAACAAGACCCCACATGTATGTCATATTGCACTTGAGCAAGAACCTCTGAAACATACACTTTCAGAAGTTAGGGCGATTGCATCAGAGGCTCTATGCATTTGTCACTTTGGCCCACATGGTCAAATTGCCCTCCATAGGACTGAACGTTTTCCACTCCCACCAGCAGGTACGAGAGTGCTTCCTCCTCTGAGCCTTGCCAACACGAGGTGTATCAGACTTTTGGATTTTGGCCAATCTGATGGGTGAGAAATGATCGCTCTGTGTACTTTTAATCTGCATTTTTCTTATTATGAAGGAGGTTGAACATCCTTTTATATGTTTATGAGCTTTTTGTATTTCCTTTTCTTCGAACTGTGTGCTCATATTCCTTATCTATTTTTCTACTGACATTATTAAATGAAAAAGCGAAGGGGCAGAACAGAATGCATATTTTAATCATTTTTGTAAATTAAAACAATATTTTGGCATATATGGATAAATAGTCCTACATACGCATAAAAGGTTTCTAGAAGCAACCACAGGAAACTATTAGTAGAGAGTTAGACTTGGTGCCTTTATTTACTTGTATTTTTTTTGTTTTGTTTTGTTTTTGTCTATGAGCTAAAAAAAAAAAATAAAGTTATTATTTTAATCCCCTGAATTTGGGGATGATTTGTTATACCTGAGTGCTATTTTTTAACCTTTCTGAATGACTTCACTTTTTAACCATGCACAAGTATTACTTGTATTATTTTTTAAATGTCAATCTTTTATTTGTCTTTATATTTTTGTATTTTAAAAACTATAATATATGTCATTTTAATTTTTAAAAATTAGAATTACACTGTATCAGCAAAAACATCACCATCAGGAATTGGAGCCAGACCCAGAATTCAGGTCAAGCCTCACACTTTATAAGTGTTCAAGAAATATTAGTTGGATGAAAAGAAATAGAAGCTTCTCTGTGACCAAATCACAAAAGACCCCAAATGTAAAATTATAATACTGTTTTGTTTTCAAGATGAACAAGAGAGAGATCAAAGTTAGTTACTCTTTCAGATTTTTTTTTTTAAGGTGAGGAGGCTGGCCCCTCACCTGAAAAGTATTCTCTGTGACAGTGCCTGTCAGTATTGGTATCTCATTGGTCGAATTTGGGTCATGTGCCTATCTCAGCCAATTAGTGGTGCCCACAGTGGGCCACTCATTGATCACTCCCCATTCCTCAAGCCAGAGGTGGTGTCTACACCACCCAAACCATGGGGACCTAGAGCAATGGAAGTGTGGTTTCGCCCAAAGGAAAAGTGGAGTGCTAATATCAGAAGAAGGAACCACAGATGCTGGAAAGCAAAACAGCCTCACCGTCCACCACAAACACCTACTATATGCAGGGCACTGCAAGCTGAGGGGATCTGATGGTGAACAAGACAGACAGTTTCCCAGCCCCTAAGGAATTCACATCTTAGTGGGAGAGATTTTTAAAAAGAGTAAACTAACAAATGTTTTAAAAATTACAAATTGTGATCATTTCTATGAAAGACAGACAAAATACTCAAAGTATTTTGAGTAAGATAGTTAGAAAGGAGGTGACATTGAAACTGAGACACAAAGGGCGAGAAGGAGCAATTAGGTAGCCATAGGAGGAAAGTCAAGTTGGATTCCTACTTCCCACCCTAACCAGGACAAAGTCCAAATAGATCATAGAGTTAAACAAACATGGTAGTAAAATAAAATTGGTGTAAACCTTTCCTAACTCCAGGCTGTAAAAGACCCTGCTAATAAAGAAGCAGAACCCAAATGTCCTAAAATGAAAGACAGATAAATTTGACAACATAAAAATGTTAAAAAGCAATCTTTATGGCTAAAAACAGTCCTACTAAATTAAAATGCCAAAAGACAAATTGGTCTAATTTGGGCTAATCTCAAAGGACTGATTGACCTAATATGCAAAGTGTTCTGACAAATCAATAAGAAAAAGATCAACTCAGTGTGAAAATGGGGGGGAAATTACTCACAGAGAAGGAAAAACAAATGGCTTTTAAACATAAGATGCTCGATTTCACACATGATAAGAGAAATGAGATATCACCCTCCCCCATCAGGTTAACAAAAATCCCAGCCTGACAACCCACTGTGTTGGTAAGAGTAGAGAAAATGAGCACTTCTCATACATGTGAGTTAAACCAATGCAGCTCCACAAAAACGCTTTGGTAATATTTATTAAATTTAATGAAAAATTAATATTTAGTGCTTTTAGGAATTTACCCTACAGCTTATTTCTACATCTGCTAAATGACATATATACAGTTATCCATTATGACATTATTTTTTAATATATTTTTATTGATTTCAGAGAAGGAGAGAGAGATAGAAACATCAATGATGAGAGAGAATCATTGATCGGCTGTGTTCTGCATGCCCCCCTACTGGCGATCGGGCCCACAACCCAGGCATGTGCCCTTGACCAGAATCAAACCCGGGACCCTTCAGTCCGCAGGCTGATGTTCTATCCACTGAGCCAAACCAGGTAGGGCATGACATTATTTTTAATAAAAAGAAACAATGCCTATTCATAAAGGGCTGGATAAGTGTCAGTCTACACATACAGTGAAATACTCTTTCGTGATATTAAAAGGGACAGCTGTGTGTGAACTGGTAAGTAAAGCCCATGCCAGAACCTTCTAAGCAAAACAAAACAATGTGCAGCCCTTGCGGTGTGGCTCAGTTGGTTGGAGCGTCATCCCCTACACTGAAAGGTCATGGGTTCGATTCCCACTCAGAGCACATACCCAGGTTTCAGTTTGATCCTGTTCGATCCCAGGAGGCAACTGATAGATGTTTCTCTCTCTCTCTCTCTCTCCCTCTCTCTCTTTATCCCCCTCCCTCCTTCTCTCTTCCTCTCTAAAATCAATTTTACAAAAAAAGACAATGTACAGAGTCATGTGTATAGCATACTCTCATTTGTAACATTGTAAGGTGGTGGAGAGGAAAAGAATACATATTCATATTTGCTAACATATGCAAAAAATATCTTAGAAGGATATGCAAGGGACTAATAACCAGATGCTAGAGGGAGCAGCATATGCAAAAGGCCCCAGGGTTTAAAAAAAGTGGTAAATTCCAAAGCCTAAGAGTGTGGCCGGGAAAGACGGCATGTGGCAGGTGGTGGCCAAATGCTCCAGAGCCTTTTGGGCCACCATATTTAGGAGTCTGGTCTTGAGCCCAAGTGCAATGGGAAAACATTCAAAAGAAGAACATGATTTGATTCACATTTTTAAGAATATATATTTTTATTGATGTCAGAGAGGAAGGGAGAGGGAGAAAAAAGATAGAAACATCAGTGAAGGGAGAGAACCATCGAATGGCTGCCTCCTGCATGCCCCACACTGGGGTGGAGCCAGCAACCCCTGACTGGGAATCAAACCTTGACCTCCTGGTTCACAGGTCAACGCTCAACCACTGAGCTATGCCGGCTGGGCTCGATTAACATTTTAAGAGCATCTTGCTGCCACTTGGAGACGCTATTGGAGGAAAGCCAGGTGGACATAGGGAGACTAATTAGGAGTCTGGACAACTCTCTAATGGCTGGACCAGCTGGTGGCTGTGGAGATGGTGAGGAGCAGACAGGTTGAAAGGAGAGTCCGAAGTTGGAATGCATGGGTTGGGTGTAACTGGGAAGCAAAGGGAAGACTGGAGGCTGATTTCTGGCTTGTGTAGCATGTGAGTGGTGACGGTGTTGACTGAGCTGTGAAGACGAGGAAGGGGCCCAGGCATGGCTTGCATGCGGGTGTGCTCCAGGGTAGGGCACGTTAACTTTGAGAGGTCGGTAAAACAACTAAGTGGCAGCATCACTGGGCAGTTGGGTGCCTGAGCCTGCAAAGGGGGAAGCCAGTAAGAACTGAGTAACAAAAACAGATCCTGCATGGATCCCAAATCGGGGCCCAGTGCCTACCCCACAGAAGTGCAGACCCATGTTCACGAATGTTCATAGCAGCTTTATTCATAATAGACCAAAACTGGGAATTGCCAAAGTGTTCTTCAACAGCAAAATGAAAGAATTTTGATTTATAGATAATAGATAGATGGCATATGCTAAAATAATGAAAAGGAACGAGCTAATATACACACAACATGAGTGAATCTCACAACATTATATTGAGCAAAAGAAGTCGGAAACCCAGGAATGAATACTGTGTTAGTCCATTACATCGCGTTCTATAATTGGTAAAACTAACTTATGGTGATAAAATCCACAATAGGGGTTACCTCAGGTCGGGGAGGGGGAGGAAATAGACTGGGAAGGAAACGGGGAAATTTGGGGGAAGGGGTGGAAACGTTCAACGTGAAAGACAGCCACCAGCACCAACACACAGTGAACGGGGTCCGAGAGCAAACCACAATCGCAGGGAGCAGGTGACGAGGCATCTGAGTGGGAGACTGGGGACCAGGGTTTGCATCCCAGCTTTGTCCTTCCTAGCAGGCCTGCCTATGGCTGTGCAAGTTGTGGACTGTCTAACTCTAGGGGGCGCCTTTGCATTGAGGTCTCCACATGATGCCCCTAGTGTTCTAGCATCACAGTACTTGTACATGGGGCTCTGACCCACTGTCTTTCCCTCGAAAGTAATAATGACAGAACTTCACACTGGGGGCTCCTGGGAGGCAGACAACTATCTTGGAAGTTTTCAGAGCCCCCAAGTCTAGCATAAGTCCATTAAGTTGGCTCTCAGTAAATGATCCTTGACTGAATACGTGAACTAACAAGTGAAGGAGAGAGGGAGGGTGAATATGTGTCCAGTGATTGACAGTGTGTATCGCGTTTCCACAGCCCTCACAACGTCCCAGTAAAGAGGGCAGCATCATGTAGTGGCTGTGGGCCCAGGCTCGGAAAGCAGACTGCCTGCTTCAAGTCCCTTTGAGCCTCTGTTCCTCATCTCTAAAGAAGACGTGGTAATGATGATGCCTGCCTAGAAGGGTTGTTGTGAGCATTAACTGAGATGCATAAAAAGCACTTAACCTGGGCCTGGCCCAGCCTTGTCAGGTAGAATTAGGTTTGGCTATATAAAACAGAAAACCCAAATAAGAGACTCAAGTAAGAAAGACATTCTCTACCCCCCATCCCATACGCTTAAGAAATCGAAAGGTGTGGCATCTAGGGTTGGAATGATTAATACACAGTCATCGGGGTCCTCGGCTTCTATCTTTTTGCTCCATCATCCTCCAAGATTACCTCACAGACCAGCATGTCCACATACCAGGTCTGAAGGAGGAGTGAAGAGGGGCAGAAGGTGTGTGCCTGCCGGTTTTAAGCCCCGCCCACCACCTTCTGCTGGCTTCTTACTGTCCGCCCCTAGCTGCATGGAGGGCACACTGCTGCCCGGAACCCTCAGGGTCTGGGAAGAAGGAATGCATACCGGGAGGCAGCCGGCCATCTCTGCCACACGAGGGCCCCCAAAATATTAGCCGTCCTCTCCATTTTATAGAGGAGAAAAGAAGCGCAAAGAAGTTAGGTAATTTGCCCAAAGTTTTATTCAATTCATTCAATAAATGTTAACTGTATGCTTATGATGTGCTGGCCCCTTAGGATACAAATGCTGAAGCATCATCGTTATTATTCGTTTATTAGTATCTTGATCCCTTCGCAGAAGTAAAAATGGTCACTTCTCAACTTTAGATTATTTTGCAAGTGAATTTATCTTCAAAGGGTGCCGGCCTCCACTATGTATTAAAAAAGCAGAAAAACAGGAAATGAAAATTCCCCATTTTCCGTTGAATCCAGGCCAGAAACTGAACTTGGGAATGATAAAGTCATACCCGCTCAGGAAGAACTGGATTTTAAAAGCTGGCATCTTAAGGTTTTTATCAAGCACTTAGCTGCCATCCTCTCAATTCAATAAGAGGAAAGAAAGACCAAGGGTTTGTTTTGTGTGTTTTTTTAACTTTTTTTAAAAAACAAACAAACAAAAAAATCAAGAGATTTGGGTTCTTCTGAAAAGGCCAGAAGAGCCGAAGCTTAACATTTTACGACCCCGAGAGAAATCAGTTTCCTGGAGGAACAAAAGGCAAGACAGGATCTGTTGAGAAGCAGATTCTGTGGGGGCCACAGGCGGCCTTGAAGCTGAACCTCAGAAATAGCATCTGTCCCCTGGATATTTTGGGAGTGTCCTCAGCAGAGCACGGCAGCAGCCAAGGCCCAGTTTGTACATCTTCTCCAAGGGCGCACCTAAAGAATGCATTACCCGGCCTCCCCTTAACGCCCCCGGGCCCGGAGCTGTGTCAGCAGCAGTATAAATGGGTCCAAGATAAAGGGAGATATTTAAACACCCAGAAATCATCTTCTAATTCAGGAACCGAGCTGCCAAATGTCCTCCTCCCATAATAACTGGAGTTGGGAGTTTGGATTTTGAACCTCTTCTCCTGCCAGGCCTCCAACACGTCTTCGTGTATTAATAGAAGGCAAGGGTAAGGCTTCAGGGGATGTTGGTCATAGGTTGTCTGGAATCAGAAGATTAAGACCATCGGAACCCTTTCTGGGCCTTTGTTTACTCTGTTTCCACTGGGGCTTAAACCGCCTCATCATTGCTGCTCCTGTTACAATGGTTATTAAGCACTTTAATAACTTGCTTAAGAAGTGCAATCCTTTAATTACGGTCCTCCCTAATCGGCGTCATTGTCAGAGGCCGGTTGGAATTGTTCTCTCTGTTTTGCACGAAAGAAAATGAAGGCCTGGGTAAGTGAACAAGTTCAGGGTCAAAAATTACTCAGCACGAGGGAGGTGACAGGATGTGGGTGGGAATGGGAAGGCACTGTGTCAGCCCAGTTTTAAATCCTTGCAGGTCTAAGTTCAAGACATATGCTTTCTTCTCGAAGCAGTGGTTGAAGAGGGCACATGTCTGTAGTGTCTCTGTGTGTTTCTGTGCATGTTGATGTGCTGGAATGTCTGTGTGTGGTGTTTTGTGAGCTGGTCTGTGTATCTTTGTGTGTCTGTGTGTGTTTCTGCGTTTGTGTGTTTGTCTGTGTCAGCGGTGGGCAAACTACGGCCCGCGGGCCAGATCCGGCCCGTTTGAAATGAATAAAACTTAAAAAAAAAAACCCGTACCCTTTTATGTAATGATGTTTACTTTGAATTTATATTAGTTCACACAAACACTCCATCCATGCTTTTGTTCCGGCCCTCCGGTCCAGTTTAAGAACCCATTGTGGCCCTCGAGTCAAAAAGTTTGCCCATCCCTGTTCTATGTGCTTCCGTGTGTATATGTCTGTCTGTGTGTCTGTCTGTGTAAAAGAAGGGACAGAGGTAAGAGAGAGGGAAGATGATCTGAGACAAGAAGAATCAGTTAATAAGGCTTCGGATGGCCGAGCTGGAAGTCCCCTGCTAGCAGAGGGGAGCGGGTGGGGGGAAGGTAAAATGGGTAAAGGGGGCCAATTGTATGGTGACAGACGGAAGCTAGAATTTTAATGGTGAGCATGACGTAGTGTATATGGCTGTCAAATTATAATGTCGCACACCTGAAACTTATATAATGTTATAAACCAATGTTACCTTAATAAAAAAGAAAATAACAGAAAAGCTAATCATCATAAAAAAAATCATCTGGTCGCCGAAACCGGTTTGGCTCAGTGGACAGAGCGTCGGCCTGTGGACTGAAAGGTCCCAGGTTCGATTCCGGTCAGGGGCATGTACCTGGGTTGCGCGCACATCCCCAGTGGGGGATGTGCAGGAGGCAGCTGATCAATGTTTCTCTCCCATCGATGTTTCTAACTCTCTGTCTCTCTCCCTTCCTCTCTGTAAAAAATCAATAAAATATATTAAAAAAAAAAATCATCTGGTCCATATCAAGCTCTCCTTGTTAACTTTGGTAGGTGTGGTAATAGCATAGTGATTTCATTTTTTAAAAAAATTACCAAGTATTTAGTGGTGAAATGACAAGAGGCCTGTGATTTTCTTTAAAATACCCCAGCAAAGAAAAAGCAAGTTGAGGGGAGAGAATAAAATCGAGATTGCTGCCCTGGCCAGGTGGCTCAGTTGGTTGGAAGTATCCCATACACCAGAAGGCTGAAGGTCCGATTCCCTGTCAGGGCACATACCTAGGTTGTGGGTTCGATCCCCAGTTGGGGTTTATATGGGAGGCAGCCAATCAATATTTCTCTCCTTTCCTCTCTCTCTCTAACATCAATCAAAATGTATCCTCCGGTGAGGATTGAAAAAAAAAAATCAGACTGCCAAAATATGGGTAATTGTTGAAGATGGATACTCAGGTGTAAATGACAGGATTCTATTGTTTTATGTTTGAAATTGTCCATAATAATTTCTTTAAAAATTATATATACCAGTTGCTGCAGAACAGCATCCTGTAGGTCAAATAGCACTCATAAAAATCTTTATAACAATGGAATTCGTTGCCAATATTTTAAAATGGGAGATTGCATATAAAAATCTTGATTTCCAGATTTCCTTGAAAAATCCAAAGTTCTAGTCACTCCGGTTCCACACTCCCTTCTGGTAGCAGAGCCGTAAGCACGCCCTTTAGTTGGGGCCTTTGTTCTGTTTGCCTCAGTCCCCACCACTTCTGTTGCTCCAATACCGACACTGCTTCTCATCCCTCTCGGGTCACTGTTTCTCTTTCAATAGGAATGAGAGGAAAGTGAATGAGTTCTCTTGGGACAAAGACCGTTATTTGCCACCCGAATCTCCAGTCTTTCTCAGTAATAGAAACTCCTACACTCTTGGGGGTGGAAATGTATTCAAACATCACATTTCCCAGCTTCTCTTGTATCTAGGGGTGCTCCACCCAGTGTTTCTCAACCAGGGGCAACTTGTCTCCCAGAGGACGTTAGGCAATGCCTGGAGATATTTTTGGTTCTCACAACTGGGGAGGGGGTGCTACTGACACCCAGTGGACAGGGACAGGGATGTTGCTAAACATCCGACGGCACGCAGGACATCCTCCACAACAGAAAATCTACTCAGTCCGCCATGTCGCCATGTCGACAGCGCTGAGTCGAGTGGCCGATGCCATGGGAGTGGAAGCTGACAGTGGGCCTTCTGGGGAGGCGCTCTGGTGCCTTGCCATTCTCCCTCACTTCCCCTGCATTGCAAATGTGAGGGCTGGAGCTCAAGCAGCCACTTTGTGACCTGCAGGAGGGAAATTCCGTGCCCAAGGTGTAAGAAAAGGGAGTTGCTAACAACATCAGAGATACCA
>NW_006286974.1:865510-866286 GCF_000327345.1 Myotis davidii | reverse complement strand
GAATGTTGACTGCCAGACTGCTTGTACGTGAAAGCAATCTCGAATTCGTTTAAGCCACGGGAGCCCAGTCTCTGACTGGCAGCCAAGTGCAATTGCTAAATGGTTTGTCTCTGTGCCTCGTTCTCTATGCTAGTGGGGAAAGGAGAGGCAGACTAAAAGGCCCAGATGTAAAGGAAAGACAGAGAAAGCATTATTCTTTGTGGTGATGACCCAGCCTGCTTCCCTCCTTGAGGTCACTTCTTGGCCCCTGCAGGTATCTCCTGGCCTGGTCCAACTCCTTCCCCCCAAAAATGAGGAACTGAGGCCCTCAACAGGCTAATGACGGCACAAGGGCTAATCCGCAATCTGGTCCTTCTCTCTTCCCATTTCCAAGAAGCTAAGGCCCATGTGGTGGTGAAGAATGTGGTTTCTGGAGCCAGACTGCCTTGGTTCAAACACCACTGACTAGCTCTGTGACTTCAGGCAGCTCATTTAACTTCTCTGTCCCTCAGTTTCTCATCAATAAAATGGAGATGATGATAAAGTACCTAGTGCCTAGGGCTGTGAGGGGAATTCATGGGGTCCCAGCAGAGGAGAGTTTTATTTATTTATTTATTTTTATTTAAATCTTTATTGTTCAGATTATTACCGTTGTTCCTCTTTTTTCCCCCCATAGCTCTCCTCCACCCAGTTCCCACCCCACCCTCTGCCCTTACCCCTCCCACTGTCCTCATCCATAGGTGTATGATTTTTGTCCAGTCTCTTCCAGCACCCTCACACCCTTTTCCCCCCAAGAA
>NW_006286974.1:855341-864552 GCF_000327345.1 Myotis davidii | reverse complement strand
GCAAGAGTTGCTTCAGTGGGGCTTTAATGCTCACTGAGTCTGCCCCCTGAATGTGTCCCTTATGGATCTGAGGAGTTGTAATCTGGATGGTCCCACTCTGACCACTGGTTACACTGGCTCTTGTATCTCTAAGGAGGTGCTAATTTAGCCTCTTCCTGAGGCTACCCAGCAGGAGCTATGGAGAGATCTGCAGATTTCATTTCTTTGTTTGGTGTTTGGAGGTGCCCAGATGAGGCCCAGCTGTGAAGCAATTCAAGCTGCTGTGAGGCCTTGGACCTTCTCTTGGAAGTTCTGGGTCTGTCTGACCCAGCTGCAGTTTGTTAGGTAATTTTCAGATTGCAAAGGGCCAGGGCATTCATATGCAAATGCCTCTGCGCAGAGCTTGGGTAGGGCAGGGTTTCAGGGAATCAACAGGGCAGAGCAAACAGCTATGGCTGATCCTCAGCCCTGCCCTAAACGGCCCCGCATCTCAGTGTCCCGGTAATCGCTGCAAGCACCTCTGAGAGAAAGCCACCCTGGAGTTCCAAGATCTGCTCGCTGCCAGACAGTCCAGTTTCTCCCCGTATGAGTCTGGGTCCCCAGAGACTTCCCAGAACTGGAGTTCAGAGCAGTCGGGGGCTTGTGACTCCCTCCCGATTCAAAAAGAAAGCCGTGTCCTCAGTTGCCAACCCTTGCCGCATGCGCCTCTGTACCTCTGCACTTTACTTCCACACCGCACCTCCTCTGAGTCTCAGTGTGCTTTTCTCCTTCCTTCTAGTTGTAGAATTTCCACTCAGCCAGCCTTCCTGTGGTTCTGGATGATGTCCGTTTTGTCTTTTAGTTGTATTTTTTTTTTCAGAAGGAGAGTTTTATGAATGGATTATTTATAAAGGTGTGGGCAGGGCATAGGGACCCCACAGATGCTGCAACATCCCAGGGCTAGTAACAGATGGGGTGTTATCACCACTCAAAACTAGCGGGGGGAGTCCAACCCCTAGACAGTAATGGAGAAGGCGTTATCTAGGCCTGAAGGGGCAACGATGAAATTTGCTGCCAGATCTGTAGAGGAGCCCTGCAGAGAGGCTGCCTGAAGGAGCTGTGGCCTGCAGTCGAGGGACACAGTAGCCCATAGTGACCCCACAGGAGAGCTGGGGAATGAACACCCAAGCATACTCTACTCCCTTCCTCCCATCTCCTGCCACAATCTCTCATTGGTCAAACCCAATTAGAAGGCAGAGGGCAAGAGAGCCCTTTGACGCTGTCTATGGTACATAAGTCGCAGAGCAGAGTGGAGGAAGCTGGAAACCAGGGCATCCTCAGCTCTATTCTTGAGAGCTTCTGGGTTGTGCCATTGGAAGGAAAAAAGTGCCAGCTTCCTCCCCTTTTCCTGTTTCCACTCACAAGATGGAATAGGGCAATGATGGCAGGAGCTAAAGCAGCCCCATTAGACCAGGAAGTGGAAGTTGCATGTTGAGGGTGCCAAGCAACAAGACAGCCAGAGTCTGAATCCCAGACAATGGGGGACCACCAGGGCCAACCAAACACTAACTTATAGGCTGTGCCATGAGAGAGGATTACATTTTTATTCTGATCATGCCAGTTATTTTGGCTTTTATTACAGCAACTGAACTGATAGCCTGACCAATACAAGATTTAAGTCAGCTATCTGCTCAGATTTTGGAACTCTTTTAGGTGAAGCTTTTTAAAATAAGCAAAGTGACTGGAAAGTTACAGACTGCTCAAAAATTCTGTTAAGGAATGTGCTTTCCAGGGAGTAGTGTTTGGCAAAAATAAATAAATAAATAAATAATCTAAAATTCCTCTGGAATTGAGATGTTCACTAAACCACGTTCACATGTCAGCAGCCCAACCACTCTAAGTTCACAAGGGATGCAAGACCGAGCTGCCTCCTAGTAGCTACCAAACAAATCCTGAGATGAATTCTGAGTGGACCAATTTGTCACTACCCATCCCTGAACCAATCATTGTGATCATTGTACTTCAGCCACTCTGATTGGCTGGTGCTAAGTCACATGCTGTCTGTCAGTGGGTGTCACTGGAACCTCCTGGACAGAGAGAACTGTGGGAAGGGGTGGCTCCCAGTGGAAATGCAGGGTGCTTGGCACAGAAGAGAATGCAATAGTTGCAGGAGAGCCCCAAGTCAGCAAACTTCCTCCACACTCACCAGTATGAAAAGAAAATTAGAAACAGCATAACGTATCATGGACCCCAGGGTAGCTGCTGTGGGATTTCCCATCAGCCACTCCGCATCATTTCTTTTTGGCAAATGAAAGTATTGAGCCAGAATCACTCTTCCTAGCCAAAATTCAACATGTGTGACGATCCCCAGAACGTAACTAAATAAATAGGAACGAGCGACGCCGCAGGCTGGAGGCCCAAGGGACATTTCCAAAGCTACCAACAGAGCATCCTCTGTGTTGCAGTAACTTTCTGTGAAATACAACAAAGGAGTTCATGTGAAATAAAGGCGGTGATTATGTACCAAAGGGTGGGGTGTGAGGCTTTTTAATGCCACGGGAAAGATGAGGTCCTTCCACCCAGTGAATAGGAGTCATCTGCTTCTGCTCCAAATGGCATTATTACAGGAGTGCTGTTAATCAAAGAACAGCGTGCTCCACCCTGTACTTTGGGGGAGATTTAAAGCAAGACTTTGCATTGAGATCTAAGCGATGTCTTAGTTGGAAACCCCCAACTGCAAAGCTTGTGTCTTCGTTTGGTTTTCCCCAGAGGCAGACCCTGAGACAAAGATTCAAGGGCAAGCCATTTATTTGGAAGCAGAAAGAGGGAAGAGGAAAGTGAGCCAGGGAAGGGAAGACAACCAAACTAAGCAAGTTATCAAGACCTGTACTGTGGGCAACTGGAGCTTAATCCTGGTGTAGGTCACACGTCTCTGAGTTGTCCTACCTGAGGGACGGGAGGCTGGGGTATCTACGCACCACTCCGTCCATGCATCCTGAACTGCTGCTGGGGGATGGGCAGGAGCACAACTTGTCCTGCTGTGCTTGATCCCAACAGCCAGGGAAAAACACCAAACTCACAAGAAGATGCAGACGCTAGCAGCTAAAAGCGGGGCTGACGGTAAACACCTCAGGGCCACAGACAGCAAAATGCTACTCCCCAGGTGTACATTGTTTATTTGGGAGGCAATCCCAGGAAGAACCATGAAGGAATGGGAAAGAGAGCAAGGAAAGGGAGGACCACCCATCACAGGTGTGTCCATGAGCCGGTTACCGGTGTGGGCAACCGGGGCTCAATCCCAGTGGAGGCCTCTGGGAGGTGGTGTGAAGCACATTTCAGAATTGTCTTGTGGATGGGCGAGGAAGCTGGGACATGTATCCACGTTGCCCTTCTCACAATGGTTGAAGATGGTGCCACCAGCTCCCAGGCCGTTCCCTGTGGCCTGCTGCCTCCCAAGCACACCGGCCCTCTGCGGAGATGCAGATGCTGGAGGGTGGAAGCCATCGGCATGCGCAGAACTGTCCAGCAAGCTGCAGGCTGTCCTCTGGGGTGAGCTGAGGGGCAACCATGGGCCCTGACACTGGCCAGGAAACTCAGGAGAAGGAGGGAAAGGGGAAGAAGCTACAAAACCAACATTGACCAAGTTCAATAGCATTTGACATCCATTAGCACATCTAATCTTGCTGTAATTCCATTTTACAAATGAGAGAACTGGGGTTCGGAGAAGGACTGTGACCTGCTCTGGGTTGGGTGGCAGTTAAGTGGCAGTGCTGGGATTCCAGACCAGAATTAATCTACGAGGACAATGTCCTTCCCCTCCCTCGTACATTTATTTTTCTCCCAAATGATGTTTAGAGAGTTATCAAGACAGAAGCCAAAAGAAGCCTTCTGGTGTCTTCAGATTTAAAAAATACTTTACACAAGATAGTTTTCATTTGCACTCTCACTCAGTCAACACATTTATTAAGCCTCTACTATATGCAATACAAAAAGAATGAGACAGACAAAATCCTTGTCCCTCCGGTGTATACTACAGCCGGGGAAAGAGACACTAAACAGCAAGGGCAGCATGGATCTTAGAGTGGGCAAAGGGGATGGGGCAATGGAGGGTGTCACCTGATCACAGCTGTGATGCAGGCTTCTAAACCTCCGTGCATTGTAGGATGTTTAGTCTTGCAGAACTGGACATTCGATAGGGTAAATCTTACTGTAGGTGGATTTTTGTCTTAATAAAAATAGTAAAAAAAATTATTTCAGAAGACTCTACAGTAAGAGTGGCACATTTGGGAGGGGACAGGTGTTGGCAAGCTTGGTAAGAACTCAGAAGCAAATCTTGACTTCAGTGAGGGAACCTGTGAAAGTCCAGAACCATTTGGAACACCCTTCTGTATAAGCACCTGGGAGAACTTTATGGAAATGCAGGTGTGTGGTGTTGGAAGTGAGTGTTGGGGTCTAGCCCCAACGGGTCCAGGGGTTCCCGAAGGTGTTGACGGAGTCAGCGAAGGAGGCAGCGTTCAGTTGATCATCATGGCGAGGCTCTGGGGGTGCAACTGGATTTCACACCTGGCTGTGAGCTCAGCGATGGGAAGACCTCCAAGGCTGAAAGGGGGAAATTCAGCTGAGCAGAAAGCATCCTGTTTGCTCAAACTCTTGGCCATCTTCAGATTATAGACATGTTTAGTCGTAACTCCATTTCAGGAGCTTTGTAGATCTTCTCAAAATGTGTCACCAAAACCTAGTCTCAGCCCGGCCGGCATGGCTCAGTACTTGAGCATCTACCTATGAATCAGGAGGTCCTGGCTCAATTCCTGGTCAGAGCACATGCGGGGTTGCAGGCTCCATCCCCAGCGTGGGGCGTGCAGGAGGCAGCCGATCGATGCCTCTCTCTCATCATTGATGTTTCTATCTCTCTCTCCCTCTCCCTCTTCTCTGAAATCAATAAAAAATATATTTAAAAAAATAAAATAGTAATGCTGAAGTCTTAAAAAAAGTAAACTAGTCTCAGAAGCAGGAGATGACATAACAGTGGAGATTTAGGCAGATCTTTAGAATCACATCTGGCCCATCCAAATCCCAAAGCGAAGTGGGATTTTTTTTTTTAATGAGACACTTTGGTGCCAATAACAATAAAATCTGATGAGTCAATGACCCTTACAATTTCAAAACCGTGGTTTTTATTTCATGGCTGGTGGGGTCTTCCACATAAATCACAATATTAACACTGGAACAAACAATTTTAAACAGATGGCAACATGGCAGAGGCATAGAGCAACGTCTGTATGTTTACATGAGTCCAAAGAAGTCCTATACTAGTGGTATCTGTAAGTATAGCCATAAATGGCGGGGCCAGCATATGACCCTGGCTCTGCCATTTGGTAGCCATGTAGCCTGAGGGAGTCCCTTCATTCTCTGAGCACCAGCTTCATCATTTCTACAGCAGAAATGGTAATAGGACCGGCCTCATAGGGTTGTTGTGACAATTAAAGAGATGCTGTGTATAAAATGCTCAGCAAGGTGACATATTAGTATCCTATGGCTGCTATAAGAAATTATCACCAACAGTGGCTTAAAGCAACACAAAGTTGTTATCTTATAGTTCTGGAGGTCAGAAGTCCAAAAATGGGTCTGCCCGACCAGTGTGGCTCAGTGGTTGAGTGTCGACCTTTGAACCAGAAGGTCATGGTTCCATTTCTGGTCAGAGCACATGCCCAGGTTACAGGATCCATCCCCTGTGTGGGGCGTGCAGGAGGCAGCTGATCAATGATTCTCTCTCCTTATTGAGTTTTCTCTCTCCCTCCCTCCTTCCCTCCCTCCCTCCCTTCCTCCCTCTCCCTCCCTGAAACCAATATAAAAACAAAACAAAACAAAAATGGGTCTGATGGAGCTAAAACCCAGGTGTTGGCAGAGCCACATTCCTTCTAGAGCAGGGGTGGGGAACGCTTTTTCTGCCACGGGCCATTTATTACATCATTCACGGGCCATACAAATTAGCAACTCAAAAATTATGCTGCTACGGAAAAAGCTCCTAGATTTATTGAGTTTCGAGTCCCGCCTGTGGTTGCCTGGGCTTGGTCAGACCAAATGATATGGCCCACAGGCCAGATGTTCCCCACCCCTGTTCTAAAGGTTCTAACGAAGAATTTGCTTCCTTGCCTTTTCCAGCTTCTACGGGCCAGCCGAATTCCTTGGCTCATGGCACACCCTCCAGCTTCAAAGTCAACAGTATGGCATCTTCTGATCGCTATCTCTGATTCTGCTTCCTTACTCACTTCACTGTCTCTGACTTGGACCCTCTTGCCTTTCATAAGGACCCTTGTGGTTTTATGTTGGGCTGACCCACATAATCCATCTCAAGATCCTTAACCTAGCCCCACTCACAAAGTTCCTTTTGCCACATAAAGTAACACACTTACAGATTAGAGGGAGTAGGTCAAAGGCATCTTTGGGGGAACCATTATTCTGTCTATTATAAGGGTCTATTAATAGCATTATTCGTATAGTTCGCTGGTTACAAAAACTCTTTGGTGATGTAGAATAATGATGATGGTAAAGAAAAAAGAGAGACCTTCAAACTGCTGTATGAAAAGCTTCACAGGAAATGCTAACAGTGATTGTGATCAGGGTTAATCCATGTAATTAAGCGGTGTTTCTTTTCTCCATTTCCGTAACAATTTTGTTGTCGTTAATCCTCACCCGAAGATATTTTCTCCATTGATTTTTAGAAAGAGTGGGAAGGAGGGAGGAAGGGAAGGGAAGAGAGAGAGAGAGAGAGGAACATTAATGTGAGAGAGACACATGGATTGGTTGCCTCCCACTCTCACCCTGACCGGGGCCAAGGACTGAACCTGCAACCCAGGTACATGCCCTTGATGGGGAATTGAACCTGCGACCCTCTGATGTGTAGGCTGACACTCTAGCCGCTGAGTCATGCCGGTCAGGTCATTCATACCACTTACAATAAAAATATTTTAGTTAAGATATTAGTAATATAAAAATAGAAATATCTTCATTATCTATGTATATTATATTTATATATTGTGCTGGCTATCAATTGATGCATAAAAAAACCACTGCAAAACTTAGTGGCTTACAAGCAACAATTTATTATTATCACTCACGGTTCCGTGGTTGACTGGGCTTAGCTGTGTGGTTCTCACCTGAGCTCTCTCATGCAGTTGCAGGCAGATGACTGCTGGGGTTCACACCATCTTGAGTTGGGCTGAATGTCCAAGATAGCATCTCATTGCTCTCCCCCTGGAGTAGCCTGGACTTCACCACGGTGGCTCAGGGCCACACAAGGCAGAAGTAGCCCAACATCACATCCGCCATCTTCTTTTGGTCAAAACAGACACAAGGTCAAGGCCAGTCCAGAATCAAGTTGGTGTAGGAGTATACACCATCTCTGAAGGGGGCGTGGCACACACCTACACTGAGGGCAAGTATTGATGACAGGCATCTTTTAAGTCAAGCTCATGTATATCTTCCTCTTCCTCTACCCACCCCTCTTCCATAGCACCCCAGGCAGTTCCATGCTCTCCCCTCTCCCATAGTATTCCTTGAAGGGAGTATCACTGAGGAGTGCATCACAGTTTTGTGTGTTTTTAGTCAAGACATGAAATTTGTCCCCTCCACTAGCATCAAGCGTTTAAGCTTCTTGGAGAAGTTGAGGTGGGCTTTTTTTTGTTTTGATTTGCTAGTTTTACATCCTTTCCCACTTCCTGTGCCAGTCCTCCTGTGGGGGAACTACCGGTCAACCACAGTGCCTTGCACGCTATTAGCCTGAGTGGGCAAGTGGCCCAAGCCAAGCCAAATAAACCCTTTCCGAAATTTGAATCTTGGACAGAGTGACTGGGGGAAAAAATCTGCAAAAGAAGTTTGCAGTGGACACTGTAGGCTATTCTCCACCAGCTGTTACACCCAGGAGCAGGGAAGGTCTGACCAGTCTAAGGCAGGGCTTCCTACCCTCTGTGCCACTGACATTGTGGAACAGATACATGTCTGTAGTGTATGAAGGTGGGAAGAGCTGTCCTGGGCACTTAGAATATTTAGCTGCATCCCTGACTTCAACCCATGAGATGCCACTAACACCCCGCTAGCTGTGATATCCAAGAGTGTCTCCCCACTTTGCCCAATGTCCTCTGGGGCCCCAATTCAGTCCCTGTGCCTCTTGCTGATGATTGGTTCATGGGTGAACAGCCAATCCAGTTTAGCCAATGAGACACCAGGATAGATTTAGGCAGGGGGGTGGGGGGGGGTCCTTACTCTTAAGAGAGAGAGAGAGGAAGTCACTGTCTTTCTCTTCCCCACTGGATATTAAGTTTTATAGCCTGTCAGCCACTTTTCAGCCACAGGGGGAACCAGCTTTCATATGAAGCCAGCAGTGGGTGACAGAGGGAAGGAAGAGAGAGAACCTGGGTTCTCAATTGCATTCCTGAACCTCTGAGTCAGCCAACCTTGGAGCTGCCCTCCCTACCAACCCCCGTACTGCTTAAGCCAGTTTGAGTTGTCTGATGCTTGCAGCCGAAGCATGCTAAGCGACACATCATCAGAGCTGAAGAGAACACTAGCCAGTGTATGCAACCCCAGGGCATCCTGTTTCCAGTCCTTTCCAAGCTTGTGCCTGGAGCTCTCCCTCCGTTTCTATAAAGTGCCTTGCATCTCTTGGAGTCCCTCTTCTGTTCCTGTTGGCCAGAACCGAGCTTGTGACTTGCAATGGGAGAATTCTGTTACCGCAGTTGACTAATTTCAGCCCCCAAACCCAACATTCCCAACCACCATACCACACGGGGTTAGCTCAGAACCTGTCTGTTGACTACGATTGACTCACCTGGGATTTCACAAAGTGCAGGAGCTTATGAAACCTGCAGGAGAGATAGAGCCTCAGGTGAAGGGGTCGATGGGAAAAGCAACACAGAAAACATTCTGGTAAGTTCTAAAGGAAGCGCTGCACAGGAGGGTCACGCCCGGGCAGGGGGTCACCCAGTGTCTCCTGGGACTGCTAGATCCAGCAGCAGGTACAAGGGCCAAGAGAAGATCGGGATCCCATGGTCTGGCCCTATCACCAACTCACTCTGTAGCCCGAAGGGAGTTGCTTCTCCCTGGAGCCTCAGTTGCCTCATCTGTCAAATGAGCATTATATCAACTTCTCGGGGTTGATGTACAGTTTAACTGAGATGACACATCTAACCGGTTTAGTGATCTGTCTCCACTCGTTGAGGCGCAGCTACGACATTTTATTTTTTCTAGTAACTAC
>NW_006286974.1:849826-855316 GCF_000327345.1 Myotis davidii | reverse complement strand
CTCTGGGTTACAACAGAAACAATGGAGTAGTGGCAGTCTTCGTAGTGGAGGCGGAAGCAGAGGGAGCGGCACGCTCTCCACGGCCAGGGCCTGCTCGAAGCACCTTACAGACACTAACTCACCGAATCCTCATAATGACCGAAGGAGGCAGGAACCAATATTATCCCCATTGTATGGAAACAGAGAAACAAGAAATCAAGTGATGTGCCCAAAGTCACGCAGCTCCTAAGGGGTGGGCTTCCTCAACCCACCTCTCTCCAATTTCATAACTCATCAGGCTCCTGCTTACCAGATCTGTCTCATTCGCAGCTCTGACAACTCAAAACTCCTCACATGAAAATGTCACTTTCAACAGGTGAGCCTCACCTACACCCAGCAGGGATGAGTCTCTTGGTCACAGTGCTGACTGGAAGGAGGCAGACACGAACGAGTGAGTGAACACTGCGTGGTTCCACAGTTGTGCAGTTCAACAACAGGCAGAACTAACAAACCCAGGGTGTTAGAGGTCAGGGCGGTGGTCCTTGAGGAGGGGAAGCAGAGAAGGGGGCACAGGGGTGGCTGCTGGAGTTCTGTATCTTGACCTAGGTGCTGGTTAGTTATGTTCAGTTGGGGAAATTCTTTAATCTGTATATTTATGTATATTTTTCTGTATCTTGTTATATTTCAAAAAAAATGTACTTGTAAAAAACTTCAACCTCAGATTGGGTTCAAAGTTCTTCTATACACCCTCCCTCATTCAGTTCAAGTTGGACTCATGACTTTAAGGGGTTGGAGCTGGGGGTGGCAGTAGGAGTGGGCATGGGTACCACTCTGTTGAACTGGATTCACAGAGAGCCCTAAAGAGAGGTGGCTGGCCCCCAACTTCTGGATAACCTCTGAACTTAGACTGAGCGTCTCAGAGGGCCAGAGGCCCGTAACATCACTTTACTGGGCATATATGTAAAGTGCCCGGCACAAAGCAGGTATAATTGGGGGCCCCTAGTTGGGAACATATATTTGTGATATCTTGAAGACCAGGAGTGGAGATGCCCAGCCCTTTTAAAGATGCCAGAAGTTTGTAGATAGTTGGTCAAGGAAGACACTTCTGTTTGAAGCTTTTAGTTAGTTAGACACAAGGAAAAGCCAAAGTTGGCTGCCTTAGGCTGAGTCGTCCAGAAGCCAACTCTGAGAGAGGGATTTGAATGCAAGTACGTTTCGCATTTGAGAGGAGATCTTGGAAGCACCAGTTAAGGAGTGGGCAAAGGAAGAGGCACTCGTGAGCAGGTTGCCACCACGGGAAAGTAGAATTCACTCCCACTGGGGACCCCTGGGGCACTGCGAAGACCACACCTCTGAGTTGCCCTAATTGAGGAGCAAGGGGCATGGGTTTTTTGCTTGTTTATTTTTTAATCCTCACCTAAGGACATGCGTAGAGAGAGGAAAGGATCGAGGGAGAGAGAGAGAGAGAGAGAGAGAGAGAGAGAGAGAGAGAAACATCAATGTGAGAGGGAAACATTGATAAGTCGCCTCCTAGGTATGAGACTGGGACTCGAACTGTCAACCCTTCGGTGCACAGGACGATGCTCAACTAACTGAGCCATATGGAGCTCAGGTTTTTATCTATCAGCTTCCATTTGTGATTGGTTGAAGGCTGCTTCTGAAGGCATGAAGTCCCCAGAACTCCTAACTAGGCCCTAAGGTGAGCTGAGCCTGCTCCTGTGGCCAGAGAAAGCTTTCATCCAGAGAGCTGCGGGTGTGAACACCACGGGTGCAGGGGACCTGGGCAGGCCATCAGCACGAGGAGTGAACACCTATTCCCAGACTTGTAGCTCTGTGGGGAAAAGAAACTCTGACCTGCTCCAGCTACTGTTAGTCAGACTGGGTGTTACTTGCAGCCAAAAGCATTCCTAAGTGACACATGGAGAACAAGAAGAGACGTGATATTCCGAGTTGAAGAAAAATGTATTGGATTTCACAGACAGTATCAGGGAGGAGAGAGACCTGGTTTCCAGCTACTTCATAAGGTGGGAATTAGACCACGGAGACTGGCTGTTAAAGGGATGACCCCTGCTGACGGGTGAAAGGCTTGGAAACATATCAGTTTGATGACAAAGAGACAGAGACCTGAAGACAGATGGACAGAGTGACAGGTAGGAAAGGAGCTGAGGTAAAGGTGATGGAGAGAGAAAGGAAGAGAGTGGGAACTAAAGCAGTGTGAAAATACACATACCAACATATTACCAGCGCCCATCATAAGTGGTGAGATGAGAAAGTGCGTTTTCTCTCTTTCGTGTGCAGTTTTCAAGATTTCTTCATTAAACATGTGTTACTTTTGTGATTAGGAAAAGAATTAAGGAGAATGAAAATGTCCCACCTCCGAAGGGAGAACTTAACATTTCTGAATAGAGAATACCAACTTGGAACTGCTCCTCACTTTAGTTCTTAAAATGTTTCTTGAAATGATTTAAATACAAACACAGTTCCCTTCCTTCTCCCCCTCCTTCTTTCTTCCTTTTTAGCGAAGACCTGGGTCAGGCAGAACTGGCTCAGTGCTGAACTGGAGCTGAGGCTGAAAGTGGGTGGATTGAAGGTCATTTAAGGAGAGGGGGACGAGAAGCTCCTTGGAACTGAGAATCGGATTAACTTTTTTCCTGGTTCTCTTCTCTGCAAGAACTGTCTTGTCCTAGAGTCACGGGGGAGGGCAGTGGGAGGGAAACTGGCTCTGTTCACAGAGGTAGTAAAATTGGGTGTAGATGATTCATTCTTTCATAGATTCATTTAACAGGCATTCAGGCAGCAGCTCTTGTCGCCCGGGCCCTGAACTGCCCTGGAGATATACCACAGTCCGTGCCCGTGAGGGGCTTCGAGTTGGCTGAGAGAGAGACACGCGCGGACTGATAACACTAACACGAGAGGATCGGCCCAGGCCAAAAGAGAGGTTTGCACAAATGCTGAAGTTCTGCTTTCACCCACCCAGATATAGATCTCACTCATGAAATGAAGAAGTAGAGAGTGATAAGGGAGATTCTTATAGAGAAGGACAGTGGTGACAAACTGATGCAGGTGGTTTCCAAAAGCTCTTGACTGGTACTTTGGAAAGGAATGTAGCTAAACTTGAGACTTCCCTAGGACTGGAAGATGGCAGAGAGGGGACAGTATATCAGTTAGCATGCTTTGGCTTCGAGTAATAAAAAAGCCAATCCAAGTGGCTTCAACAATAAAAGTATATATGATCTTTACAAAGCCCATGGCTAGGTGGTTGCAGGGACAGTTCAACAATTCAACGTTGTTGTCAAGGATCCTCCCTCCTTAGCCTACTGAAGAAGAGGCGTGTCCCCTCCCATGCGACTCTTACAAGAGGGAGAACCCTTTCCCAGAAGCTACTCGGCAGACTTTGCCTCATATCCTGTTGGCCAGGATTGAGTCATATGTCCATACTTTAAATGCAGAGGTGACCTGGTAAAAGAGCATCTCACTTTTCAGCCTCTGTTACAATGGGTGGACTCTTGGCAGCCAAAAAGAGGAAATGGAGTGATGGTTGGACAGGCAATCAACTGTATTTGCCTCAGAAGGGAATTAATCCTTATTGGCCACTGTTTATAACCCCAGCTGTCCCCAAAATTTCCAGCTTCCCCTTTAATATCTAAATAACAATATGAACCCCATGACTTTAAGAAGACCAAACTTTTATCAGGTTCTTTCTACAGGATATTACTCAGAATCTATGGGGGATGCTCACATGTCACAGGGACCATCCTTGCGGTTGCTTAGCAATCACAGTGAGCCATCTCTCCTTGGACTTCTGCCCTGTCTACCATCTAACTGCCTGCACCAGGATACTGCCCCATCTCCAACACCATCTTGACCTGGAGGTGGTACCCGGTCCTCTTCCTTCACAGCCCCCAAAAACATGGCTAGGTTAATCAGAACATAGGTTCGTCTACTGTTACTGAGACTACCACTAACAGTAGCTTAGACCAGTGGTCAGCAAACTGCGGCTCGTGAGCCACATGCAGCTCTTCAAAATACCAACGACTTCTGCGCATGGGCCACGAAGTTTCAATCGCACTATACGTGCACGCCCACACGTGGTATTTTGTGGAAGAGCTACAGTCAAGGGGCCAAAGAGCTGCATGTGGCTCGTGAGCCGCAGTTTGCCGACCAGGGGCTTAGACAAAGCAGTTCCTTTCTAACAGTCAGAATGATCCCCGTAAGCAACCAGGAAGACTGGACTCTGCGTAGCAGCTGAATATCAGCCCTTTTTCTGTCTCTCTCATGTATCATTCTATGTGTGATTGATCTGGGAAGGATGACCACAGGATCATGGTGCTAGGCTCCTTCTATCTCGTTCTCTTCCATTCCTCACATGTTGCCCTTACCTGCACAGTTCATGGTAAAGCATACTATGTCCACATTCCAGGCAGCAGGATGGGGGTAAAGGTGAAAGAAAGAACCACCCCTGCCCCCATCCTCCCCACAGGGCCTCCTGGGCCTTGAGGGCTGATTCCGAAGTGAACCACATCACTTCCACCCACATGCTATTGGCCAGCATATAGTCTCTCACGTGGTATATCTAGCTTCAAAGGGCACGAGGACACTAGGAAATAGTCTTTAGCTGGGTGGCCATGTTCCCATCTACAATGCTATTTCTGTGAAAGAAGAGGAGAATTGATATTGGAGACAATTAATATCTGACCCAGCAACTAAGATGAGCCCACAGGAGGGAACAAAATTTTACTGAAGCCGTGAGGGTGACAGAAAAGGAAAACCCAAAATGAAACTGTAGGCAAATAGCTCCCAGAGCTCTGTACCTGCATCGTACTTTCCCTCGCACCCATCTCCACCCTCCTTTCTCTCTAGCTGCCACCATGTTGTGGGAGTCACTCTGCCTCCCGTGGATGGAGGCTTCCTGACACTGCTTTCTCGCTAGGATTTAAAACCAGCCTCCCCCATTCCTTGCCTCACCCAGATATGGGCAATGGACCAATCCAGGTCCTTTAGAGGCAAACTCCCTCCCTCATGTGGTTCCCATGGCCCAGGTGAGGCCAGCATGAGAGTTGTAAGCATATTCCCCCAAATCTGGGTCCCTCTGCTTTTAGTCACACAAAGTGTGGGTCCTGTCCAAAGGCCTCCATCCAGCACAAGGGAGGAAAACTCCAGGCCAGCCCCTCCCTCTCTGCACAGTTGGGTCTCAAATAGAAGATCATTTCCATCTTCAAATACAAAAAGACTGGGGCAAAGACTTGATCCAAAAGACATACATTTCTCCCAAGGACTCTAGGAACACTTGTCTAAATGTGAACTTAGAAGTAATTCCTTTCCTCTAAAAGTCCAGCTACAAGAAACCAAGATGGCGGCATAGGTAAACACCGGAGAATGCTGCCTCGCACAACCACTTCAAAAATACAACTAAAAGAAGGAACGGACAACATCCAGAACCACAGGAAAGCTGGCTGAGGGAAAATTCTACAACTAGAAGGAAAGAGAAAAGCATACCGAGACTCAGAGGAG
>NW_006286974.1:840171-848477 GCF_000327345.1 Myotis davidii | reverse complement strand
AGAGACTGGACAAAAATCGTGCACCTATGGATGAGGACAGTGGGTGGGGAGTGAAGGCAGAGGGTGGGGTGGGAACTGGGAGGAGGGGAGTTATGGGAGGAAAAAAGAGGAACAAATATAATAATCTGAACAATAAAGATTTAATTAAAAAAAACATTTATGTGTTACACATATGTGATAAAAAACAAATGACAGAGGTTGAGGACCTGTTGTATATAAAAACAAAATGAAAATAATAAAACAATTTAAAGATGCTTGTAAAAAAAAAATAAAAAAAATAAAAGTCCAGCTACAGTCTTGCTACAGATCCACACAACTTACAGACATTATGCAGACGCTGCTGTGCAGTGGTGGACAAGTTCCATAACCACTCTGTTTCCTCATCTGTGAAATGAGGTTAATGGCAGACTCTCTCACGGGGTTGTTGGAGAGCTCTAGAGAGATGGTAGAGGTAGAATGCTAGGTTAGTCCAGAACTGACCGATAGTTGATGCCCAATATGTGTAGCTATTATAATTACTACTAGAGGCCTGGTGCACAAAATTCATGCACAGGTAGGGTCCCTAGGCCTGGCTGGCGATCAAGGCTGATTGGGGCCTTCCAGCTGCCAGCTGGGGCCTTACTTCATTCTGCGCCGCCCCCCTGGTGGTCAGTGCACATCATAGCGATAGAACTTCCGGTCTCCAGGTCAAACTCCCAAGGGGACACTTTGCATATTAGCCTTTTATACATATAGACTAGGGGCCCAGTGCATGAATTCATGCACCTTGAAAGGAACTGTGGGCCATGGTGGGCACAAGGGTGGGTCTCGGCCCATCCTTTGCACCCCTGCCTGGCCCCTCAGCCATGGCGCCTGGCCCCGTCTGCCGGCAGCCCGGCTCCCACCACCACCGCTCCCACATACTGTCGGCGCCAGCCCCACTCACACCCGCTGATGGTGCGGAGCGATTGGGGCCAGCGCCAGCAGCGGGTGCGAGCAGGGCCAGCACTGTCAGTGGGTGCAAGCGGCGGCTGCTGCCCCAATCACCCCTCAAGAGCAGGGGGAGGTGGAGAGGCCCTGAGGGCAATCAGGGCTGGCAGCAGCCACTCGCATCCGCTGACAGTGCTGAACGATTGGGCCGGTGCCAGGCGTCGGCAGCAGGTATGAGTGGGGCTGGCATCGGCAGCAGGTGGGAGCGCAGGATGAGACCTCGGTGCGAGGGAGCAAAGAGTTTTCAGTAATCACCAGAGGCTCACCCCGATGACAGCGACCAGAGCCCCACCTTGGTCTAGCGTCCCTGCTCACCTGCTCCACCATCCCGCTGCGGCTGACGTCCGCCATGTTCCGCATGAGCCCCCTGGTGATCAGCGCACGTCATAGCAACAGGCTGTTCGGTTATTTGGTTGTTCCCATGTTTGGTCTATTTGCATATTAGGGTTTAATAGAGAGAGATTACTAGATAATAATAAATGACCAGGATGGGAAATCTGTATCTGGATAGCAGTGGTTCCTCCAAGAATAAAGGGGGAAGACTATTCCCACTTTCAAAAACAGAAACTGCTCCTGACCCACTTTAAGAAATTGAAAATCGAGAAACTCACCTCCAGGACTGGCTACAGAATTTGCGGGGCCTGGTGCAAAATGATTGTGCAGGGCCCCTGGTTAAAAAATGATTAAGAATTTCAGGACAGCAACAGCAGAGCATTAAACCAAGAGTGGGCCCTTCTGAGCACAGGGCCCTGTACAGTTAAAGCTGACTGGCCCTGCTCACCTCTGCCAGCAGGACAAAATTAGAGATGTAAACAGCAGGTCGCAACATATGCTATGGAGACAGATGGTAGCCTGCTTTTTCCACTCGGCAACCTAAACAACCTAAACAGTTGTAGTAACAACAGCTACATTTATTGAGCCCTTGTTGTGAACCATCTTAATAGAGAGACCAGGCTGAGATACCATCTCATTCAACCATCACATCCTTGCTTTAAGTAACAGATGGAAAACCCAGGATCAGAGCGGGTAAGGAATTTGTCCAAGGGCACATAGCCCAAGTCAGCCGGAGTCCAGAACCTGAGCCCAGAACCACTGTATATGCGACCAAAGTGTCCTCCCATCCCGACCCTTCAACTGGACGGGGCGGAGTTTTAGTGACCTCTGGAAACCGCCCAGACTCCTCCTTTGCTGAAAGCATGGGGCAAGGTCTAACTTCCCTCTCAGACCTTCCCCCAGGCCTGGAGCCTTCTTTCTCAGAACCCATGTGATACGCTAGTTCCCCCTGAGCGCCTTCTCCTCCCCCCACTGGGACAGTCACCTTTACAGGACCAGTAGCTCAGGATTAGATTAATGTATTTACTCTTGTTTTATTTTTAATGGCTTGAAGTAAAGTCTAAACTACTTTGTGGGGGTGGAGAAGTGGGGGAGTCGTTATGAGGCTAGGGAAGAGAGCCCAGGAAGATGTGAACAAGGAGTTTCTGAGCTGTTAAGCTTTCTGTGAGTTCTGAAGCAGTGCAGAACTCACATACATTCATAGAATTTCAGAACTGGAAGCAGTATCTAGAGCTACAGTGGGTTCAAATCCTGGGTTCACCATTTCTTAGCTGTGAGACCATGGGCAAGTTGCTTTACCTTTCTGTGCCTTGGTTCACATAGGGGATAATAATAGTACAGGCTTCACCATGTTGATGTAGTAAACTATTATTAGCTCTTTGTGGTTATTGTTTATTGAGAACTCATGGTAACGATGAGAACCTTGCAGAGCCTGTACAGCATAGGGGAGAGCTCAGAGGCTGAGGCCAGACTGCTTGCATTTAAATCCTATTTCACTACCTAAAGTTGTGTGATCTTGGCTAAGAAGTTGACTTCTCTGAGCCTCAGTTTCTTCATTTGCCAATATTTCTCTTGGCTTAGAGATGGCATGTGAGACTCGATTGGACCAGTGAGATTCAAGGCCAGGGCTTGTGCTGGCACTAGCAGGGCAAAGAAGTGTTCTTCACGTTGAAGTTGCTGAGCTGGCAGGCTGTGGGCCTGGATCTGCTGGGCCCACCTTGGTTACCTCGGGAGGAGAGCCTGCCTGAGAGTAAGGCTAACACAGAGGAAACAGATACAAGAGCTGTTGCGATGACATTGCTTGGGCCCCTGGATGTAGCCATGCCTGAAGCAAGCCATTTTTGGACTTCCCAGTTTCAGCAAATTCCCCGTTTTGTGAAAGCCACATTCAGTCGGGTTTTTCTCACTGGAGAGCATCCAGGCTGAGACCAGAAGGTTAAGCAATTTGCCCATGGCCTGAGAGCCAGTAAGTAGCCAACCCAGGATATAGAAGCTTCTCACCTGCTGTGCCCATTGCTCCAGCATCGGGGCCGTTCTGTATTTGGGTGTTTGTTGATTTCATCTCTTTACCCTCTCTGAGCAGCCATTTTCTCATCTGAAAAATGGGATAACGCCTGACTTGCAGGGCTGTTGGGAAATAGAAAATGCTGGACAACATTGTTACCTGGCGCTGTCTGTGGCTGCAGGCGGAAGCTCTGTGCATCGTTTCCAGTGCTTTGGCCTTTGGCTTTGGCCCCGGTTAGTTATTTCATCTCAGGGGTGTCTTTGGCTGACCCCCAAATCAACCCACTAAACAAGGTGCCCACACTGTGTTAGCATGTGTGACTCTCAGAGGGAAGGGCCATTCCCTTCCTGGTTGCATGTCCTCAGTGGTGGACAGAGGGAGCTGTGGGACCCTGAGGCCCCTTCAGTTCTGAGTCCTATGGTGGAAAGAAGCCCTGTCTTCTCAGTTTCTGGAACGTTTCAAGGACTCGTAGGCTCTTCTTAGAATGACCTGTAGCTTAAGACAGCATTGAACCAAATTGACTTAGTTTCTTTTCTTCATGAAATCAACATTTAGTGGTGGAGACAGACGATGAACACCTAAAACAAATACTTAACATAGTGCTGTGGTAACACTGGGGAGAAAATATGACACCAAATGCCTGGTAAGTGCTAAGAAGGAAAAGGGATAGAGTGACTGGGCACTGTTTACTAGGAGGCATCAGAAGGGGCCTCTCTGAGGAAGTGACATTTCATCAGAGACCAATTTGGTCTCACTCTGGATCCCAAGCTCTTAACACTGAGCCATCTGCCAGGAACAAGACCAGGACGAGGCAACTTGCTGACACTGCTAAGTTAGGAGTCGATGATCCCTGGGAAGCAGTCGTCCTTCTCCACTGAAACTCTTTAGGACATTTTTGAAAGTTTAATGGGTCATTGATTTCCTCCATTAGCTAAATCCACGAGGAAAGGCCAGAGAAACCCCGTGAGATCATGCCTGCCAGGAAAAGATTTCAGCTATCATGACACATGGTCATTTGTTTATTTTCTAACCAGTCATCACTAGATGATTCCCAATCACCACCATCACTTCTCTGGGGATTCAAGAGTTTGGCTGGTTCAAGGCCAGATCCTGGCAGGGAATTGGCGATGATTCCCAATCACCACCATCACTTCTCTGGGGATTCAAGAGTTTGGCTGGTTCAAGGCCAGATCCTGGCAGGGAATTGGCGAGCTTTACAAATGAAAGGAAGACTCAGAAAGGTATAGGAGACTCTGGTACCACGGGTGCCTCCTCCCCGCCAAATATCAGACAAGAAGTTGGGGGAGATACAGAGAAGAACGTGAAGATGGAGACAGAGATTGGAGTGATGCTGCCACAGACAAGGGACCATGAGCCACCAGGCGAGAAGAGACAAGGAATGTCCCTCCCCTAGAGCCTTCAGAAGGCTTGTGGCCCTGTCGGCCCCATTGATTTCGGACTTCTGGTCCGCAGAACTGTTTGAAAATACATTTCTGTTGTTTTAAACCACCAAATTTGTGGTAATTTATGACACTCCTAGGAAATTACCACAACCACGAAACAGCCCAGACTTGGACCCTGCTTTAGCCTGCTGCAGCCCCCCTCTCCTCCATCAAGAACTTGTGCGTAGCTTTGGCCCCACTCAAAGGCTGCTGCAGTCCTTGGGTGACACTCCCTGCAGGCTTGAGGGCCACTTGGGCTCCAGATGGGCATTTGATTTATTTACTTATTTAGCTCAGCCCACAATGATAGGAATGAACCAGCCCTCTTCTCTCGTCCCCCAAGGAGTTCTGTGAGTACCAGACAAGCTAGCACTCAAATCAATGAGGTCAGGAAGAGTATACCAGAGCCTGGAGTCACTTAAATGGGCTAAGATTTAAATTAGGCAGCTTCTAAGTGTGGGATTCCCAAACTTTCCACCAGAATGGACATCTTTTATCAATTTCCTCCATGGAACACCCAGTTTCTAAAGACCTTGCCTATGAAATCAATTGCATTTATTCAATAAGAATTTATTTACCTCCCCCCTCCAATTGCTATTATCTGGAGGTAGGTATATAATAATGAGGGCTAATATTTATTGATCCACTCACTATACTAATAGCACTATACATATACTTATTCCATCTTCACACCACCCCTATGAGGTAGGTACTTTTGTTATCCTAATTTTACAAAGGAAGGAACAGAGGCCGAGAAAGGTTAGGTCTTTTGCTAAAGGTTGCACAGCTAGTATTTTGTAGAGCTGGAAGTTGGACCCAGGCAGCCTGGCTCCAAAGCATTCCCCTGGAGACTGGGTTAGAATCTTGGCTTGCATACCAATGTGCAATGCAAGTGATTTTGTTTCTCTGCACCTCAGTTTCCTCATCCATAAAGTGGTAATAATAGTGGTGCCTATTCTGTAGGTTTGTTGTGGAGATTAAGAATGTGTACTTGGAATCCCAGGCAAGTGTCTGCCGCAAGTACTCAAGGAATTATTTCAACCAGCGATACCAGCAGCTGCTCTGGCCAGGCTTGAGATGCAAACAGGGGACAGAGATGATTCGGTGCTCTAGGTTCTCCGACCCCATGCAGTTCACGATTCCGTGTAATGTGCCAGGCCAGAGCTGGATGGCTTCAAGCAGAACCTGCAGGAAGGCAATCTGACCGGCCCTTTTCATATGTGCTTCCAGGACCATAGATGGACAATTAGCTGGGGCTGCTGGTAAAAAGTACAAATTCTTGGTATCTGAATTCCTTGGAGTTGGACCCAGAAATCTGTATTATCCGACACTCTAATGCACCCTGGAATTAATGCTCCTCTGAATCCAGTCTGGGCAAGAATTCCTTGATACTTTGGGAAACTGAAAATCATGCCAGGACCTCAATCCATCCCTGCAGCGCCCGAAATTGGAGACCTCCAACGGAAAGCTTGCATTTCAGTACAAGGACAGTACGGAGAATAAGGGGGAGGGGGGGGTCTTCCTCAGCAGCCTGGTAAATAATAAAGCTCTAAGTTTCATGAAAAAAACGTGCAGACATCTGGCCAGAGGCAGGAGGCAGGAAATGGAGCATGCTTCCTAGGCCCATATTCCAGCTTGGAGCACTGAGGCCAGGGCCCTGGCGTTGCAGGAAAGATACATGACTATTTCAAGACCACCCCTTGACTCAACGGGCCTCCTACAGGTTTGGTCTCACTATCCCAGGAGGCCTGGCAAACCCAAGCGCCTTGCGTCGAGCTCCCGGGGTCGCCTAGGCAACGGACGGGCGCCCCGCCCAGGCTCGGAGTTCCGGAAGGGAGGAGGGAGCAAGCCCTGCGAGAGGTCTCGCGGGGCTAAGGCCGCTTCCCCCAGCGCCTCCCCCTGACTCCACCCCGCGGAAGTGCCGGCTGACCTGTTCGACCGCTGATTGGCCTTCACTCTGGGGGCGGAGTCCACAGCAGCGCGATGCGTACTTCCGGCTGCCGGGTTGACATGAAGAAGCAGCGGCTAAGGCGGCGGTAGCGGTGGCAGCCGAGGCTTCCAGCGGGACTCCCGGCGGAGTGCGCGACGCGGCCTAGAGCGGCAGACGGCGCGGTAGGCCGAGGAAGGGGCGCAGCAGCCGCCCTGGCCCGTCATGGAGATGGAAAAGGAGTTCGAGCAGATCGACAAGGCCGGGAATTGGGCGGCCATTTACCAGGTGCGGGAGCAGCCCGGAGCGCGGCAGGCCCTTCGCTTAGGCCGCGTGAACCTTCCCCTCAGAGCCCCGAGTCCCGTGCTTCCTCTGGGTCTCGACCGGTGCGTCGGCCCTGCTGCGTTAGGATTCAGTCCGACGGCGGCAGAGGCCAGCCCCCTCTCTCTTTGTCCCTCGGGTGGGCCTTCGTCCCTCCCGGACCTCGCCGTCCCCGTGGATCCCCCACTTACTTCGCATCCTCCAGCCCGGTGACCTCTCCCGCCCGGGGGCGTCGGGTCCGGGCTCTCCGCGCGCATCCCTCGCACCCCGACCCCGCCCCCCTTCCCATCTACTCTTTGTCCCCGGGGGTTGGCGGAACGCCCCCGCCACTTCCTTTTCTAGACGGGACCACCTCAGACTCTCTTCCTTTGTCTCCCTGGGAGCAAGGGCTACTCCCCCTCCCTCCTTCACGTTTCCTTTCCCCTCGTCTCCGAGTGCTTGGGAGTCCCGAGGGTGACAGTCCCCTTCCCCCTTCCTGTCCATTCATTTCATGGATGTGAATTGGCGATGCCCGTTCCGTGCCGGAGGTGGTGTGTACTGAATGAGACCGACCAGACCTCATCCCTCGTGGAGCTCAGAGTCCAGGACAGTCGCGCACATGAGCAGATAATTTCGGGTAGTGACAGGTGCTGGGAAGAACACAACGCGGAAGGGAAGGTGGGCTGCCCCGGAGAAGGGGGTCAGGGCAGGTCTAGCAGGCATTTGCTCCGTGAGCTGGAAGAGGAGCGGCAGCAAGCCAGGCAGGTATCGGGCCCAAGATCCTTCCAGCCAGGAGGCCTGAGGTGCCCGCTGCACTGGGGCCAAAAGGCTGCCACCCTTTCAGGCAGGGGCCATGGGAAGTTAGCGTGTTTACCGAAATCGCGTCTTCCCCCGATGAGCATCTTAATCCTTTGGTGGAGGCTGGGGTGATGGGGTCTTCCAAGTCCTCGTCTACTTGTGGATGCTATGGTGGTGCTTACACGTTAGTAGGCAGGGTTTCTGACATATCTCTAAAGCATCAGATTAAAAACACCAAGCGGTCTGCCTTCAGCAGCAGCTAAGCCCTCTCGAAAAAATATGTGCTCCTGATTAAATGTCATTGCGGGGGTTGTGAGGACTCACCAAAACCACACTCCATGTTTTAAATAAACGGTGCACAGAATAGAGAGATGTTGCTACTTGTGTAAAGGGAGACGGCAGTGTATTCCGTTTCCAGCTTATAGGCTCAAAAGGCAAATTGTGAGATCCATCAGCCGGTAGTATTAAAGTCTATTTTGAGCTCCACTTAAAAAGGAAAGAAAGCTTTAAGCAATTCTTTGGTATGCTTGAC
>NW_006286974.1:803355-839821 GCF_000327345.1 Myotis davidii | reverse complement strand
TAACAAAGCCTTTTTTTTTTTTTTTTTTTTTTGGCATGCTTGGTTTCATGTCGATTTGCATCAAGCTTATCTGACAGGGTTACTTTTACTTAGATTATAAAGTATATTAGTTATTGATAAATATATACAGTTCGTATCCATTGCCTAGTCTCTCTGAAGTAATTGAGTGAATGTCACTAGCGGCTTTGAGAATGTGTAGACGTGCTGTCTACGTCAGATTTAATGCAGTGGAATCTAAAGTGGTTCTTAATGAAAAAATGGTTCCTCTGAAGTGTTGGATATTATGATATACCCCGTCACAAGTGGAGGTGGCCTCCACGAAGCATTGGGGAAAATCTGTTATACCGGAACTGAGTTGGCAACAACAAATTCATATTCTAAAAACTCATATTCTAAAAGAATTTGGTTTCTTACTGTTGTAGGCCAGAGCTTGGAGCATGTTCGTCTTTAATTTCCCTCCTTGTTAAGTTTTCTCTACCGTATTTGAACTCCAAGCCTCAGTCAAGATTTGCAGTATGTCGAGATTCCCTTAATGGATTGCCACGTCCCTGGAGGTAGTTTCTTTTGACATTAGAGAGTTGTCCATTATGGGCTTTCTCACCTCTACTGTACAGGTATTTTTGTTTTCTAACACTGAAGTCAGAAACTCTTCTCCTTTTTGAGTTGAAAAGTGGCTCTTTATTGGGCATTGTGTCATTTTTAAAAACATAGAGTTCAGATGACCTTGAGTTGAAAGTGGCACATTTCCCAAAGTGTGTGTCAATTTACCGAAACCATTCTTTCTCAGGAATTCAAAGAAATGTGTTTCAAGTTGGAAGAAAATGGAAGCTAAAAAAAATTAACAATTTATAGCATGTCACGATGAGGACAGCTTTGTACAAAGTCATTTAAAGCTTGCTTAGTCTATTGTGATTAGAAAAATATAATTTCTGCTTAAAATTTTGTAAACAAGGCAGTGCAGTTATTTCTTATGACACTAACTTCTTTTCTAACTAGAACAAAAAGATGCAGAAAGTTGGCAACAATTGGGCAATGAACAAAGGGTAAAGTAGACCTGAATGCTGAGGAATGTGGTAGCTTAGAAAACAAAAGTGTCAGGCAAAGATTCTATGTAAGCTTAATCTGATAACGTGAGCATAACTGTTTTTAATTGCTAGAGCTAATAAATAGCATAGGTACTGATGAGCATTTAGATTTATAAAAAAGTCAGCTTTGATAGCACATGTAGATGGGTTTAAAAATTGTTCCCTATCATTTAAATGAATGCATGTCTGATTTGAAAAGTGGAAGTAATACTAGTGAGCTTAGAGTTTGAGTTGGTCTGGCTGTGTAAGAGGAGACAGAACACAGATGGGGAAAAGGGATTGGTTTTTGGAGCTAGAATGAAGAGAAAACAGAACTTGAAGTAATGAAAATAGCTGATAAGCTGCCCTCCATCAGTAGTTTAAGGTTGGGGTCAGGTGTTTTGCTCTTTCTCTCATCTTTAAATTCTTTGATTCTCTGACACTGTTCATTACCTTTAAATGTGAATGATTTGATTGTTTCATATAAAGGATTGTTTCATATAAGATTTATTCCATGTTAGAGGCTGGCTTTGTAAAATGGGCCACTCTTCCAAATGACTTGTTTTTATAGCTGCTTTCATTATGAAATATGATCTAATGCATATCTAGGTTAAAACCATGTTATAACAATAGTTCACTAAAATTCTTCACTGCTGTATACAGTATATGTTTTTATAATCCAAGAAGATGAATATTAAAATTTCCTGATAATGTTTATTTAAATACCAGTCTCTTCAGAGAAAGACTCTGTTTTGTGAAGAGGAGACAGATCTATACACTATGACTCACTTCACTTAAAAAAAAAGACAAACGGAAATGACATGGAGAGATTGGGAAGTTCTAGTCATCTTGAGTGACCCATTAGCTCTAAATGTGCTTGTTTAGCTCTGGTTTTAGTGAACTAAATTTAGGTGTCTGATCTCCACTTTGGAAATGGTGTAAAGACCTTTGTAATTGTCGGGGCTCATATTAAATTAACTGGGAGCACAAGGAGAAATAGTGGAGGGAACTTTCTATTATTTGTTTGACATCACTGGCATATTTATAGGAATACTTTGGTACTTTTGGAAGTACATAAGCAGGTCAGCTGGGGGATAATGGTAATGCAAATGATCTTCAGTTGCCAATTACCTGCAGTTTGCATTTTAGCATGAATAGCTCCCCAAAACCTCTAAAAATACCCGGTATTGAATAATGTGTGGAAGGTACTAGTAAACTGAATTTCATGATAGAAATGAATATGAAATTTCCTGTAGGGCGTTTTTCAGAGTATAAACTGTTGGAATAATGACTGTGCCTTTTCTTTTTCTTTTCCTTTTTTTTTTTTTTGGTATTGTCTGTTTCCTCATCTCTTAGGATGCAGAAATTTTGTCCTATGATGTGCTTTTAATTGCAGGTACTTTTTCTTAAGCCTACCTGAACCCATATGTATTTTACGCACACTGACATTTCTCCCTGCAGTGTTTGTGTTCATACGTTCATGGTAACCAACTAATACTGACAGATAGGCTGGGCATATTTCTTGCTACTGCCTGTGTTGGAAAATGGGAAGTCTAGCTGGGTCATTGTTTCCAAGACAGTGTAGTTTGGTATCAGGCACTTGGTGTGTTTTCAGTATCCAGTGAGTGCTAGGGATTTGGACTAGTTCTTGATTCCCCTTACCATATTTTGTTGATTGGTCACCATAGCATTCTTTCTACCACCCCAGTGGTCTAGGTTCTTAAATCTATAATAAAAAAGTGTAATATGCAAATCGACCGAACAGCCAAACAACAGAACAACTATCCAGACGCCCTTCCAGACAACCTTCTGGACGAAGCCGGGGCTGTGAGGGCCTACTCTTGCGTGAATTTCGTGCATCGGGCCTCTAGTTTTGCCTATAATACTACAGTCATTTGTAGTTTCACACTAGAAACAGGTGAGACCAGTTACATATTATTACGGTCCCTTAAAGTCTCTCCATATCTCCTCCTACCCCGCCATGAATATTCTTCACATTATCACTGGTAATTGTGTTAAAAACAGACCTGAGTCAGGTCACTTTGTTTAATTACTTCTAGTGCTTTCATAATACCTGTAGGGCCCAAACTCCTTAGAATGGCAGCCAGGTTCCAGCAATCCCTTCCCATGTACCTCTATTCTAGCCACACTAGAACGTATAGTGTTCTTCAAACTCATCCTTCTCTTTCCTCCTCTATATCTTGGCACAACACTTTGTGTTGCCTGCCTTTCCCACTCAGATGTGTGCCTCCTCATACTAGATCTTTGTTGTCTCACCTGTGTGTTTCCATACAACTTCATACTTACCTCTTCTGAAGCCTTGCTCTCATGGGAGCTGTTTCTTTAGATCTAGATCTATCTCCTCCAGGGTCCATCTTTCTCACTCATCTTGGTGTCCTCTGCACCTGGATAAAGTAAGTGCCTAACAAATGCTGAATTGAATCGCTTCTCAGCCCGTTGCCAGGCCCTGACAATATAAAGACAAACAATACCTGGTTCCCAACTCCCATTCTAGGGAGGAGGGTGATAGTAGAGGTCAAGATCATCACATTGTGAGCCATGGCCTGATGAGGCAATTTAGTATTGCCTGCTTGGTGACTTGGAAGAAAGGCTTGAATTCATACCCAGTAGAAGTTGATACCGCCAGTTTGTCTCGCAGGAACTTTAAATTAACAACAAATTTATACTTGGTCTGAGGCAAACTTAATCGAAAGTTTGCAGGTGATACATCTGTCTCTCTAAGAATGTTGAATTACTCTATCCTCATCACTCTTGACTTGTTTTCACATGCCTTCTAGAAGGACTTTGCATGTAGTCGGTTTGTAAATGGTTTTTGATTGTGGGATGTAAAATATGGTTCTCCGTAAAGTGACAACCCTACAAAGTCTGCTTTTTTCCCCAAAGTATAAACGGTAAAGGTTAATATTTTTGGCCTTTGATCAAACTACCTTCAGGCCAAGAGAGTAATTTAATCTTTTGCTTTTTCTCTAGTCATAGCTCTAAAACTAACAGTGCTGAGTGGGTCCTTTCCTTTCTTTGGGCTTCAGTCCCTTCCTTTGTAAAAGTTATCCTGGACTAGCTGATCACCAAGTTCACTCAAGCAATAAAAGTCTTTAATGTGCTCACAAAGAAAATTTAGTGTTCCTGAAGTGATCCTTGTAAAACATTGTAGTGGGTACTCAGTTTTGTAAAGTGGGTGGGTGTCAGTGGGTACAGTTAGGCTCAAAAATTTATAGGAGTTTTGTGAGTCTAGCTAAAGACTCAAAAGAATTTACTATTTTTCCCCCAAGAGGTATTAAATTAAACATTCTTAATAAGTAGGGTTCATTTGATTTAGTAATGTGGGAAAATGAGTAGCCCTGACACATGAGTTATTTTTTCTCTTAAGTAGCAATTGGGTGGTTTTTCCTGTAAAAGATAGAGGAACTGATTCTTGAGAATTTACGAAAGATTCAACCCAAGCTAGGTGCTTGAAGAGTAGCTGCCCTTTATGTTGTAATTTTTTAAATAAACCAACATCTGGTCTAACTTCATTTGAATAGTGTGATAGTTTACATATCTGCCATGTTTGAGAAGAAAGTACCTAAGTCTCCAGCATTTTAGAAATAATGCTTTACTTTGTGTAGAAGTGGGCTTCCAGCTCCTGCCCTCTCCCTTTTCAAGGCAGCTTGACATAATCATGAGTCTCTGACATTTTGTTAATTTTGAATGTTTGAAAACAAGAAACAAGACCATTTCACGTGGTCCCTCCAAATGTAAATAGCCAAAGAAAAGTTTAGTGCTCCCTCCCCTGCCCCCAAATCAGTTGATCTTTGGGATGTGGTACAAGTCACACTGCAGACAAAGTAATAACTACTGACATATGATTTTTAGCCTTTTTTTTTAAATGACATGCTTCAGTTTGCAGTTCTGAATGCTTGTTTGTACCAAGGCAGTGAAGTTTTACAGTACATCGTGGTGCTTAGAATTGGTGCTTCCAGAAGCTCTTTAGTATGGACTCAAACAGTAAACATGGCTTATTAGCAAAGTGATGCTTGAGGCCCCATTTTCTTTGGAGAATATGTGTATTCCCTGCTACTATTAATCTAGTACTGTGCCAGGAAATTCTAAATCCTTACTGAGGCTTAACCACTGTTGGTGGAAACCTTTGGGCCCATGTGTTCTGGGTCCTGGCTGGGCTTCTTTTTTACTGGAGAAGTTTCTTTCCAAAGACTGAGTGAGGCAGGTTTTCTTTACAGATGAACACAGCCGCCTCTGTGTTTGTGGCTTTTGTGGGTGAGCGACACCACTTGCAAAGATAAGATGAGTATAGCCAAGCTAGGTTTCCCAAAGTGTATTTAAAAATTTATTAGTTAGTGATTAGAGAAGGAAAACTTTTCCTTATCTCTGTTATGAAACATCCCTCCCCTTTTACTCTTTCTTCATGGATCTTATTGGTGCTTCTCTTCCTTTTGAAAAATATCATTTAAAAATTGCCATGCTGAGTTCCAGCAAACAGCTTAGCTAGTTTTTATTCTGATGAGTACTGATGAACTCGAGGATTGTATACTATTGTGAATTTCTTACAGGGAAGTGGACATCAAATAATTATTCCAGAGAGTTGGAGTTCTCTTAAGAATCTGGGCTTACTTAAGAATGTCTGCAAATGAAATCAATTCTGAATATAACTTAATTCAAGAGAACAGACAGGCAAGCTACATTTAGCATATACGGTAAATTAGCTTTACATTCCTTGATGGTTAAACGTTGATCACTGTTAGATTTATCCCTTTTAGATTTCGTGCTGCCTCACTATTCAAATAGGGTTTAGTTTGGTTCTGCAAGGATGAAGGCAAAGGATGCCTTCACAGATATTTGTAGGGCTCCCTTTTGCACAGAAAGAAGGGGCCTCTGAGAAGATATCCAATAGTCTTTTTGTGGGGGAGGATACTTTGTTCTGTGTTTTTTGTTGAGATTGTTTTGCTTCATTGTTTTTACCCTGATTTGGGCTGTATTTTAAGAGCATCTTAGAGGTAAGAGCATTATTATTCCCACCACCTGGACACCACCTCTCTGTTGACAGGGTCTTTAGGATTGTCTTTGGAGGTGGGCTGAAACAGAATAGTGCAAGATCAGAAAGTTGCGCTAAGCCACCACATTTCTGGAGCAACCCCAGTACACTAGGTGATTTAGCCACACATAAGGATCAGCTGGTCCACATCGCTTGACTATTCCTCAGGAATCCACATCCTGGGATGTGGGTTCCCAAGGAATGGGTCCTTTATGTAATTATCGTGATACCATTTCTAAGTATATTTAAATAGTCCTCATGTCCTACTACAGTTTTCTTGATATACCCTAGGAATATTAGTATCATTAGCAGTGTTTGATTTCATCTGTTCTTGCCACAAATAACTACCCAGGTCCGCTATTTTCCCTTTTTTTTCTGCCTGCTAATAAGAATGCTTTTGAGAGTTTGAGTAACAATATTGAAGAAACTACAGTGGCAGCTGGTAGCTTCTGTACTCATCTTTACTTCAGCAATTGTTTCCATCCTTTGGGAGCTTGAATCCCCTCCCTCCCCCACCCCCCACCCAACTTATGAAAACATAGTTGTCATGCAGAGAGAATCCCTGTAAAAGTAGTTGACGTTGAATAAACTCATTACCTTTTTTTTTTCATGAATGCGTATTTGTCAACTAAACTTCCTTTTGCAACTTGTTCCACTACTTGATGACAACAAGCTTTTGTGTTTCCCAACAGTCTTGGTTCGTTGGAAGATGTTGCTTTTGAAAATAGAAAATAAATGACGGTAGGAGAAGAAGGCAAGCTTTGGTTTGAAGTAGGAGTCTGGTATGTCCCTAGTGCTCAGTGTAAAACACAGCTGGAGATGGGTGTGGTCCATCATCTAAACTTTCCTATCTTCAGTTTGAGGAGGTGGTTACCATTCTAACCACTGAATAACTGCACGATACATGCTGTTTTATTCACAGGGCAACACTTCGCATTAATGGTTTCCCTTGCACTTACCTTCAAATTAATAAAATGTCATTTTTTTTGGTAATGTTTACATGCCAGGTCCATTTTAGAAGGAAGAAAGGATACAGTTGAAGTTAAAGGATTAAATCGGCACCACACCTTTAGTTTTGTAAATGTCTTTAGTGTTTGATTTTTTAGGTTGATCATAAGGAAGTGATAAGTATGTTAGGTTATTTGTGGTTTGAGCTAATTTTAGTCTCCTATTCTCAGCTTGCTTTATATCCTTTGATATTAAAACATGCTTTCTAGAAAGACAAATTTTGAATGTAGGACACAATCTATATTCTCTACTTGGGCTACATTTCAAAAAATACTTCTCAGTTCTTTGGAAGTTGGACAGTTTGACAATCATTGACTCCTTTGCTTAGTATCTCTACTTTCCCAGCAAATAAAGTAGATTCTTTCATAGAAGTTTGGAACTCTTGTTCCAAGCTGGTGGCTAGAAGGGCATAGTTGATATTAGAGGATTTAAAAAAGATTCCAACCAACATGAGATGTATCGAAGCAAGACTTTGATTGTGTAGGAAACCTTCCTTACCCTGTCCCCTTAGGTGGTAGAGCCTTTTGCTCCTAAAGGCTGAGGTTTGTGTCTGTTTGCAGTACTGACTACTGGTTTCACACAGAACAGTTTTGTTTCAAAACTGTAGTCCAAAGCTGCCCTGCTACCCTTAAGCAACCACCTCAAACATACGTGCCTCCAGGGACTTGTGAGGTAATGGAGAAAGAAGACTGGGGCTTCTGAGTCTGCCTTTGACTGTTGTGGGACCTGGAAGGAGTTCCATGCAGGATCTGTAACATGTGATTGGACCAGACAGCCTTATAACATGATTTAGATCTAACATTCTGCATCTACATGATCACACAAGGAGTCAGGAAAGTGGGCAATCTTTTTGGAAAAAATTGGGCCTTAATGTCGGACAAACTGGATTTGTATGTTCTGTGATCCTCATTATCTAAAAGTGGGACAGAACTTTAAAAATTCATATTAACTCAAATTAAAACTTTAAAATATCCATTATTATGTTCTTAAAAAATAATAAAACACTCGGTGAATGCATAAATCAAATTATTTTATAAAATTACCAAATGCCACACTGATGAATGCTGTTCCCTTTGAAATTTTTCTCATGTCTAAAGGGGATTATTGGGTTTTGTAATTGGTTAAAAAAAAAACTCATGAAAAAAAGAAATGCACAGTCTGATCTATGTTCTACCCTCATTCATAATAAAACTCAATAATAGCTAACATTTATTGAATTCTGTTATGTGCCCTAGGCACTGTGCAAAGTGCTTTGCATGCAGTACCATTTATTATACACCATAAATTGGTCTTTAATAGCAGGAAATGTTTTAGGAGGACAATTAGGTGTCAGAGCTTGGATGTTCTTCTCTGCCTGAGGTCTTCCGTGTCCTGAAGCCAGCTTTACATGCTTCCTCTGATACACAACTGCACAGAGAGAAGAGGAATTGTGCGAAGACTCCCTGATTTTTAATACAAAGGGATAGTTTGTAGATTTTGACCTTTGCCCAGGTTTCTGACCTCTTACCTAGATATCACAAATGGGCCACCCACAGTCATATTTTGCTTGGTTCACATAGTGTTTTAGCAAAAAGAGGAATTTAAGTTTTGGTCATTGTTTATAAATCAGGATAAATAGCACAAAAACCTGGACTTCTGGCTCCTCTTGAAAAACCTGAAAGCCACATTATCTGGGTCCCCCTTGGCAGTCGTCTGCTGAATTGGGGACATTGCTCCTGCTGGACACACTCATGTGTGTTTAGTTCACAGTCCATGTGAGACACATTGTCCTCACTTATGTGTGCTACCCAGCCTTTGGACACACTTCAGTTTGCATACTATACTCCATGCTGAGTTTTTTCTTGGAGTTTGATATTAATGTTAGATTTAAGATAATTTAAGCCCTAGCCCAGTGGTCGGCAAACTGCGGCTTGCAAGCCACATGAGGCTCTTTGGCCCCTTGAGTGTGGCTCTTCCACAAAATACCACGTGCGGGCGTGCATGTACAGTGTGATTGAAACTTCGTGGCCCATGTGCAGAAGTCGGTATTTTGTGGAAGAGCCACACTCAAGGGGCCAGAGAGCTGTATGTGGCTCACGAGCCGCAGTTTGCCAACCACTGCCCTAGTCGGTTTGGCTCAGTGGATAGAGTGTTGGCCTGTGGACTGAAGGGTCCTGAGTTCGATGCCAGTCAAGGGCACATGCCTGAGTTGCGGGCTCAATCCCCAGTTGGGGCTTGCAGGAGGCAGCCAATCAAGGATTCTCATCATTGATGTTTCTGTATCTCTCTTCCTCTCCTTTCCTCTCTGAAATAAAAATATTGTTTTTAAAAAGATAATTTTAAAAAACAATGTTTAGACTTTTAAGTAGTTGATTTACTATCTTTAAATAAAATCAAAGCAAAGGAAGACTAGCTAGAGTTAAAGGTTTGGTGGTTAGTATGAAAATGCTTGAGAGGTGTCCTTGATATTAAATTCCAGGATAAAATCACAGCCTAGTCAGTGATGGCGAACCTATGACACGCATGTCAGAGGTGACACGCAAACTCATTTTTCTGGTTGATTTTTCTTTGTTAAATGGCATTTAAATATATAAAATAAATATCAAAAATATAAGTCTTGTTTTATTATGGTTGCAAATATCAAAAAATTTCTATATGAGACATGGCACCAGAGTTAAGTTAGGGTTTTTCAAAATGCTGACACACCAAGCTCAAAAGGTTTGCCATCACTGGCCTAGATGCTTCTTTCCTTCCTACCCTTCCCCTTTCTTTTTTCATCCTTAGACCCCTTCTGCTATTTTGAGGAAGTTGGAAGCTGCGACCATTTTTTTCCACCATTGGCAGCTGAGTGTGACTGTATTTTTATACCATGTTCAGTTATTTCCATGAACAATTTTTTTTTAACCCTCACCTGAGGATATTTTCCATTGATTTTTTTTTTTTTTTGAGAGAGAGAGAGAGAGAGCGAGAGGGAGAGAAACATTGATGTGAGAGAGTCACATTGATTGTTTGCCTCCCCCACATGCCCTGACTGGGGCTGGGGATTGAGCCTGCAGCCGAGATACGTTCCCTTAACTGGGAATCGAACTCATGACCATTAGGCCCATGGGCCAACACTCCAGCCACGGAGCCAAACCGGCCAGGCTGAACTATTTTTGATGACCAGCTTGGAAATTAAATGGAGTGGTCCCTATGGAAATTGATAAAAAGGAATGACATATGCTTGCACTGAGAAATCTAATTAGTAGTGTTTTTAATGACTTGCTGTGTGATTAGGAATGATACTGTTTATCATCTGTCTCAGCTCATGATTAGATAATTTTTCTACCTTACCTCTTCTGTCGGGTGAAATAAATGATAGCATGATAAAAATAAAATAAAGATATAAGTTACAAAGAACATGTGTTGTTAAAAGTCTTTATTGCTGTTTAGCAATAGAAATGTATATTATGTTGTAGGACATGCTTTTTCTTTGATCCTTCTTGAACATATATTATTTCATAAGGGTATGTTGTGTATGACAAATTAGAACAAGCAATAAATAGTTAAGGAAGATTATTGATCATTATAAAACAATCAAGGTGTTTGTTCCAAGTTTGTACCTTCCTCCCAAAAGCTGAATCTCAAAAGGACAAAACCAGCTTGGTGCTCTAGCATTCCTGAACCATGTGACATGATGGTATAGCCACTTTATATTTTTTTGTATATGTGAAATTAAAATCTAACTGAAGACCAACTACTCCATGAAATGAAGCTTTTCATCTATCCTTCGTTTCCTTTTCTATCCTAGATTATAAGCTCCTTGCAGGCAGAGTCCATTCAGTTACTCAACAGATATATGAGCAGCTACTAGGTGCCAGGCTCTGTGCTAGATAGTGAGGAGAAGTGATGAACAAGATTTGGTCCTTGTCCTTAAGAATCCTAATACTTAACTAGAGGCCTGGTGCACCAATTTGTGCATGGGTGGGGTTTGGTCGGCCCGCCCTGATGGGGGCCCATTAGGCGAGCCAGCGGGGGGGGAGGGGCCACAGGCATTTGGCCGGCTGACCCCAGCCACGATCAGGGTGTTGGGGGCCAGTCAGGGGCGGGGCAGGCTGGGGGAAGGGGTGATCAGGCCTGGATGTGGCCAGTTGGCTGCCGCAGTGTGTGTCATAGCCACTGATTGTTCTGGTCATTCCGTTTTTCTTGTCGTTGGGCTTATATACGTATATATCGATAGTCCAGTCGGCAAACGGGCCGAGTAGAGACAATCCCAGTTCGGAGTGTTAAGAGCACTCACAGCACTAGGTTCCAGGTCTTGTGGGGACACTCAGGAAGAAGTAGCTTATTGGGATTGGGAACAGGAAAAACAGACGGAGGACTGATTAGGTAAGGATAGTCTATATAGTAGTATCTGACTGATTAGGTAAGGATAGTCTATATAGTAGTATCTAAGTGAAGATTTCAAGGGCAAGTAGATGGAAGCTCCATATGTTCTTCACATCCCTAATCTGGGGCTTGTTTTTTGTCCTCTGTTCATATAAAATGTTTTGTTACTTGAGCTTGAAAGCATAGAAGCATATTTAATTTTCTTCTTCTTAGGTCTTAATCCTCCTCCTCCCATTCCTTCACCCCCCCAATTCATATTCTCTCTCTCTCTCTCTCTTTCTCTCTCCCTCTCCCTCCCTCCCTCTCTCCCTCTCTCCCTACCTTCCTCCCTCCCTCTCTCCATACACACACACACACACACACGAAGCCCGGTGCACAAAATTTCATGTGGGGGGGGTGGTAGTGGAGGGGGGTCCCTCAGCCCAGCCTGCATCCTCTTGCAGTCTGGGACCTCTCGCTCCTTACCGCCTGCCCACCACCACTGCTACACTCACCAGCCGTGAGCCCGACTTCTGGCTGAGCAGCGCTATCCCTGTGGGAGTGCACTGACCACCAGGGGCAGCTCCTGTGTTGAGCATCTGCCCCCTGGTGGTCAGTGTGCATCATAGCGACCGGTCGTTTCACTGTTTGGCTGATTTGCATATTAAGGGTTTTATTATATAGGATGGGTGGGCAAAAGTAGTGCTACAGTTGTGAGTACACGAAACACAGAGTTTATTCTTGTATTATTATTTATTAGTTATTGTATTATTTCCTAGATGAACAGCTGTAACCCTACTTTTCCCACTGCCGTATATATGTATATTGTTTCCCCTCTCTCTGTTCTTTTCTATTTCCTCTGCCATTACTTCTCACCTTGATTGTGATAATGACCTCTGAACTGTTCTAATAGGGTGACATAGTGAAGGTTACATTGTGGCATTGACCTCATACCACAAGTAGTGAAGTAATCTGTGTAGGTGTCTTCTCCAGGATGATGTTTGTATTCTGGTAAGTTGTATAGCCCTAAAGCACTAACAAAGGTGTGTTGTACTTAGTAGGTAGGTTGTGCAGTATTCATTACAATGAACTGATAACTTCTGTGTAAGGAGTTTTATTTTTCTTACCCAAGTATATTTGCAGACACTTAGTCTGTTCAAAAAGCAGATGTACAATATATTTAATATGCAGAGTACCTTATTTTGTGATGGTTGTTAATCCTCACCTGAGGATATTTTTTCATTTGTTTTTCAGAGAGAGTGGAAGGGAGGAAGATAGAGGTAAAGATAGAAAGAGAGACCCAGGTACATGCCCTTGCCCGGGAATTGAACCCTCGACTGTTCAATGCATAGTCTGACCCTCCTACCATTGAGCAACACTGGCCAGGGCAGCAAAGTCTCTTTAAAAAGAATCTTTAAGTATAAGACTGACTCACTACAAATAAATTGAAAATATGTAGCTAGCCCCCTGATTTGCAGCTGACACTATGAGAATAAAGATCTCATTTATTCATTGTGAATTTTAAAAGATATTTTTAATGATATTGTCTGGCTTATCCCATTATGTGGTCTATTTATTAGCAGTTCTTCATACACAGATGGCTTTGTTTGAGTGATTCTTTCAAGTTAACTACCTTGTAAAATAAGTTTACTGACAGCCTACTTTTAATGCCTAAGTGATACCCTTTAAGTTTCAGGCATTTTAATATTTTGGATGTGATTACAAATTCTGAGACTTTATGATTGATTTAAATACAAAATTATCAACTTGAGAATTCTAATGATTTACTGATTATTGCTTGTTTTCCATTCATATATTTACTAAACTCTTCGCTTGTCATGTAGAAGCAGTCAGGATTAGTTATCTGCAAATAATTAAAGTTGTGAAACATCTCTTTTTTCCTTCTACTAATTCTGGCTATAAAGGTTATGTGTGGAATTGATCATGAGCTTGACAATTAAAAAAATAATTGTCAATTATTTCTAGTCATTAAAGACTTGAAAAGGGGAGGGTTTTCCTTACAATGGATGGCAAAATAGAATAAAAGAAGCTTTGACTATTTTTCTTTTAATGGTGGGGTGATGATTAAGTGTGGGTTTTTTCTTGTTAGTTTTATTTTGGAGTCATTTACATGTCACTAAGTAGATACAATAGAACACACATAGCAGAAGTAGACAGATTCACTAAAACATAGTCATTAAATGGCCAAAATATTGCAGGGGAAAGCAATTGTTTTTAAGACACGATAAGTAAGAAAGAATTATAAAAAGACATCCTTTATAGAAGTCCATACTCTGGAGAGGACCTAGTTCATCGATTACACTTTTGTCTTCAAATTTGTTGAAGAAAGTAAAACACTTGGTGTTGGAGAGGAGAAAGGATGTGAGTGTGTGTATACATCATAGAGAGGATTCATCAAGATTTTCTAGTCAGTAAATTGCCATATTGAGGAATTTTTAATAACTTGCCTATATTAAGTGGGCCCCTGTTTCCAGGCTGCTGTCACCCCTGGGCCATGTCATGTTCATTAGGGCAGCCGACGCTATATCCTCACCTTACCCCCTGGGAACTTCAAATTCCTTTTCTTCTGCCATCTCCTTCCCATAGGCATGACCCAGCTTGGGATCTCTTCTACCTTTGACAGATCTTTGGGCTCAGCCCTTCCGCTCTTCAGTCACAGCCTGCTGTGCTTCCACATGCCCTCACTCAGTTACTTCTACTCTGAGTTTTTCTTCTGCATCCAGATTTCCAGCTGCTCCTCTCACCTTATGCAGCTAAGACCAGTCAGTCACTTGAAATCTGCTTCTCCAACACTCCTAGTCCTTTTGCACATCTTCTAGCCGTCAGCATACTTGACCCACTCTAGCTCTGCACTAGGCCAGCCACCTGCCTTTCTCTCCCTGGGGCCAGGCCTCTAAGTGCTGCTGGAGAAAATCTATTACTTTGTAGATTGAGCCACTAGAAATCCAGTCTCTAACCTCAGATCTTTCTCCCTCAGTTCTGGCCATCATATCAGAAGCTTACCTTCCATCCTTTCTGCCTCATTTCTCTCACAAAGAAAAAGGAGCCATTGTTCCTGTCTAAGGCAAACCTTATATCTGTGCTCTTAACACCTTCCCAGCTTACCTGCTCAAGGCATCAAGTCACAGTTTAGAGACTCTTTCAGGTATGTATCCTTAGCCCTCCCTGTCTGTTGCCAATTTACTTGGACCATTTAAGTATTCTCAGGCTTCCTCCACCTGCACCTCTCCCTGAAGCCACTGCTGTATCCTTTCCTTCTCTAGTTGAAATGTTTGAAGTAAGTAGGTCACTGTGTTCATTGGTCACCTTCCTGTCATTCCTCACCTAAGGAAGTTAGTTAGGCTCCACCCAATCAAGTCGCTAAAATAATCTCTTGACTGATCACTATTAGCTTCCTTGTTGCTTATCCACTGGATATTTTGCATCCTTATCATAGCACTATATAATATGGTTAACCCCTGCTTCTTAAATGTTATTTAATCCCAGTTTCCATAACTCTCTTTTTTTCCCTTTTCTTCCTTTTATATATTCTCTTTTGCTAGCTAGTCCTGAATCTCACTTTACTGGGGGAGCTCCTCAAGGGTCTCCCCACGCTGCTCTTTTCCTCTGACTGTTCTTCCTCAGCTGTCTTATTTATTCACCCACAAAGTAGTAGTGGCCCTTGAATTCAGAGCGTGTACATACACATTCCTGCACTCTGGTACAGCTTTCAAAAGCACATTTAGCCTGGCTGGTGTGGCTCAGTGATTGAGCATTGATCCATGAACCAGGAGGTCACCGTTCCATTACCACCCAGGGCACATGCCTGGGTTGTGGGCTCGATCTCCAGCAGGGGGCGTGCAGGAGGCAGCCTATAGGTGTTTCTTTCTCATCGGTGTTTCTATCTCTTATTCCCTTCCTCTCTCTAAAATCAATAAAAACATTTTTTTTAAAAAGAGGCCCTTTTAGTTCCTGAAATGGCAGTGCTCTCCATCTCTTGCAGAGCCTTTGCATATGCCTTTCCTCTGCCTGGAACAGTTTACCTTGCTAATTCTCGTTCTTCTCCTAGTCACATCTTAGGCAACCTTTTTGAGAATAATTTCTCTGATTTCCCCTTTTCCCAGGTTCAGGGTAGCTGCCTAGAATCTTCTTGGTCCTCCAGTGGCTCCCGTACTTCCCCCTTTCATAGCACTTTGTGTGATTATACTGTAATTAAATCCATTGTTCTCTAATAACCTGTTTACTTATCTGTTGCCAAGTAACCATCAAGTTTTAGAAGGGGCAAGACTGCTTTCATTTCAGTCATTTCTATCTCTTAGTACGCAGTATACTAGTAAGTGCCTAGCATATAGAAAGGACCTAATATTTCTTATATGAAGAGAGGAGCTATACTATTTAGAAGGTTCATGAATTGGAAACTGATGATCGGGTTTATATATTGTGTGAACCATGTGATACACCATCAATTTAGCACACACTTAGTTTTCTCATTTGTCCTTTGTATTATTTTTTTCTATGTGGTATACCTTCCCAGTGAGATTAGAAGCCCCTTCTGAGCAAGAACTGTGTGTGATTCTTTGTGTATCCCTCAGGGTGCCTTGTATGTAGTCGGACTTTATTTCAGGAGCCTAATCCCAGATATATGTGATGGAACTAAGTCTCATTTATAATCCATCCTTGTCTTCCCCAGCTGGTCCTGTCTCTGTGCCATGCACAAACCATGCCACTCTGGAGGGGCAATTTCCCTGTGGTTTCCTAGCTCTTGTGTTCCAGTATACTGGCCAAGTATGAGAGTCAGTGGTATGAGAGTCTTTTTTGTTCAAACTTCATAGGTTTGGTAGTTAGGACTGACCAATGCTAACAGGAAATAGAGGCATTTATTTAAAGCCAGAGAGTTGTCAACTTCAGGAAGCAAAAGCTCTTGTTAGCATATGATTTTGTGGTTGGTTTGGTGGTCCCCTCTAAAAGTGAAGAACCAGACAAGAATGGGAGGAGCATGTTTGGGCTCTAAAGGTAGTCTTTTTTCCTAATTTGCCTTTAGAGTTTCATTTGTTTGTAATTTCCTGAGATTTTGAAAAAAGTTGCCAAAAAGCTCACAAGAAAAAGAAAATCTGGCCAGGTGAATCATTTGCATGTGAAACGAAACATTTGTTTTTACCTTTTTCCCTTACATGTTATCCTTGATACAGGATAATAATTGAAGATTATTCAATTATTTGTGGATTTCAACTTTTCCCTCATCGTCTGGATCTTATGAAATAAGTGCTTTTTGAATGGAGAAGAGGAGGAGAAGAAAAAAATAAATGTAAAAACCTTGTTCTTGCCTTGGCAAGCTTGGCCTTACATGTTGGAGTGGAATGACATGTCTAGTCTGGTGAAGAAGGGATATTTAGGGTTGGTTTGGCTTCTTATTCTATTTGATTTTTCTTTTTAGGTTTGTCTTTTAAACTGGAATTTTTATGTGAATGTATCTGAATTTAGAATAAAAGTACTTAGCGTCACAATTTGCAGAGCACTTTTCTGTTACTTATTTTAAAGACAAATCATTGTGGTAAATGACTTGGGACAAAGATTGTTTTTCAAAAGAACTGAGACCCAGCATGATGAAGTGGTCCCAGGGCAGACCTGCTACTGGAAGGGAATCCTTTTCTTCCTGGTCCAGTGTGCTTTCCTCCAGATGTGCTGCTTTCCTGACGTCCTGGGATCGCCTTTCATCAGGGTAACTGAGTTTAAGCGGAATAGACATTTTATGTCAGAGCAATGGTTCTGAATCCTCAGTGTTACTTACTGAGATCATGTAAACATAAAAATGCCTTTTAACAAGATTGAAGGCCAGAGGTAGGAGCAGTTGAGAACGAAGTAGAAATAAAGCTTGAAAGATAGGGTTGTCGGCCAGAGTCTTAGAAAAGATGTTGAAGAAAGTGTGGGAAGCCGTAAGCATTTGTATTCCAGTGTGTTGGGTTCAGACAAATGTGTTGCAGTCTGTTACTGAGCTCCCATCCACAATCATACTCTAGTCTTGTTTTCCCCCTTTCTTACTTTCTCTCCTTACTACCCTCCCCCCATGGTTACCACAACCACCACTAGCAATTACCCACATGCTGGATCTTGGGGCTACTTCCCAATAAGGACACGGGGTATGTGGTGTTGGCTGTAGACATGGCAAACAAACTCTGTGGCTTCCCTCCCTATGTGCCTCATGACATTTGACAGACTGCAAGCAAGCAGTAAACTGCTTCTGCTGTCAAATCTATCTGTAGTTCATTCCTCTCTCTGTATTTAATGGTACATCTGTCCTCTTCCAATGCCAGTGAAGAGGATGGATGATAGAATCATATGCTTAAGCAAGTTGGGAGGGATGTTAATAACAGCTGAAAAAGTAACTACAGTATCCTGTAAAATTAACATGGTCAGTTTGTGGCAAAATTTTTGTGTTTGTGAGTTGTTTTTTTAATATCCCCAGATAGTTCTTTTAAATCCATAGGTTTTGGGTAAAAGCCATGGTTAGTCTTATGTGTCATAGAGTGCCTGGCTTGTGATGCTCTAAAATTATTATTTAAGAGTGTCTCCTTAAATCTTATTTGGGTCAGTTCACAGGAACGATGTTGAGATGGACTTTTCTGACTGGCATGGAGTCAAAATGACCAAGCATGAGAGTTCAGACAGTCCCTAGTACACAAATGTGTCTCCTTCAGAAGTTTAAAAGTTGGTTTATCTGAGATGCTGAACATATTTTTCTATAGAATCAGTGTTATGAATTGTAGTTAAGTTCCAAGCTCGCCTATAGACATACTTAATATGCAGTATACCTGAAGTATTCCTATTAAGATAATAGGAAATTTCCCCATAGAATTACTATATATGATAATGATTACTACATATAATATTAACATTAGATATAGTGGTGATTTTATGAATTTTGGGTTCCATGGGGGGAGGGGGTTATTGACTCCCATGGATTGTGGAGGGAGGATAGATTCCAGGACGCTGGGGGTAGATCAGAGCCGTGAGGAATACGATTAGGCTGAGTTTCTGGGGCTGGAGAGCATTGACCGCTCCCAGGGACACTTCTTGGGCCTGGCTCTCTCTTCATTACTGTCTTTTGTTTTTTTCCTTGGTTACCTTTTTTTTTCTTTCTTCTTTTTGCCAGGGTTTTTGCCTCTTGTCTACAACTGAAGATACTATCAGTCTCCTGTTTTTGAATTAAATATGTAATCTTTTAGAGGTTTTCTAAATTAAGTGTTGTGGCAGAGTTAGTTACCACACGTTAATTTTGCAGTGAGGAAATACAGAATTCCAGGTGACTAATCTTTATAAACTGCATATATTTCAGTCGTATTCTCCTTTATTGTGTATCACATTACAGAAAATAACAGCTTTTTATGATTAACATTGCCTTCCTTGGTGATATTTCTTATTTAAGGTTAGTTTTCAGATGAGACCTTTTCATGACAGTACATGAAACCATACGGTGTGCTTCCTTCCTATTTAAACCCTCTAAAACTGTCCACTGCAGTATTTCCTCTGCCAGGAGACTGGATAAACCTGTGGGTTGGTCATTTCTGTGGTTTCTTATGGCTCAATTCATGCTTCACATGGTAAAAAAGCTTGGCAACGTAAGGTAGTCATAACACACGGGACTTAGGAGGGCTCTGAACAGCCCCGCAGGGCTTGGCTGTGGCAGCTCTGTGAAAAAAATCATTTGTCTCTGGGACTCTTCTCTCCTATAAATATCCCATCCCTCTCCTTGAACCCCCAGGCCCTCAACCAAACACTGCTGAGATGCTGGGGCATTGGGCTTTTAGCTGATGAATGTAGTAGGTTTGGAGTATTCCCTTTAGTAGCTTGTGCTTTTAAACCAGCTTGTGGAGAGCTGCAGAGCTGGAGGCTCTGTGCTTGTTCCTATAGAGTTTTTGTCCCTGATTTGACAGCTGCTCTTCCACTTCTCAGCAGAAAGGAGCACCCATGTACACCCATGCACACCCACCCACGCCCACCCAGAAAGGAAGGTTTGATGCACCACTTCTGAAAGGTTCACTCTGGCGTCATTGTAACCAAGAAGATGGGTCAGGTGGGGCTGGAGGTAAAACTTGGCTGTGTCCCAGAACTATAGATTGTTCCACAAGTGCATTCTGGCATAGTATGATGGAAGCTTCTGGCATATATTCCCGTAATAGTTATGGACACAGAAGGTCAGGGTGTTGCCTTGCCATAGAAGCTGTCATATGAAACAACACTTTCTGTTTTTATTTTATTTTTTTAATTACTTTTTGTTAGAATTTTTATTTGTATGATTTAAACAAGGTTTCAAAAGAGATTTTGTAAATGGCAATTCTGAACAGTTTTCATACTCTTAACATTTCCTTTTTTACTTTATTTTTATTGTTGTACTTTCTGCTTTTAGCAAATTTTACTCAAATGACACTTTAGATTGTCTCTCTAATTTACTGGCAGCTCTTGTGAAAAATATTTTTGCCAGGAAAACACTTAAGTCATTTTTAACCTCTGCAAATACGCTACATTTAAAAAAGATATGTCAGAAATGGGTTACTCATAACATTTTATATATTTCCTAATGCATTCTTTTTAAATAAAAAGTTTTTACAGACTTTCTCATGCTTTTATTTAGAGGATGCATTTTGTTATGTAGAGCACTGCTTCATTTTGTCCTGTGAGCTTGATTTTTTAAAACACTAAGCATTTATTTTTGTATTTAGAAATAGATTGAATAATTACAAAATCAGTGGACACTTATGTTTACAAAGCTACATATGTCTGTTATTAGTTGCACTAACTCATAACCTAAAGTAACCTTCAACTCTTTACTCTTACATATATATGATTGATTGCCGAGGTCTGCAACTTTATACTTAAAACACAAGTCTGAACCTCCTTCTTTTCTTACCCTCTTCCCTTTGTTCCTTTTTAAAAGAATATATTTTTATTGATTTCAGAGAGGAAGGGAGAGGGGGAGAGAGAGATAGAAACATCAATGATCAGAGAGAATCATTGCTTGGCTGCCTCCTTCACACCCCCTATTGGGGATCGAGCACGCAACCTGGGCATGTGCCCCTGACCGGAATTGAACCTGGGACCATTCAGTCCGCAGGCTGACATTCTATCCACTGAACCAAACCGACCAGGGCCCTTGTGTCCTTCAGGCCCCTCTCATCTCTGGCCTTTTATAGTCACCTTCAGCGTCTTCATTTCCATCCTGTCTCTAGCTGGTGAAGAAGTGAAGTCACTGTCCTACTTGAGAATTTCAATGGCTCTGCATTGCTAAGAGTATACTAGTAGTCTCCAGATGCCTTGGCCTCACCTAACACAAGTGCTTAAAAGCAGGTCTGGATAAAGTTGTTCCCTCGACTCTCCAGGCCCAGCTGCCCCAGCCAGCCTGCTCTAAACTCCCACACTTTCATCACGTACTCCAGTCTAGGTCCATATTGATGTTGTATCACGCTGAGCTACCACCATTCACCATCCTTTCAGCTCACAGTTCCCTGCCTCAGTGAAGTACATGCCTCTTCACACTGAGCCAATATTTCTATTAAATTTCTTTGTTTTTGAACTATGGAAATATTAATGTGCTTTTTTTATTAATTCTGTGAACACATTAACTTTTCCCTAACTCACCTGAAGAATCCATCTGCCCTAGGCCTAGAAAATTAGGATTTGGTTACAGAAAGCCACTAGAAAGAACATATTCATCTGCTGACATGCTAGTCTTTTTAAAACACTTAATAGCAGTTTATATAAATTAACATTTTTATTCTAATGGTTATTTACTACTTTCTTCTCAGCTAGAATGTGAACCCTCTAGGAATTTGCAATCTTGTCTTTTACATCTTTGTATTCTCAGCACCTAAGGTACCATCGTGCTTTGCATCTCCTTGTGGAATAAGATCATGCACAGATTCAATCTTCCTTAGCTAAACTATATGTACTGCTCTTCTCCCCAAAGAGAAAAAAAGAGAGAAATCCCTTGAAATACTACATTGTCCTCTCAAGCCACACCTTGATATCCTCTATAGAGAAAGGGAGGCTAAATTTAGAAGAGAAACAAGAGATTAAGGTCTGGGCTTTAAAATAACTAAGGCTTTCGTTCTGGCATTTAAGGTATTCTTTCCAAGGTTAATTTTAATTATATGCAATTTTGCCTCATTAACTACAGAATTACTGTGTAAGATGGGGTACCTCTGTAAACCCTTCAGAAATGTTTGTGGAATTAAACCACAGAAGGACTCAGCACATGAGAATAGTCTGCCTAACAATTATTCTTGACCAGTAGAGTCCTAATTTTCTCTGTAATCCATTATGATGGTCAACTATAAATTATGTTGGCACTTAATTCATTAAAACTTGATTAGGTGACTGCACTTGCCTTAGCAGTGTGCTAGGCACTGACAAATTCAGGGATGATCAAGAGCACATACCAGTGGTCCCTTTTATAGACAGGAGGAAGACAACATGAAACAGTCACACAAATGATTCATTTTCATTGGGAGGAAGTGCTATAAAAGAAGAATAAAAGGTGCAATGAAAGTGTTGAAGAAGGACCTTTGAGCTGGTTTGAAGTGGTCCCTAGATCTTAAGCAAGGCCTAGAGCTTGGGGTGGGTGAGACTTGTGGTTAAAAGTGGCTTAGCAATTTTCAAGAACACTGAGGAGGCACATATGGCTGGGGCATTGGTCTCCAGAGTACATCACCTTTTCACGTTACGATTGTCAGAAGTTAGTTATTGATTGGTAGAAAATAGTATTTCATCTTGGTTTATTCAGTATTTAAAAATTAAGAATTTATCTTACATTAGAATCCCATGATTTGTTAAACGGCCCTATAGTCACTTTATTCATATTCTTTAAGATTTTATAAAATATGTTTTAAATGTTCCAAGTCTTGATTATATCTTTTCCCCTTGTTAAGAATTCTTATTTTTTAATCATATACTGTATTTTATTATGAAGTGATATGTTTACTGTGGAAAATAAAATTTTTGTTTATCTTATCACTACACAATGTAAGTACTATAAACATTTTGTCTATGTTCTGCCAGTCATATTTTTAACCGAAATTTTCACTGAGGTAATTGTAGATTCATGTGCAGTTGTGAGAAATAATACAGAGAGATCCCTTGTACAGTTTGCCCCTCCCCCATGCAAAACTGTATGTAATACAATATCACAACCAGGATATTGACATTGATACAATTTGCCCATGTTATGCAGATTTCCCATTTTATTGTTACTCATTTATGTGTGCATATTTGTTTTCCATAGACTGTAGTATTGGTAATGTTATTTTTTATGTGATTTAGTTTTGATTTTTACCCTCAAAAAGCATGCCTCCCCTAATCATATATCCCTCTCCTGCTCTTTTGTGTTTTCTCTAAGTCTGTTTAAGAAAGCAGCTACTTGTAAAAGAAATAAATAGATGGAAAACAGAAATGTGAGTCTGAATGTATTTTACTAGCCTGCTGTTGTTATACACAGTTTAGCCAGTTTATAGTTTCTGAGTTGCTGATGAAAGTTACACTGGATGTTTTCTAATCGAGAGAGAACCATTTAGTCCCATTCAAAATGGACTGAAGTGTCAACTGTGTCTGAAAAATGCCTGATAGTGATATTTGTCAAGTTGCCTGTAATTCAAGCAGACCAGAATAGAAGAATAAACATACAGGGAAAGTACCAGTAGCAAAGGAGGCTTTGAGGTCTTTGCTTTTAATCTTGAGTGAATATTCTCAGATGGTAATTATCTGATTTTCCACTGACTCCCTCCCCCTCTGTGTGACAAATAACCAAAAAGATATTCAACACCTTGGTTGAAACACGTGGTCAGTTGATTTTCAGTGGTCATATGATTTTCATATGTGGTCAGATTCTCAGTACTGCATGGATTTTCTAAATAAGAATATTTATAGTATTTATAATCTGAAAATACTCCCAATCATCAATTTTGGGGTATAAAAAAGGAAAGAAACACTTGGTAAATGAAAAGTAAAAAGTAAGTTGTTTCACAGTAACTGAGTTCAGACAGCATGAAGAGAGCAGGAGAGAAGCCAAGATGATTGATGCTGGTCAAGTTGCATGGGGTAGTTAAATGCACATCGACCAGATAGTCAGCTGGAAAAAAATTAAAAGCAGGATATAACTACCAAGGGACTCTATCCAAGAAAATTGAAAGGACCTGAGAAGAAAGACTAGTTACATGTGATTGTCAGGCTAGATTTTGAGTATTGAGAAAAGGGAGTTCTTTCTGTCCAAAATTGTTTCTCTCAGTGGAGGTTGGTCTTACCCTAATGAACAGTAACTGTTGAGTTCTGGCTGGATTATACAGCGGCTCTTAGTAACTAAAACTTAGTAACATAAGAGTAGAAGGAAGCTACTTAAATAGGATAACCTGTTTAACAAACCTAACTGTTAAAATGCTGAAGTTATTTTTTAGTAGATTTTTGTTTATTTAAATATTTATATTGATTTTGAGAGAGAGGGAGAGAGAGAAACATTGATTTGAGAGCAAAACATGAAATCAGCTGCCTCCTGCAAGCCCCTGACCAGGGAGACCAAGGATCAAGCTTGCAACTCAGGCATGTGCCCTGATCAGGAATTGAATTAGCAACGCTTCAGTGCACAGGACAATGTCCAACCAACTAGCCAGGGTTAGTTGAGTTTATTTTTAACTTATTCCAGCTTTTATTTTTTTGGAGGCTCTAGATAAAGTAACAAGTTAAGAAAATTAAATTATTGCTAAAATACTGGGAGTGACAGATTTATTCTATTTGCCGCTGTGACTGATACACATAAAAAACCCAGTTAAACTCATTTATATGAGTAAATGAAGGTAGGTTAGATGGCTGATTATAAGATGATGATATAGAATAATATGTATACTATATAAAAACAAGCAGTAAGAATATTTATGTTTGCAATTGTTTGGAGAAAAGTTTGGAAGAGTAGAAGCTACTATATTGTTAAGATTGGTTACCTTTATTTTCCATTATATCTTTGTATTATACACTAGAGGCCCAGTGCATGAAATTTGTGCGTGGGTAGGGTCCCTAGGCCTGGCCAGTGATCAGGGCCGATTGGGGCTTTTTGGTTGCTGGCCGGGGCCTTCCTTTGTCCCGCGCTATTCCCTGGTGGTCAGCACACATCATAGCGAGCAATCGAACTCCCTGTCTCCTGGTTGAACTCCTGAGGGGGCACTTTGCATATTAGCCTTTTATATATATAGATACTAGAATTGTTAATTTTATCACTAAGTCTTTTGGTATTTAGGAATGTTTGCATTTTAGCCAGTTAACTGCCACGATATTTTGAATTTAATTTAAAAAGGTCCACCATTTGCATCTATAGACACTTATGACGTACAAATGGATATAATAGTTACCTCTTTACTAACATAGTGTTTATTATATACCTTTAGTTCTCTCAGTTTAGGGGTATCTCGTGATTTCCTTCTGTGAGCAGTATTGAAGTTAGCTACTACAATCATGTACCACATAACAGCATTTTGATCAACGACGGACTGCATATACAATGGTATATGCCACCTAGCCTCAGTGTTTAATAGGGTATGCCACCTAGGTTTGTGTAAGTACACTTGATGTTCACACAGCAATGCATTTCTCAGAATGTATCCCTGCTGTTAAGTGGTGCATGACTGTAATCATCTATTCTTTTTTCCTTCCCTTTCCTCCAGCATCTGATTTGAAGTATTCACAGTTGATATCTGAGGATTCTGTTTATATCTGTTAAACTAATCAGCAAGATTATTCTACTTTTCAAAAATTTTTCGTGTTCTGCCTCTCATACTCCCTTTTTGATAGTTGTACTCTACATTATATAATCCATCATCTTCCTTACAACCATCCTTTTGTCTTAGCTCTACTGATAAATATTAATGCTCACTCTGAGTTCTTTCTATATTTCTCTAGTTATTGTTTGCCTGACACTCATTCTCTGCTATATTCTTCAGAAAGGATTTATGGAAATATTGTTCCGTAAGTTAATGTTCATAAGTTTGTCTGCAGCTTTTATATTTGAAAGCCTTTTTTGTCTATATATAAAAACCTTTGGGTCCTATTTTCTTTCCTAAAGTAATTTGAATTTGTCATTTCATCATCTTCTGGTATAAAGACAATCTAATTGTGTTTCCCTTATAAGTGACTTGATCTTTTTGCTTAGATTCCCAACAGATTTTATTTTAACCTTTTATTTCAAAGTCTAATCATTTATTGTATTTCTTCTGTTAACATTGTTTTGGTTTCCTTCTTCAAGGACTCAGCTTATTATGAGTATGTTTGATCTTCTTTGCTTATCATGTTTCTTTCACCTCTCAAAAAATTTTAAATCTTTTTATTAAAAAATAAATGAAAATTTATTAAATATAATTTCAAAATACTAAATATAATTTTGACTTACAGAAAAATTATAGCATTAATACAAGGAACCTATTTCTATTTGATTATTTCTTTTGAGATTTTTAAAAACTCTTCTTTATTCTGTTTCTTTTAAGGCATTAAATACATTTATTCTTATGTTCCTCATTTCATCTTCATTTCTGAAAATATTTTTTCTTTCTTTTCTGATTTCTTTCACCTCTTTTTTAATCTTTTTTTTTTTCCAGTTGCCTTGTTTTTTGATTTCTCATTCTCATTTATGTTGTTCTTCCATAGCTTCTACCATCTTTTTTTAAAGAAAACTCATCTTTAATATAAGGCTTACCAGTTCAGATTTTTTTATTTTTTAAAATATGTTTTTATTGATTTCATAGAGGAAAGGAGAGGGAAAGAAACATCAGTGATGGGAGAGAATCATTAATTGGCTACCTCCTGCATGTCCCCTACTGGGGATTGAGCCCACAACCTGGGCATGTACTGTGACCAGGAATCAAACCGTGACCTCCTGCTTCATGGGTCAATGCTCAACCATTGAACCACACTGGCTGGGAGCTTCTACCATTTTCTTAATTTTTTTTAGCTTGTTGGATTAGTGTTCATCTGTTATGGGCATTTTTCTAGCTTTTCTGTAGGGATATTGTTTTGTCCCTTCTCATTAATATGATACTGCTGTATGGAACTCAACTGTCCCTTGTCTGCTCATTTTTAAAAAAATATATTTTATTGAATTTTTACAGAGAGGAAGGGAGAGGGATAGAGAGTAAGAAACATCGATGAGAGAGAAACATCGATCAGCTGCCTCCTGCACACCTCCTACTGGGGATGTGCCCGCAACCAAGGTACATGCCCTTGACTGGAATCGAACGTGGGACCTTTCAGTCCACAGTCCGATGCTCTATCCACTGAGCCAAACTTGTTAGGGCTGTCGGCTCATTTTTAAGTGAACAGTGTTTCCCTTATAGTTTTAGGAAGGAAGGGGTGGATCAGATAGATATTCTAGCTCAGGGCCCACAGGCTCTCTCTTCAGTGATCTTTGTGGTTTTTAAAAAGATCTTGTACTTTCTAAGATCTGCCTTCCCTGTTCCTCCCATCCTACCTTTTATCTTAATCTCCTCTTTCCTCAGAACTGTCTCCTAGAAAAGTGTTCAGTTTCTTAGTTTTGAGAATCCATTGGGTCTATACTTCCATAGCATCTTGCGGGGAGGGGAAACCAGGCACTCCCTGACTGGGAATCTACTCCCAGTGTGGCTGCTAACACAGATTGGCCTATCAAACTTTCCAGAGCCATCAGAGTCACCTGTGTTGGTTCTACTTCCTCCCACACAAATGTGGATACCACATGGGTCTGAATAAGTGGCCTATCTCTACTTATTGGTACTTTCAGAATCAAAGTGTGACAACCGTAGGTTTGTCTTAATTGTCAGAGGAATTCATTTTACTATCCTTGTTGCTGTGTTTATTTTTATGGAGAAACTAGAGGCCCGGTGCATGAAAATTCATGCACTGGAGGGGGGGATCCCTCAGCCCGGCCTACCCCCCTCACAGTCCAGGAGCCCTCAGGGGCAGAAGGTGACCCGGCGATCAGGGGAAGGCGACGCCCCCATCACACCTCTGGTGCTGCCACTGCCAAGCCTCGGGCAGCCCTGGGGGCCTGGAGGGCTGAGGGGGTTGGGGAACTCTGGAGGCAGGCCTGGCCTTGCAGTGTGCCTGCCACCCTGGTGGGGCTGAGGGGACTGGGTGCCGCCATCTTTGAGGGCGGGGCAGTCAGTTAGCATATTCCCTCCTTATTGGCTAATTGAGGTGCAGGCGCCGCCATCTTTGCGATGGTGTGAGGGTCAATTAACATATCCCCTCTTTATTAGATAGGAGGATTCAGGGCAAATTAAAAACTATGCTACTGCTGCCACCATTTTCCCAGAATCAAAAAGCCAGAGTAATCTCTCAGAAACATATCATTCCTCCCACTTTAAAAAAATGGGATCTTAAGACTCCTTAATGAAAACTTTCAAACATATAGAAGTAGAGAGATTAATATAATGAACCCCTATGTATCCATCACCCAGTATCAATAATTGTTAAACTTATGACCCATTTTCTTTCATTTGTATCCCCTTTCTCTCTTTAACTCCTCCTAGCTCTGATTTATTTTGAAGTAAATTCCATAATCATAACAAATACTTAAAAAAAAAACATTTTTGAACACTTAGATCAAAGGAGCCAGAACCACCTCTATATGTCAAGGAGAGGACCTGATACGATCCTGGGTCTGGGCTGAGGTGCCCATGAGCCTGGAAGTACATTCAGAGTATAGCCTGTAGGAAGCTGATCATCATGGCAATTTCTGTGGCACAAGAAGCTGGTAAGACAACACTTGCCATTCCTGCCTGAATTAGCAGCGGAGAGTCCCAGTGTGTCTTGATTCGAGAGTGCTTTGTACTACACTGAATCTCTCCTCAGCCTGGTGTGGGGCTCCATGTACAAACCTAGATATCCCAGCCATTGACGTGCTCCTTCCCAAGTTTATAAGGAGAAGTGCAGCCTTCTTCAGGAATATACCACATTAGAAAATGGGACTGCCTGCGGGATTGGGAGGAAGCGTCACTTTCTTCCAAAAAATGTTTCTATCATACCCAGCCATTTCCTGAGTATCATAGCCAGAAATTACTCATTTCTGGAAAATCATCCATGAGCTTTCTATTGAGGAGATCAAAGACAGATCAGACAGTTCTCAAAGTTAGTTGGGTCATTGGTACTTTCTTAGGCAGTCAGTCATTTTGTTTTCCACTGTCATCCTTGGGATATATCTGTTTTCTAATTCCAAATTCATAGCTCTCACTTCAGCTCTTTCTAATCCTGTTTAGCACACTCATTTAGTAACTCCTTATTGAGGGCCCTGTGTCTGCAGGAATTGTGCTGCACTGGTGAACAAGCTAGGCCTGATGAGTGTCTGCTCCTTTGAGCTGGGGAGACTCCATATCCTCTCTTCTGGAAAAACCTGTCCAGCCCTGTTAAGTAGAGATAGGAACTTGTGAAAGTGTTATGTGTATCCTGGGTACTCTTAGGAGTCTAGGCACACAGACATGAGTTGCAGGCCACTGTAGCGAGGTATGGGCCCCATCTCTCCTTCCTGATCTTTGGTGTAATGGTGGCTTGGAGAGTAACAAAAGCATCAGGCTTCTGAGGTTGCTGCAATGGAGAATGGCCATCCCTTCTTCATCCCAGCCTTCATTGCTGAGCTCTCCTTTCAAGCAGCAGTGCTGGAACAGACTGGGTAGAACAGCTTGGACAAAGCTATTTATTTCCTCCCATTGATGCCAACCAAAGTCAGCAATGCCAGGAAGATCTCTTTCCTCTGCACCAAATGTGGCTGCTCCACAGTTTCCCTTGATTTCACTGTTCTCATTTTTACTAGCTAACTTTGATGTCTTCCCCTCTTCCTGTAGGGTAGCTTTCCCCTCTGATCATACTTTCTACTCAACAGTGTTTGTTGTGGCTACAGGTGGTATTCCCGCAGATATAGGGAACTCATTGAGGACAGAGACCATGAGAACCTGCCCCACCAACACTGTCATAACTTGAAATGCAAGGACAAAAATTGGCAGCAAGTACAATGATATATTGTGGTCTTTTCTTTTTAAAAAAATATATATATATTTTATTGATTTTTTACAAAGAGGAAAGGAGAGGGATAGAGAGTTAGAAACATCGACCAGCTGCCTCTTGCATCAAGGTGATCCTCAAAACATGACTTTGGCATCTTCTGTAAGAATTTGCTTTAAAGAATATACTTGGGTGGTAAAGCCAATTACCTTTAAAAGAACTTTACAGTTTGGCTTTTTAACTGTTCTGTCCTCTAATGAACAGTGCAATGTTATACTATTTATTGTGAGTAATCTTGTGAAGATTGCTTTCTAGCACAGTAGGAAAAAAACATTCTAATAGTGATTTCTTTTTTTTAGTTTATGTAGTGCCATTACATGAAAGTGTCATTAAATTCAGTGTTTCTAGAATTATTTATTTTAATTATTGCTCCATTTAGTCCTAGAGATTTATGTTTCTCTAACCCAACTTAGATATCATTTTGTGAACCTTTGAAGGGAGAGTGTTCAGCTAATTGTAATATCTTTAAAGGATATTGACCCTGCAATAGCTTCAGTTATTATATAAAAATAGTGACCCCATGTCTGTATCCTGCAAATATATATATGGATTTTGGTTCCTATATAGTTTTAGATGTGGTACTGAGATATTGAGCAAACTCTCTTGAGGAAGGAATCAGCATCTGTCAGCCTTCAAAAGCTTTTAAAAATTGATTATATGTTATTAGCAAAGGTTTACTGCCTCCTTCTAGTATATAAAAAATAAATGCATTTTTATGCATTCATCTCTAAGAAGGCAGATGACCAAAAAGATCATGCAGCTGTTGTCCAAAGCTATGATGAGAGAAGGAAGGGATAGAACCTTTATAAAAGATACCATCTCACTAAATATGTTGAGGTGGTGGAAAGATACAATAATTTAATTTGTTAAGATACTGCTGCTTTATGCTGGATCTAATTTGAAGTAGTTACTCTAAAAGTTGCTTTTTAATTAAATATACTTAAGAAATTTGCTCCAGTTGAAGTTAGAAAGTTAGAAGTCAGGTAACTGACATGGAGAAAACTGTTTGTTTGTTTGTTTCTTTTAACAAACCTGCTTATGAACATGGTGAACAGAAGTAATTTAATGTTTTTAATTTTTCTTGTATTTGACTACAAGTCACAATACACACAATAATACATAATAGATAAATGTGGCGGCAGGGTTTGTACCAGCCATCTGCCCTTTTTTTCCTTACAAAAGAACAAAGTAACAGCAGTATTCATTTTAACTACAGAAATACTACAGTAGTATAAAATTCTCTATATTTTAATCTCTTGTGTTCTTCGTGATCTTTAATTTGCTAAATAGTTGCAAAGAATGAATCTAGCCTGCATCAACTTCTGAATAAACAAACAAAAAACAATTCTACCTATCTCTGAAAAAATAGTAATTTATTAATTCTGAAGTTTAAATTATCAGATGCAGCTGCATTTTGTTTCTGTTTGAATTTAGGGAGAGGGGGAAGGAGCTCTCTGTAATATACAATCTGAGCTACTGTGATATGCAGTCACAGAGATTAAACTGAGTATAGGGGAACTGTTAAGTTGATGGAACCATGGGAAACACTTATTCTTAGCATAGTGTGAGATTTAAAAGCAATATTATAGGCATAGTTGAAAATTGTAGGAAAAAATAAACCCAGATGGATTAAGATTAAATGGTTTTTAAAAGTGAGGAAGAATACTAAGGCGAAAGACTTGCTATTAGAAGCAATGAAGGAAATTGCAGAGAAAATGATCAATAGGTATCCTATATAATAAAAAGGTAATATGCAAATTGACCCTCACCTCATCACACCATCACAAGATGGCTGCACCCACAGCAGAGGTGGGGTTCTCCTAATGAGAGAACAGCAGGAACCTGAGGCTGCATGGTGCCAGGCTAGGGCAGGGTACCCGAGGCTGCGCCCCCCACCCAGTGGGGCTTGACAGGGGACCTCAGGCCACGCCCCCAGCCCAGCGGATGGCTGCACCCACAGCAGAGGTGGGGTTCTCCTAATGAGAGAACAGCGGGAACCTGAGGCTGCATGGTGCCAGGCTAGGGCAGGGTACCCGAGGCTGCGCCCCCCACCCAGTGGGGCTTGACAGGGGACCTCAGGCCACGCCCCCAGCCCAGCGGGATTTGCCGGGGGACCTGAGACTGCATGCCCCACCTGGCGGAGCTTGACGGGACCCCAGACTCTGATAGGAGGAAGATTTTCATATACATTACTAATTTTCTTTCATCTCTGACACTTCTATTATAGAGAAAGGGCAAATAGCAGTATTAAAATATTTCCTCTAATTAATTCCTTTTTAACGTGCACAAATTTTGTGCACCGGTCCACTAGTGAATACATAAATATTTAAAACTACTTTTAAACTTTATTGCACAGGTAATGCATATTTGCTGTAGAAATATTGGGGGGGGGGGATAAAAAATAAAAACCAACAATAATTCTGCCAACTAGCAGTAGCAGCTCTATAATTACCATTTTGACAGTTTTGTGATCCTCCTACCACACTTAAATTTAATTTCCCATACATAAAAATTTTGTAATGTACAAACAGGTAAATTGGAAAAGTGTTTTCCAGCATAGACAAAGAATTTATTACTTTAAAATATGTAAGTAGCTTATGTGAGTAAGAAAAACACATCTCAAAGACTAGTAGGCACAGGACAGAAAGAGACAAACCACCCTATCACTACGTGTGCATTGTCCAGCAGACATTGAGCACCTGCCTGCTAATAAGTTAGGCATCCTTATTAAAGTTGTGCGTACTGTGCACATAAACAGCTGTTAAAGGGACAGACATGTCACAGTCATCTATATGTTTTATTCCAACATTTTGAGGTATAATTAAGATACAAATTAAAATGTGCAGAAAATATTTTTCTTCCATTGAACTTTTAAGAATAATGTAGGAGGATGTATTTTTTAACTTGGGATGGGCAAATGTTTATTAAATAGGATACTAAAAAGAAAGCTAACAGTAAAGGAAAAGATTCGTAAATAGAACTACATTGAAATTAAAAACTTCTCTTCATTTAAACACACTATTAATATGCAGAAATAGTCTTAAATTCCTCCCACCCCTGTCTGCATTCCCCTCTGAGTGTTGACTCTAATCAAGAGGTAGAAAATCACTTTTGAATTTGTCCTTGGCTAGCAGAGTATTGGTGATCATGACACAAACAGAGGTATAAAAAAATATTTGCATGTTGGGCCTTGCCCTCTCCTGCTGTTTTGAGAATTGTACAATCACTACCATGTGAACAAGCCCAGGCTAGTTTATCAGATGGTGAGTACCATGTGGCCTGATTACTGCCATTGCCCTTGTCAGTAGCCAGCCAAGCATCAGATATGTGAGACCATGGGGCTACCAGCTGACCACAAGTGCATATTAGAACCCAGCTAACATCACATAGAACAGAGACATGGCATCCCAGCCCAAAGAGCCAACCTCTAGAATCATCAAGTTGGTAGTTAAAAGCCATTATGTTTTAGGGTGGTTTAATACAAAGCAAAAGACAGATGATACAGAGAAAGATATTTGCACAGTGTATAACCACCAAAGGACAATTTCTAGAATAAGGAACACTCTATATCATTTAGAAGAGAGACAACTTAATAGAAAAAAAAGTGGACAAAGCCTAAGTATAATCTGATTTCAACTATATGACATTTCTGGAAAAGTCAAAGTGAGATTAATAACAGTGGTTGTCAGGGTTTGGGGGTTGGAGAGAGAAGGATAGATGAATCGATGGAGCACAGGAGGATTTGGGACAGTGAAAATATTCTGAATAAAACTGTAGTGTGGATATATGTCATTATACATGTGTCAAAACACAAAATTTACAGCACCAAGAATGAACCTTATTCCAATACACTTTACATGCCTATAGCAGCGGGATCTTGCTCTAGTGTTGCCACTTGTTCAGATGTCTTGTGAGCAGTTGTGACATGTGCCACTTAATGATTTTCAATGCTGATGTTATGAATAAGTTACTTTAAAAGAACTAAATTAGAGTGTCAGTAAAGTCATTCCCATACTGTTACTTTTACTTGTTTTATTCAGAGGAGCTCTCGACTGGGAATTTCAGGTAACACTGAGAAGTGCATGACTTCTTGGTGGAAAAAAAAACCCAGAAAACCACAGGCTATGGATTCAAGTAGGTTTTTTCTCTTGTAACCTCATGATAAGACTAGCATGACTTGGCTTGGTAAATAATAAGCATTTACTAAAGTGATGATTTTAGTTTTTGTCAATGTCTTCTCTCACCAAAGAGATATTTTCTTGAAACCTACAGTTTTTAAGACCTTTGCTGTTTATTTAACAACATTCTAAATTAGCTTTATGTCAATAGAGTTGCATCTCATTCATGGACTGGGGTCTAAAAAAAATGAGAAATTTGCATAGATCAGGTTATCCTTAATTTATCCATAATGGATGGTAGTTTAGAAACATTTCAGTGCTAGAACCCTTAATTTAACCCACAAGAGAAGCAAAAAGAAAGACACAGGCACAGATACAGATTGGGGCTTTTGAACCACTCCTGCCTATCCTCGAGTGATCAGATCCTGGTGGTGGGGAGGGAGTGTAGGGAGAGTATCCACTTGTTTGAGGGCTTTACTTCGTCTGTTACACTGTTATTCCTCTGTAACCTTGGTGACTAGTCATGAATGTGTTTGTGAGAGTTACATGTGGCAGTGCCTAGCTCAGAACCTAGCCTAATCTGTTTATCTGGCTAACTTCTCCACTGAAACTCAAGGCACATGGCAGCAGGACTTTTGCCTCTCGTTCATATTCTTAGTGCCTGCCACATAATCCATGCTCAGTATATACAAGGTGGGGCAAAAGTAGTTTCCCAGTTGTTCATATGGAAAATAATACAATCCTGTATAATAAAAGCCTAATATGCAAATTGTCCCCTTGTACGGTCGTTCGACCAGAAGTTCGACTGCTCGCTATGATGTGCGCTGACCACCACAGCGTGGCACAGAACATGATGGGCATCGGCACCGTGCTGTGACCTCTCGCCGGCTACCTGGGCACAGGGGTGACGGGGACAGAGGTGCAGTGAGAATGCAGGGTGTCCGCCAAGCTCACTCTCACTCTCCATGCTACCCTCCCCTGGGATGCCAGGGCTTGCGTGCCAGGGAAGCCCCTGAGCTCAAGTGCTGGGCACCCACAAGGAGCCCGCCTTGCACCCATGTGGCATCTTCCAGGTGAGCTGGGCCACAGCTGCCAGGACCGCAGGGGCTGATCGGGCTCCCCATGGGTTCGCGCAGGAGCCAGTCTACGAGGCCAGCCTGAAGAGAGCACACTGCCTGCCTGGCTTCCGTGCGGTGCCACAGAGTGGCCCAGAGGCCCACACTGTGCTCCGGCCCGCACCGTCCGGCCGCGCTTATTGCATCTCCGCGTGGGGACTCAGGTGCCATGACTCAGGCGGAGGGGGACCTTGGGGACCCAGGTGCTTCCCAGGGCTGAGAGGTCAGCTGGCACCTGCCCTTCTATGCCAGACGCTCACGCTTTGATCACTGACCAGGCCTAGGGACCATACCTGTGCATGAATTTTTTGCACCAGTCTCTAGTAATTAGTAAATAATGTGAGAATAAATTGTTTCCCATACTCAACTGTAAACCCACTTTTGTCCACCCTGTCTTTGGATGAATTGAAGAAACTCATACATCAAGTCTAAACCTTGCTTCCTTCGTCCATATACATAGAGTTCTTTGGAAAGCCATGTGGGAAGAGCTTGGTCACCTTCTCTTTTCCCAAGTTGTTATTTTATTTTTGTGATCTCACTAAAGAACTATCACTTCATGCTTTGGGGCATTGGTTATGTTTTCCTTCTTCATCCCTAATTCCCCAGATGGTGTTCTAGAAAAGTACATTGTACTAGAAAGTATTTAGATTATTGGTTGATAATAATGCAAAAGTCCTTTCTTTGGGTATGGTAACAGAATCATGTTCTGCTCTTAGAATATTAAAGAAATTATTAACCAAATCTGGCTTCATTATGACATTCTGTTTTCCTCCTATTCACACTCTAAATTATGCACAAAAGAATATACAGTTTCGTAATTATGGTTCTCAGTCATTTCAGAATAGGAATATCATGTGGGTTCATAAGGTTCCTCCCTGTGACCATTGAGCTTAGGAAATTAACCATGGAGGGAGGAACTAGTGGTTGGCAGTCTGATTCCCTGTAAAGAAAGGTGTAAACCTTCCACTTCCAGATGTCTGCCAGCTACTTGCATCCTTAGTCAACTGCATCACTATCCTCTGGCAACGTGCTCCAACCCCAGGGCCTGAAATACTTAAACTGTCCTTATGGAAAGCAGAAAGTAAGCAAAACAGAAGTGAAAGTAGATTCAATTTTTTAGACAGTTCTCTTACAGGAATAGTTCTGTGGTTCTCGGCATTTAAAAAGATACTGGTTCCAATATGTTTTATTGACATCAATTACTGTAAGTCTGATTCATTTTCTGCCTATTGATTTCTGCCCAAGGTGAAATTCATGACATTAAACAGAAAACATAAGTGATTAAAAAAACACATACTATTAAGGACTGTAAAAATAAGGTTTAAAGTCAATGACACTTTATAAAGCAATTTTTGTACTTTTTTGTTAATATTTTTGGTAGCATAACCGTAAGAGTTGTTAAAAATTAAGTAAATGACAATGTTAAAGCCCTATTAAGCTGCCAAAAGGTAATTGTAATTTATTTTGAAGATTCTTTATCCTTACTATTGTGTAGCTTTACTCTTACCCTAATGTGTTTGAGCTCTGGCTTTTTAGGTGTGTGCTGGGGCCTCTCTATCCTCTGTTTCTTTGTGTTTCCTAGTTCTCCATGTTGCATTTCTCTGTACTAGCTTTCTTTCTTTCTTTTCTTTTTTTTAATATTAACATTTTTTTAAATTAAATCTTCATTGTTCAGATTATTACAGTTGTTCCTCTTTTTTCCCCTCATAGCTCCCCTCGATCCAGTTT
>NW_006286974.1:797260-801638 GCF_000327345.1 Myotis davidii | reverse complement strand
CCTTTCATATGCAAAAGCCTCTGCACACAGCTTGGGTGGGGCAGGGTCTCAGGGAATCAACTGGGTGGAGCAAACAGCTATGGCTGATCCTCAGCCCTGCCGGGAGTAGGTCCTGGGTCTCAGTGTCTGGCGGTAATCGCTGCAAGCACCTCTGAGAGGAAGCCTCCCTCGAGTTCTGCCAGATGCCAGACAGTCCAGTTTCTCCCCGTATGAGTCTGGGTCCCTAGAGACTAGCCCGGAACTGGAGTTTAGAGCAGGAGCTTGTGTCTCCCTCCCGATTAAAAAGGACAACTGCGTCCTCGGTTGCCAGCCCTTTCCGAGTGTGCCTCTGTACCTCTGCACTTTACTTCCACACCTCCTCTGAGTCTCAGTGTGCTTTTCTCTTTCCTTCTAGTTGTAGAATTTCTACTCAGCCAGCCTTCCTATGGTTCTGGATAATGTCTGTTTTGTCTTTTAGTTGTATTTTTGAAGTGGTTGTGCAAGGCAGCAATTTCAGGTATTTACCTATGCCACCATCTTGGTTTCCTCCATCCCCCTGTACTAGCTTTCAGTTTACTCATCCTTTGACTGTGCTCAGTGTAGTTTACTGTCACTATTGAGGTTGTTTTGTTTTGTTTTCATTTCAGTGATTATTAACTTAAGTTCCAGAATTCATTCGTTCTTTCCTATCTACTTGTTCTGTTTCATTTCTCCCTGTTTTTATTCATATCTAGAGACCCGGTGCATGAAATTCGTGCTCTTGGCGGGGGGTGGGGGGGGGGGGGTCCCTCAGCCTGGCCTGTGCCCTCTCGCAGTCCAGGAGCCAGGCGATCATGGAGCCCCCCAATTGATCGATCGCCCCACCGGCCGGTGGCCTGGGCCTCCCTCTGCAGGGTGATCACTGGGCGATGGCTGGGCCCTGACCAAACGCATTGCACCTGCCTTGGCTGGCCTGGTGCCAGTGGATGTCATAGCATGGTTGTTGGATGGTCATTCCACTGTTTAGCCATTCGGTCTATTTGCATATTATACTTTTATTATTATAGACTAGAGGTCTGGTGCATGAATTCATGCACCAGTGGGGTTCCTCAGCCTGTGATCATGCCAGAACCGGCTCTCTGACATCCCCCAAGGCCGTGGTCGGCAAACCGTGGCTCGCAAGCCACATGTGGCTCTTTGGCCCCTTGAGTGTGGGTCTTCCACAAAATACCACGTGCGGGCACGCATATACAGTGTGATTGAAACTTTGCGCAGAAGTCGGTATTTTGTGGAAGAGCCACACTAAAGGGGCCAAAGAGCCACATGTGGCTTGCGAGCCATGGTTTCCTGAGCCGCAGTTTGCCGACCACTGCCCCAAGGGGTCCCAGATTGCGAGAGAGTGCAGGCCAGGCCGACAGACCACACCGGTGCAGAGTCAGGGCCGGAGGGGGACGTGGGAAGTTGGCCAGCCAGGGAAGGACCATGGGAGGGCTCCAGGGTGTGTCCAGCCTGTCTCACTCAGTCCCGATCAGCCAGACCTCAGCAGCAAGCTAACCTATCAGTCGGAGCGTCTGCCCCTGGTGAGCAGTGCACGTCATAGCGACTGATCGACTAGTCGACTGTCTGCCCCCCTGGTGGTCAGTGTACATCATAGCAAGCAGTTGAGCGGCCTTAGCATATTATGCTTTGATTGGTTTAATGGCCAACTGAATGACCGGGCCTTAGTATATTAGGTCTTATTATATAGGACTAGAGGCCCAGTGCACAAAAATTTGTGCACTCGGGGGAAAGGGGGGGGTCCCTCAGCCAGGCCTGTGCCCTCTCGCAGTCTGGGACCCCTCGGGAGATAACGCCCTACTGGCTTAGGCCTGCTCCCGGGTGGCAGAGGGCAGGCCCAATCCCTAGGTGCAGCCCCTGGTCAGGCTCAGAGCAGGGCCGACTGGGGAGTTGGGGCACCGCCCCATGTCATGCACAGCGCAGGGCGGATTGGGAATTTGCGATGCCGCCCCCAGTCATGCTCAGGGAAGGGCCGATTGGGGGGTTGGGGCACCGCCCCCTGTCACACTCCAGGCAGGGTCGATGGGGGGGTTGCGGCGCCACCCCCTGTCACGCACAGAGCAGGGTCCATCAGGGGGTTGGGGAGCTCCCCCATATCAGGCACAGAGCAAGGCTGATCAGGAGGTTGGGGCGCCTTCCCCTGTCACAAACAGAGCAGGGCAGATAGGGAGGTTGTGGCCCCACCCCCTGTCACACACAGAGCCGCAGGGTGATCAGGGGGTTTGGGCGCCGGGAGGCCTCGCGGCTCCGCTGACCCTGGTGCTGGGAGGCATATTACTCTTTTACTATATAGAATAGAGGCCTGATGCATAGGTGGGGCTGGCTGGGTTGCCCTGAAGGGTGTCCTGGATCAGGGGGGGGGTCCCCACTGGGGTACCTGGCCAGTCTGGGGGAGGGGCTGAGGGCTGTTTTCAGGCTGGCGGGTGGTGGAAGCTCCCAACCGCTCCTTTTTTTTTTCTTTTTAAATTCTGGGCCAGCTTTAGCTCTGAGGCTCCAGCTCTTAGGCTTCCGCTGCTGAAAGTAGGTAATCGAAACAATGTATAAAACACGCTCTGACTCCAGCTCTGAGATCCCAGTTTGCTGAAAGCAGGTTTCTGGAGGTTTTTTTAGCTTCTATATGTTACTATGTTTCAAACTGCGCGCTCAGAGGCCTGCAGCGGCAGGCTGGGAACGTTGGAGTCCGCCCTCACTGAAGGAAGCAAGCCTCATGTTCAGTTGAAGCTGCCTGGCTGCCGGCCGCCATCTTGGCTGGCAGTTTATTTGCATATCTCACTGATTAGCCAATGGGAAGGGTAGCGGTCGTACGCCAATTACCATGTTTCTCTTTTATTAGTGTAGATGGCCAGTGCACATTATGGCAGCTCTTGCATTGGGCATCAGCCCCAAGGTGGTCAGTGTGTGTCATAGCTACCCGTCATATGGACAGACACTTAGCTTTTTACACACACACACACACACACACACACACACACACACACTAAAAGCCCAGTGCATGAAAATTCATGCACTGGGGGGACAGGGGTCCCTCAGCCTGGCCTGCCCCCTCATAGTCTGGGAGCCCTCGGGGGATGTCCTACTGACGGCTTAGGCCCGCTCCCCTAAGCCGCAGTCTGGCCTCCCTCTGCAGGAGGCAACTGGCTGACCCGGGGAAGATGATGTCCCCATCATGCCTCTGTTGCTGCCACTGCCGGCTGCCGTGGCTGCCTGAGCCTTGGGCCCTCGCAGTGGCAGCCACCATCTGCAGCCAACCTGAGCCTTGGGCAGCTGTTGCGATTTTGTCCGGAAGACGTCTGCCCTAATTAGCATATTACATTTTTATTAGTATAGGCTTTTTACACATGATTCCTTTATTTATCCCTGATTTAAAATATACTTATGTATTGTATAACCTGATGGGCTATACAATAAGTTTCATCTAGAGTGGATTTATTTTTCTAGTTGATGTGTTGGATATCTTTTTCAGAACGAAATATCTTCTGTTTTTTTGGTCCTATGCTTGCAGATCATTTTGAGCGGGAGGCCTTTTGTTTCCTTTTTATTTATTCATGTTCTATTTTTTTAGCTTAACTGTACCTTTGTGCTTTTCTTTGTATTTAATTGACCATTGCCTTGTGTTCTGAGCAGAGGCTGTACATCAAAGTGTGAAATTGGTCCCACTGTCTCCACCAGATGTTCCCCTTGCCAACTTCATGAAGGGTATTTCCTACCTCCCATTCCTGCCCTCATTCTCTCATTTGTGGGGAATTTGTAAAGCAATTTGATTATACTTTTTCCAAATGTGCATAGTTGTCCTGTTAGTGATTTGTAACTCCATTATCTTTTAACGTCACCCCAGACTAGTGTACAAGATGACCCAACACTTCCTCAAACTCTGGCAGAGGTGATTATTATATATCCTGCTTCCTTTTAAATGCTGACTACTTTTGTTTCTTGCTTCCCTCCTCTCTCTGTCTCTCTTTTAGCTACCATATAAAATTCTTAGGAGCTTTGTTTACTTTTCAGCATTTTTTAAAATTCAGTACATAATTATTTTAAAATTTAAGCCAGAACAAGGTTGATACTGGTTAGCTAAATTTTAAGTTTTTTCATTATTGTCTAAACATTGTAGTTTATCTTAAAATTTAATTATTGAGTATATGATTTCTTGCATATTGCAATATAATAAAAATATTTTCCTAAGGATTTTGTAGTACATTATATTGTTCCATTAACTTCCATATATAAAGGATTCAGCATTGCTTTTAACTTTGAAAGACATTTAACCTCTGACTATTTGTATATTTCTCATTTGTCATACAAAAATTTTATGTTCTCATTTATAATGAGATTTATGATTAACAAAATTTGTTTAACAAGTTATTTT
>NW_006286974.1:788459-797207 GCF_000327345.1 Myotis davidii | reverse complement strand
GCCCCCCCCCCCCCCCCGCTTCCCCATTTCTATATATATCTTTCTATTCAGTGGTGACTACTGCTAGAGTTCCAGGAAACATACACCCTGTGTGAGCACTTACTGCATTTTAAATTATTGCCTTTATTGTATTTCTGCACTTTCCTTCTATCTGAGAGCCAGTAGCTCCCATAAAGTACTAGGTAACAACTCAAACAATCAAATTAGGCAACCATTTGTAAAATGGGGGTGGGGGGATCATAGAAGATGTTAGTTAAGGGACTTTGTAGTTCACCACAGGCCTAATGAATAAAAGATTTCACTGGAGTTTTTTCTTCCTTGAGCCTTAAAACATATCACTGTCAGAACTATTACAAAATAACTCTTTCTTTGAATCCATGTTGTAGTATTTTGGTGCTGTCTTATCAGGAGGTTATTGGCCCAATTGCAAAGCAAAATGATAGTTGTTATTATTCCAATAACTTCCATTTTGTAACAAGTAATTGTAACAAGAAAATAGGATTGGACCAGACATTTTCTTAAATATTTTCCCTTTCAGGAACATTTCTTTTTCATAAAATGAAGCATATTGGTATAGAATTAAGGACTTGAAGTTGTGGGAGGCTAGTGGGCATGGCTCAGTGGTTGAGCATCGACCTATGAACTAGGTCACAGTGATGGCGAACCTTTTGAGCTCGGCTTGTCACCGTGTCAGCATTTTGAAAAACCCTAACTTAATTCTGGTGCCGTGTCACATATAGAAATTTTTTTGATATCTACAACCATAGTAAAACAAAGACATATTTTTGATATTTATTTTATATATTTAAATGCCATTTAACAAAGAAAGATCAACCAAAAAAATGAGTTCGCATCTCACCTCTGACACGGGTGTCATAGGTTCGCCATCACTGAACTAGGAGGTCACAGTTTGATTCTGGTCAGGGCTTATGCCCGGGTTGTGGGCCCTAGCCCCAGTGTGAGGCATGCAGGAGGCAGCCAATCAATGATTCTCTCTCATCAATGATGTTTCTATCTCTCCCTCTCCCTCTCTGAAATCATTAAAAACATTTTTTTAAAAAATTAATTCAGTCAGCAAAATTATGTTGACTACCTATTCTAGCCGTGGGCATGAGGTAGGAGGGGATTGAGAGGTGAGAATCTCGATCCTTATCAGATTCTGATTGCTAAGCGATGAGGTATGCTCTCCCTACTTCATTACTGTCATAGTTGTGAAATGAATAATGTGTTTTACCACGGAATCAATAAGAGACAATCACTTAGTTGTGAGACTCAAGAGAAAAGGGTGTTAAAACCAAAATTGCTATGTTTAACTTAATGAAGTGCTTACTAACATGAAAATATTCCTACAAGGCTGTACTGGCTTTTATGCCTACGTGTTTTCAAGAAAAATAAAAATTTCAAATCAGAAAATGACAGCTTTTCATCTGTTTGACTTTTTGCCCAATTGGATTTGAGAGGTATTTGAATAATGGATAATGAGCTTTACTGAACAAATACAGAAATTAATTCACTCTGGGCATAAATTCATTTTGTTACCAGAGCTTTATTATAAGTATGTTATCCCCCTTGTATTCATTGGGAAATCATGTGTTACCTTGTTAAATTAATGCCATTCCACCCCTGAAGTGCTGAGGTACATTTGAATGATTCTTGAATTGTTCTGTGTTTTTGTTTAGGGGAGACTTCTGGGAAACTGTTTCATGGCAAGTTTATTATGTCCTTTTTGGCTTGGCTCCTAAATTTACCCAGTGTTCACCTTTTCATCATCAGCTTTTAAGGCCTTTGTTTTATTTTATTTTGTAGAAATTTTACATATTTGGTGGACTATTTATTTTTGACCAGCATAATAAAAGATCTAATGGGGATATTTTATGCTTGTGATAAAGTCAGCTTATACTTGTTTATTAGTGAGCAATCTTCTTTTTCTATAGCTATGGGAAAGGTAGCCTACCTTTGATAGTTTTAGAGTATAGAAATCTTGTTTTGCTGCAATTCTGTATAAAATTTTATGGCACAGTAGTTTACTAACTTTCTTCTAAACCACTGTTGTTAATTACCTTTAATTTTAAAGATACTTTTTCACTCCTCAATTTTAAGACTATTCTCCTGGCATTTTATTTTACTAAATGAAATATAAGTACCTGTATTTAGAGCCAGCATATATTTCCCATAGGCCATTCTAAAGTAGAGAAACACTTAAATGGATATATTTCATTATTTGTAAATTATACCTCAGAGTTTACTAGAAAAACTTACTGAACTACACACTTCATATGTGTGTATTTTACTCTATGAGTATACCTTAATTTTAAAATCTGTTTTTAGCCCATCTGGTGTGGCTCAATGGTTGAGCGTCGACCCATGAACCAGGAGGTCATGATTTAATTCCCAGTCAGGACACATGCTCTGGTTGCGGGCTCAATCCCCAGTGTGGGACGTGCAGCAGGCAGCCAATAAATGTGTCTCTCCCATCCATGTTTCTATCTCCCTCTCCCTTCTTCTCTTTAAACACACACACACAATATTGTGTGAATACCTCTTATTTTCCCTTTATTAAATGACATAGCCAGGTTTTTACTTCCCCTCTCTCTCACCAAAAAAGTGCATATTAATGATCCTTTGGCTGAATCAGTTACACACTGCTATGGATATTTTGACCCTGATTTACTTAGAGTATTCGGTGGTTTGTCCATATTAAGTATTTCTTCCATCTTTATCCGTTCACACCAGTTGGGCTGACCTCTGATGGTTTCACCTCACAAGGTACAATTTGTACCTGTTGCTAAATGCTTCAGACTTTGATTTTCATTACTTCAAGTTATTTTTTTCTGTGCTCTCTAGCATTTTCCTGAAAGCTTAATCATTCATAAAAGATGTGATGTGTGTGTTACTCTAGATTCATTTGTTTAATTATAAACCTACCTGAGTTTATAATCTGTCATTGTGCTTTTAAATTATTGGCTTATCCTCTACTATGAGTCAAATATTCCTCCCTGCCATTTTGCAGTTTTTAAATAAGTAGAATAGCAGGATGTGGGCATTCTTTTTTCTTTCTTTTTTTTTAAATACAAGTTAAAAATGCACCTGGCTTAAGAAGTTAAATAGTACCATAATAGGTTTGTGATAAAATCCAGTTATTGGCTTGCCTACACCTCAAGCCATTACCCCAGTCTTTTCTCCCCAAAATTACTATTTTCAACTCTTGAGCTACTGATTCTAGCTTGTATACATTGTATATATTCAAATTTCTAAGGAACATGTTTATCTTTTGATTCATTAATTTAGACCTTTATTAAACTAAATTTCATTTTCTTAAACACCTCCTGCTTTTCCTCTCCTTTGTTTCCTCTTGCCATCTTCCCAATATGATATATTTTTTTGGTAAAAAAGCAATATTATTTACATTATTTCTCCCTAGTAGTCACAGGTAGTGTTGTACTGTGCTGTTTACATTTTTAAAAAATTTCCTGTAGTTAATAATTGCCTGTTATTTTCATTTGCATAGTTTTCTTTCTACCTATTGCTAATTCTTCTCATACCTTCTAGTAGCCTTTCAAACAATTTTCTCAAGGTCACTTAGTGCTGTCCAGTAGAAATACAATACAGCCCTCATATATAATTTTACCTTTTTAAGTAGCCAGAGTGAAAAAGTTTAAAAGAAGCAGATGAAATTAATAATATGGTTGACTTAACCCAATATGTTCAACACGTTATTTCAACAAATAATATTTAAAATACTTAAGACATTTTACTTTCTTTTTTTTAGTACTAAGTCATCAATATCCAATGTGTATTTTACACTTTACGGAACCTCTTTTTTCAGACTGGTCACATCTCAAGTGTTCTCAGTAGCCATGTGTGACTTGTGGCTGCTGTATTGGACAGAATAATTTCAGGTGATTGCCTGGTTTCAGTTTTTTTTTCTTGCAGATATCCCTACTGCAGACCTCCACTCTTTTTCTCTCTGGGTTGGTTGGACTCTAGGTATGTCACACAGAGCTATCATCTTGAAGCTTTCTTTACTTTTCTTCTCATTAGATTTCCTCTCCCTAGATTTCAGGTCTTATCCTCACTTCTCTCTGGTCCTTTTGGTCACAGTTGCTACACGGACAAAGGCATATTGTTGATACATCTATCTCTTGAGTCCTTCTGCTTTATTCTGGCCTGTGTACTTCCTAGGTCTGTCCATGGTTGTCATCCTGGGCGCTACTTCTTTCACAGTTTGGGGGGAATTTGCCTTTGCTTTTGTGTCAGATTTTTTTTCTTGTAGATCTTGTATCTTCCTTTTTGGTTTATTCTCCGCTCAAGTAGAAGACATGCTCCATTGGATTGCTGAGAAAGGGGAGCATGGTTAGTAAAGTTTTTGAGACCTTGCATATCTGGAAATGTTATTATTGTCCCTCTCACTTGATGATTGTTGGGCTGGGCATAGAATTCTAGGTTGGAAATCATTTATCTTCAGAATTTTGAAGGCATTGCTCCATTGCTGTCTAGCTTTCAGTGTTCTTCTTGCAAAGTCAGAAGCCATCCTGATCACCTTATTTTTTGAAAATTATCTATTTTTTTCTTCCTGGAAACTTATAGAATATTCTCTTTGTCAGCAGGATTCTGGAATTGCAAATTCATGTGCCTTAGTATGGATCTGTTTATATTATTATGATGAGCACTTAATGAGTCTAGAAGATTTTCTTGAACAATATTTTGATGTTTTCTTTCCTTGTATATTTTTAAAGCTTTCTTTTCTCTGTGGTTTATTAAAACAGGGTGTTTTTTTTCCTGGTATTTTTTTTCCCTTGTAAATCTTTTTTCTACTAGAGGCTTTGCTCTTACATCTTGTAACCAGTGGTTGTCTGCACATGATGAAGAGTAGGAGCTTACAAGGCAGATCAAGAGCTCTGAGCAGGTGGAAAGGCTTGTTAGGGCTGAACTGGCCACGAGCCTCTAGGGCAGCGGTTCTGAACCTGTGGGTCGCGACCCCTTTGGGGGTTGAACAACCCTTTCACAGGGGCCACCTAAGACCATCGGAAAACATATATAATTACATATTTTTTTGTGATTAGTCACTATGCTTTAATTATGTTCAATTTGTAACAATGAAATTGGGGTCACCACAACATGAGGAACTGTATTAAAGGGTCGCAGCATTAGGAAGGTTGAGAACCACTGCTCTAGGGGATTGTCAGTTGCACACCCTGGTATCTTTTGGTCTTTCCTCTTGTCTGCTTGGATCATCTAGAAAGCACTCTGCCTCCTGATTTAAGTTTTTCAGAAAATCTCCAGATGTCTGCAGGTGCCTGAGGCAGCAGGCGCAGGGAATAGTAGGGGCGGTGGAGATCCTGCTCCACTCCTGACAGATTTCATCCTGCAGTGAATCCCATCTGCCTTTCTACTGGCTGAGTCTTTGGAGGATTCTGTGGTGTAAATTGAGATGGTTCTCTGCTTTTCCCACTGTGGGCTTGCAAGTCCTGCCAGCTACTGATTTCCAGCTTCCAGAATTCTGTGGCTGTTGTCTTCTCTCCTTTTCTTCCCTTGTGGATTTGTCTTTTTTTTTTTAAATTGGAGCAAAATATACATAAAAAATTTATCACTGTAATCATTTTTAGGTATACAGTTTAGTGGCATTAAGTGCATTCACATTGTTGTGTGGGTTTGTCTTTTAATAATAAAATACAAATTAAAAAGCAAAGATTTTTAGTGTGATTGTGGTGGTGTCTTAGGGGGGCAAAATTAGATGTGTGTAATCAGTCTAGTAGGAGGCATAATGCAGATTTTCTGTTAACTCAGGCACTTCCTCTTTCTGACAGTTGAGTATAATGGAATCTGTTTACCATCTCCTAGGAAAGTAGTCGGATAATTTATTGGCATAAAGTACATTTTATCTGCTCTTAACAACTGTAACTTTATAAAAGGTTACAGGTGGACTCCCAGGCTTTATGTTCAAGGCTGTCCAAGGTCTGGCCTACCCACCTGTATGCTCCAGCCGTCTGTCATTCTTTCCCACCAGCCTACTGACTGTCCCTTCAGCCCTGGTGTCTTTGCTGTGCTGGGTGTTCTCTGCTTTTCCCACTGTGGGCTTGCAAGTCCTGCCAGCTACTGATTTCCAGCTTCCAGAATTCTGTGGCTGTTGTCTTCTCTCCTTTTCTTCCCTTTTTTTTTTTTAGCTTAAAACAACACACATTTATTCTTACAGTTCGGTGGTCAGAATTCTAAAATAGTCTGACTGGGTGAGTCAAGGTGTCGGCAGGGCTGGTTCCTTCCGAGGGGAATCCATTTCCTTGCCTTTTCTAGCTCTGGAGGCCGCCGGCATCCCTTGGCTTGTGACCCCTTCCTGGCATGAACAGCTTCTTGCTCCATCACCATACCCCCTGAGTGGAAACACACAGACATGCACACACGCACCTTCCTTCTCCCTGCCCTCTTCTGCATGTGTCCAGCTCCCAACCCCACACTGCTCGAACCCCAGCCACAGGGTTGTTCCTCTTCCTTTTTTCTCTCATGACCTTATACATGCCTCTGAATTATCACCTTGAGTTTCCCACACTGCCTGCTTGGCTCCCTTTGATGTCTGTTTGTGCACTGGGTCTTCCTCAGTGCTTGGCACATAGCCCATGCTCAGTTAAATGTCTGCATGAATGCCTGATGCCAGAATTTCAAAAGAGAACTCTTTCTCCTTTTTTCATAGGATATCCGCCACGAAGCCAGCGACTTCCCATGTAGAGTGGCCAAGCTTCCCAAAAACAAAAACCGAAACAGGTACAGAGATGTCAGTCCCTGTAAGTATTCACATCGCCATTCCCGCTCTTACTGCTTCCATTGCCTGGGGCTCTTCTTCAACTGCAGGGCCTCTCAGTAAGACTCCTTTAGCCTGGGCGTTTGGTAATAAATCAGTAGCCATAGAGGTTTATGACTTGGTTGTTTCCTATAACAAAGGCATTAGAGACTTATAGTAATGGTTCATTTTTCCACCATCATAGAAGGGATAAGGTTTCATTTTTCTGGAAAGTTCAGCTAAATTCAGAGCACTATTTTAGCTTTGACTGTTTTTCTGATGAATCATTTTCCTACCAGCTGAAGCAGAGTAGAGCAGGAGAAATATATCCTTTTCTGGATGACTCAGCAACAGTATTACTATTAGACCCCAAGCATTGTATTGAACTGTGATGATGCCCTATGCAGGCATTCAGAGGTGGGAGCTGCGCACTCCCTCTACTAAAGGCACAAGTCAGCTCTGCTTGTCGAGTCCCACCCCTCTCTGCCACCATTCTATTTCCAGCTGTTTTCTGCCGTTAGCCCTCAGTGTGCCTGCTGGCCTCTGGCAGCCTCTTCTGCCTTCTGAGTACTTGGCTCTCAGTCTACTGATATCTTGAAAGTAAATAAGTCAGTGTGTTAGAATTTGTATAAAGCAAGACACACTGGAACTTTGCCATCTCCCCTAGGCCACAGAAGCCTTTTTGCCTCACCTTCATGGTTTTTAGATATTGTCAATAGGTGAGTTGTAACTGCCGGCATCTATGGCAGTATTCTCTGCCAGGGTAGAAGATTCTGTAGGTCATCCCTTAAGCATACTGCCCCTGTCAGCAGTGCTCCCTGCCCTGAATTGAACAGGGACCAGGCTCCTGGGAGGGGAGTTAAAATGGACCTACATTGGTACAGAGCTGTCTGTCTCTGATTGCTGCCACAGTTCCCTGACTAGGTTTCTATCTCAGCCTGCCACTTCTAGCTGTGTGGCTCTGGGCACAATGTTCTCTTCTCTGACCCTCAGTAAAACAGTAGTCATACTGAAGATGAAATAAAGTAGCATCAGCCACTTGGCCTAGTGTCTCACTCAGAAATGGTGGCAGTGGCTGAGATCGTCATTAACTGAATGAAGGCAAATGCCAACAGTATCTAAAGTGTAATTCTAGGGCATCAGGTGACACATGATTGTGCCCCAACACCTGACACTCTTGAGGTAGCTTGTCTAGGCTGTGACACATCAGAGATTATATATATTTTTTAAACTTCCCTGAGTGATTCTGCTGTGAGGTCCTGGCCAGCTGCCTGGACCTTTAAGGAACAGTTAGTGTTTGCATCTTTTAACATTGCCAGGAGATCCCCTTTGTCTCTAGCTTTTGCTGTACTTTCTCTGAGTTAGTCAATAATGTGTTCAATATTTCTTTTCTCCATCTTTGATCAGTGCTCAACTAAACGGTTTTATGAACCAGTTTTACAGAGAAAGAAAGCCTTTAAAATATTCTTCTAGGGAAACATTCCGAAATGTTTTTATCCCCAATCTCACTTCTCATATTGTTATTTTCTCCCCTACATCCACTCTCCAGTAGAAAAACTAATTTGCTTTTAAGGTTATGGAGGAAATGAGAGCATGATTTGAGGTAGAAGGGGATCTTGTTATCTTCCATTCCAGTGAACAACCGAATGCTCACAGGAGTTGTTTGCCCAAGGTCCCCCAGCGCTGTTTGAACCCGCTCACATAACTCACCAGTGCCAGTCACATAATTTTTCTTCATGACCCACTTACATGTTATCAATCAAGCTATTTCAGTTTGTATTAACCTTCCACAATGAGAAAAAGTGTTCCAAATTGCTAATTTTCAAAATCATCTCTTTGGAATCTTTTAGAACAAAAAGCCCCAAACCATTTATCCTCACTAACTTCTTCCCCATTGAGCTGGGGAGAAGATGCTATTTATGGGTGATCACCTGAGTTCATTATCCCTTATGTCAGCCGTTCTCAACCTGTGGGTC
>NW_006286974.1:778551-788420 GCF_000327345.1 Myotis davidii | reverse complement strand
TCACCTAAGACCATCGGAAAACACATATATAATTACATATTGTTTACAGTAGCAAAATTACAGTTATGAAGTAGCAACAAAAATAGTTTTATGGTTGGGGGTCACCACAACATGAGGAACTGTATTAAAGGGTCGCGGCATTAGAAAGTTGAGAACCACTGCCTTATGTTATATCAGAAATAAAAATCCTCACCTGTTAGCTGCACTAGCAGGAATAGGAAAGTGGCCCTTGGGGAATCATTGTTTCTTTGACAAAGTCATGGTAAAAGAGGGGGGGGGGGGGGGGATGCTGTACTTTTTCACTAATCTGGACAGAACTTCCAAATGAGAGTTTATTTTTAAAAGCTATTCTGAAAGTTACATTTAATATACTTTCAGGTTTTTTTAATTCAAAATTACTTTATCTAGTAAAACTCTTTTTTAAATGTCTTTGGTCTTGACAGATTCTGACTTTGAATGATTTAGAATTACTTAATATATTAAACTTGAACTTGAGTTAAAAAAAAACAAACCTGTGTAAAGGAATTCAAGATGTGACTTTTCACACTGTTGTGTACTTAGGTCATTTAATCTTCAAACCTTTAGATGTAGGCTAAGTTGGGGTGTGCTCATAAATTCTATCCTATAAAAGTATGTACAGCCCTAGCTGGTTTGGCTAAGTGGATAAAGCATCAGTCTGCAGACTGAATGGTCCCAGGTTCGATTCTGGTCAGGGGCACATATCTGAGTTTTAGGCTCGGGCCCCAGCCCTAGTGGGGTGCATGCAGGAGGCAACTAATCGATGTGTCTCACTCACATCAATGTTTCTCTCTGTGTGTCTCTCCCTTTCTTTCTACTCTCTCTAAAAAATCAATGGAAAAATATCCTCAGGTGAGGATTAACAACAACAACAAAAAGTATATACACAATGGGGCAAAACTAGATTTATAGTTGTGAGTACACAAAACAGTTCATTCTCGTGTTATTATTCATTGTTATATTATTTTCCATATGAACCGCTGTAAACCCGCTTTTACCCCATCCTGTATTAGGCATCAGAACAGATTTCTTGACATTTCCTCTCCCCAGTCTACCAAGTTGTGAGGACAGTAATAAGTGTCGTAGGAAGATACAACCTAAGCACAGATTTCCCAAATGGGACGTAATCCATGTTTTAGTGTAGTTTGTCCCTGTTGCTATTTAGTATTAGGTTTCAGACACTTCAGAAACCTTCCTGAAAGTTATCCCCATATTGATGACTGGTTTCCATTTAAAAGGCATTGCCTCAGCCAGTATGAATGCCCTTCATGCTACCAACTCAACTTCTTTGCTTTCCCTATGGGTGCACTGTCTGTGTAGACACTTTCTTTGGTCGTCCAGGATTAACCTCTGAGTTCTGATTTGCCTTTCAGTTGACCATAGTCGGATTAAACTACATCAAGAAGATAACGACTATATCAATGCTAGTTTGATAAAAATGGAAGAAGCGCAGAGAAGTTACATTCTTACCCAGGTAAACCCGGGATTGTCTGAATTTTTTTTTAATGGTTTTTGCCTTACTTGATGTCAATTGAAACGTTTTAGAGTGCTGTTACTACACCTCAAATAAAATCAGGCACATTCTGTAGAAGTTCAGGTTTTAAACCACCCATAAAAGCAACAAGGTAGGAAAAAATCCTCCTTCAGAGATTCAGTTTGGTTGTAACACTAATCTTTCTGAGAAGTATGACATTGCTGGGCTTATGAGAAACAGCATTTAAATGCAGAATTGCCTGTGGTCTGTTCACAGAGGCATCAGAGCCATGGCTAGAGAAGGGCCTGTACCTGTAGTGATTCCATAAGTGCCTCAGAGAATTGAATACTTCTCATGGAAGTCTAGAGGAGTGGTAGTTACTAGGAACTTTTGTGCAGATACCCATTCAGAATTCGGTGGCGTGGTCCTTCCTCCTTTTTTGGTCCAGAAAAAAAACATTAGAGTGTGTGAACAAGGATGCAAAATCACTTAAAATTCCCATTGGTTTTGGCATCTTTATGGAAAGGATCATAAAAGTGGTTTAATAATTGATCTTCTTGTGAAACATTTACTGGTATAAGGCCCAAAACAATGGGTTTCTGGGAATGGGGATAAAGGAAATTCTTTTTGATTTTCTCAAGTCTTATTCTGTTATCTGTAAGTTAGTCTGAACTATCTAAGTTTCTCTCTTTTTGTTTTCTTATTCCATATCAGTTTATCAGTCTTGTATATGGCTCTGAGTTGTAGGGTGATTTTGAGCATCAAAATTCTGCCTAATATTTGGAAATTAAAATTATGGAGAAGCCAGAAAGCACTATGTTCAAAGGGCTGCTTTTGGGACAGGGAGCTTAGAAGTTGTGGCCCTTCTTCTCTGCCCCTTTTTTGTCCTGCCCAGTTCCCCATGTCCATGACCATAATCAGCCCAGATGCCTCCCAGTTTTAATGTATGGAACGTCAGCCATGCAGTGTTCACTTCTGGGGGCTATTGAGTAAGTTCTTGGTATATGAGTAGGGGACAGGCCATTACTGGGATGGTTGTGGTGGGCTGGGGTGGGGTGATAAGGAGGAAGATCCTTCGTGGTGTCAAACTGGTGGGAAAAGGTTGAGGCAAAAGTGGCTTCTTGGGAACTTGTCTTTTCAGAAGAAGTCAAGTCTTACTTCCTGATTTCAGCCATTCAACTTTGTGTGGGGTCAGGAAGCCCAAAGCAAAGATGCATAGGTGTATATTCATAGTCAAGTGGAATGAAAGAAATCACCATGGAAACTTTTGTTCCCTGTCTTCCCCATCTCTTTGCCCTGACAATTACTTGGCACATCTGAAGTTCTGTCCGTTTGAAGGGTGGCACCACAGATGTATCTAGCTGCTGGCATGGTCTCCCTTTGCCCTGGAATTTACAAAAGGGATTAAAGCAGTCTGACCCAAAAAGTTGCACCTCTAGATAGTATGACTGAAACATTTTCCAAACCACAAAACCAAGAAAACCCTGCCCATTTTTTAATTTTCATTATTGTTCATTATGCAAATAATACCAGTCTTTTTGAAAATCAGATGTATAGATGTGTTGTAGAGAATAATGTCATCAGTGCCCACCTTCACCTTCCCCATGAAGTGTTGGCTAAGTTTGGTATGTATCCTTTCAGATCTTCTGGTTTTTTAATTGATTTTAGAGAGGGGGAGGGGGGGAATAGAAACATCCGTGCTGACAGTCATCAATCAGTTGCCTTATGCAGGCCCCCTACTGGGGATTGAACTCACAACCTAGGCATGTGCCCTGACTGGGAATTGAGCCATGACTTCCTCGTTCATGGGTCGATACTCAACCACTGAGCCACACCAGCCAGGCTCCTTTCAGGTCCTATGTGATATTTAATCCCTCAGATCCATTCTAAGCTGGAGTGATGTTGGAGGGTAGGGAAGGCAACAACTGGTAACCAGAGCCAGAGAACTGCATCTGTGGAAGGCCCAGTGAGGGATCCTCATGCTCGGGTGAGAGATTGAAAGGCCTGGGTGGCCAGCCAAGAGGCCATGTGATTCAAGGAGCCACTTTTCTGTTAGTCTGGGGGAAAGGGTTACACATGTAATCCCCGTTGTCTGAGTCCTACGGCATGTACATGGAATGCAAACTTTTGGGTCAGACAGCAAGTCTGAGATGAGTTCAGAAAAGAAAAGGAGAGCACTAACGGTTTGCCTGGGCAAGGAGAGTGTGGTGAGACTCCAGGGGAAAACACGTGAAGAATAAGGAGAAATTGGATGAAAACGAGTAAGAATGGAAACCATTCCAGTGCTGGAGGAGATAGGTCTTACTGAAAACAGACAAACTTGAAGCACTTGTACCCTTGTACTCACTAAACATCTATGCCCTTTGTAGGTGGGCTAGAGTGAGACAGGCCAGCTGCCTGCCAGTCACTCCATCATGACCCTTGGGCCACCTGACTGACCATTTGTGTTGTCCACATCTCTTATGTTCCATGGTCCAAGGATAAAGGCTGTCTATGGTCAGGTTTTCCATTATTAATAGTAATAATAATAGCTAACATCTCATTGGTTGTTTACTATGTTCCAGGTACTGTGGGAAGACATTGTTACATGGAACATAGTTAATCTTCAAACCCCTATGAGTAGATGCTCACTAGTTTTGCTTAATATTCTTCTGCACCTGATAGTTTTGCCTAATAGGTGGATCCTAGTGGAGCCCTTTGACTGACCAGCCTAAACCAGAAAGCAGAATCAGTGTTTTTTTGTGTGTGTGTGTTTTTTAATATATTTTATTGATTTTTTACAGAGGAAGGGAGAGGGACAGAGAGTTAGAAACATCAATCAGCTGCCTCCTGCACTCCCCCTACTGGGGATGTGCCCACAACCAAGGTACATGCCCTTGACCGGAATCGAACCTGGGACCCTTCAGTCCGCAGGCTGACACTCTATCCACTGAGCCAAACTGGTTAGGGCAGAATCAGTGTGTTTTTTCCCGCGCTTGTTGATCAGCCCTGAGATGTGGAAATGACCTTTCACCATGTGTTAGAATATAGAATTGTGGTTACTGACCACTAGGCAGGGAGAGTTGTGTCTCTGGCCCAGCTTCTGCCCCCACTCTGCCTCAGGGCACTGTTATCTGCTAGTTGCCAATGATGAGCTTGCACTGGAGTATGTTTCTGTATAAATGGCATGCACTTTGTGGGTTGTTTTTTTTTGCAGGGCCCTTTGCCTAATACGTGTGGTCACTTTTGGGAGATGGTGTGGGAGCAGAAAAGCAGGGGCGTGGTCATGCTCAATAGAGTGATGGAGAAGGGATCGGTAAGTGTGCATTTACCTATTCTTATATCACTGTCTGCCTGTGTCAGTTACAATTTTAACAGTTTCTTTTTTATTAAAAAAATTAAAGAGGCACTATATAAATACATGTTTATTATAAACAAGTCAGATAAATAAGTGAATTAAAAAGAGAGACAAAGGTAAAATTGCCCTGTCCCCTTCTCACCCGCCGTCAGTGAGCTTCTCTCCAGAGTTTTGTTTTTTTGTTGTTGTTAATTCTCACCTGAGGATATTTTTTCATTGATTTTTAGACAGAGTGGAAGGGAGGAGGAAAGACAGAGAGAGAACCGTAGACGTGAGAGAGACACACCAATTGGTTGCCTCCCACACCAGCCCCGACTAGAGCTGGGCATCCACCCTGCAACCAAGATAAGTGCCCTTGACCAGAATCGAACCCGGGACCCTTCAGTCCGAGGGCTGACACTCTATCTGCTGAGCCACACCAGTTAGGGCTCTCTCTCCAGAGTCTGGTGTGTGTGCTCTGCTTCACCCTCACCTGGGGTTCCTGCTCTGCTGGGGTGCATTATGGAGCTGTGGAACCATAGTTTCGTTTGGAAAGGCCAATGTCTACTGTGTCTTCACATTAGCTTTTCTGGCTGTGGGAACGGCTGGACTCGGTACTTGCCTCTGTAAAATCCCAGCCGCTTGGCTCCTGGCCACATTCTTCAGTGTGGACACTATCAGCTTATGCATTTACTTCAGGATTTGTGTTACCCTTTCTTCCAAGCTCTTTGCACCTCTCAAAACATCCCTCAGTCTAGTATGTGGACTAAAGGTGTGTGCTTGTTCAGGCCATCACCCCCCTGTGCATCTGTCCCTTTAGCCATCCTCACCACCCTGCTTTCCAACCTCTCCCCTGTCTGTTCTGACCCCGCATCCAGAATGACCTTTCTAAACCCAGTCTCGCCACACTTCTTCCCTCTGAAAACCCTTCTGGGACTCCTTCTGCCTCCTAGTAATATGTAAGGTGGCTGCAGGATCCAGCGTGATAGTGAGTGTGGTTGGGCCTCAGTTAACTTGGACCCTACTCTTCCACCTCTGACTCCAGCCAGAACAAACCTTTTTTTTTTTTCTTTTTCATTTTCTTGCCAGCTTACCATGTTCTCTAGGCTAAGAATCTGAGTCATTGTGCCCACCCTCACCCCACTTCCAGGTGTCCTCAGATTGCTTCTCCTCTGGTCAGCCGTAGCTTGTGATGCCCTCCCTTCCTACATGGCTTATTCTGCAGGATTGCCTGTTAAAAGCCTGTCTCCGTGTAAGACTCCATGCATGCCCAGCACAAGTGTGGTATTCAACATAGCAAACAGATGCCACCTCCCCACTACCCAGGTCCTTCCCTCCTCCCCCAACACCTGGCTCACCTGAGGCTCTCCAGCCTCAGAGGTGAAGCCCCAGGAAAAGGCTAGTTGAGGATTCTTCTGTGAACGGTGCTCAGGAGCAGAGAACTGGGTGTGCTGGGCCTGCCGGTGCCAGGACCGTGCTCTCCTGGGCGTGGGCAGGCACAGCTCTCCCAGCTGTCCCGACCACCTTGGGACACAGTTGTGGCCAGAAGAGCATGAAGGCTCCAAAGAAGCCACTTCTCCAAAGAAAGCAGTCATGGCCCTAGAGAGTAAAAAGAAGTAACACATCAAAGGAAACATGGCAATGAAAACGGAGGCATTCACCACAAAGCCTCTCCGCTCCCCCCTCAGGAGAAATGGTCTCAGTTACAGCAGATAATCCTCTTACTACAGCACGTATTTAAAAGTGTGTATTTTACCTCTGTCCTCTATCCTCAAAGGAAACTATTTATTTGCTCAATAATAATGAAACGCTTACCTTTGTGTTGACGTTGATGAAATAATGCTTTTGTCATTTTTTCAGTGAAAGTGGTGTTTAATTTTTTCTGCTTCGTTGGCTTGATTAGTAAAATGTGAAGTTGCAAATGTGAAGGAAGTCCCTACCTGTCACCACTCTTGTCAGCAATTTTGAATAAAGAAACAAAACGTTAGGTTCCCACAGCACACATTCTCCCCAAGGGAAAGTGAAACATGGTGGCCTTTGCAGGTGTTAACACAGATCACCATTCGGGGATTTTCAGCCTGGGCCCTGCTTGCGTAGGGCTGCGGCATCCCTGGTCTCCACCGTGTAGGCACCAGCAGCAACCCCGCCCCCAGATGTGGCAACCAAAAATGTCCCCTGACATTGCTCGTTATTCCGTGGGAGGCAGATTGTCCCTGGTTGACTGTTCTAGATGATGTAAAGGGTGGAAGTTTTAAATCAAGACTCATTGCCCTAGCTGGCTTGGCTCAGTGGATAGAGCGTCGGCCTGCGGACTGAAGGGTCCCAGGTTCGATTCTGGCCAAGGGCACATGCCTGGGTTGTGGGCTCAATCCCCAGTGGGGGTGTGCAGGAGGCAGCCAATCAATGATTCTCTCTCATCATTGATGTTTCTATCTCTCTCCTTCTCCCTTCCTCTCTGAAACCAATAAAGAAAAGAAATATATTTAAAAATAAAAATAAATAAATCAAGACTCATTTATTCAAAAATCATCAAATATGATAGCATTTACTTTAATTGTTGCTAAAAGTTCGGGTAAAACCTCTTTGTTGTTTGCGCACTGTTTGCTTTAACCCCTTCCCCAACAATTTTTTTGTTAAAAACGTTTCTTTTTCAGACTAATTTTTTTATTTTGGTTCTATATAGTATTTTTGATGCTGGTTATGAAAACAGTTTGTAACTCGTCTTCCTATAAACCATATTTTTTTACCATATTTTCTTAGTATACTCGTCGACGACTAAAAAAGAACATTTTGTGAAAACGAGTATACACGTTTCTGCCGGGGAAGGGGTTAACTAATGTCACAGTACAACAAGGAGCAGTGTCCCAGCACTATAGCTACATGTTCGTCACCGGGCCTTGCTCCTGATTGTCTCCCGCCCATGGCTGACCATAAGTGAACCGTAGATCCACTGTAACAACCTTACCCCTTGGATTGCTATGTCGGCCATTACGACAACATGGCTGGTTGGTTTTGTTATAGTTTATTGTGACAACATGACAGTAGTCCCTACTTTCCTTTATAACTGTTTTCACTCAGGGTTATTTGGGCATGAAAAGCAGCATATGACTTGACATTTTCATTTGGCATCAACAGCATCATCCCATAAGGACTGACTGGCAAAAAGTATAAGAAGATGCAATGTCTTATTTGCTCAGCTACTCTAATTATAATCTATCCTCACAGCCATGGTAAAAACCAGTTTGCAGAGCATTTCCATTTCATGTATGTTTGTTTTCTGGTTTCCTTCCTTCACCAAATAGTGTAGGATGTTCTCTTCTTATTTTTGGCAGGCCTGTCTGTTACCCTTTTGGGACCCTGTGCTTCCTAGAAAACAGTGTGCAGAAAATGATTGTGTGTGTTAGGCTGTGGTCATGCAAATGGCCACATTGATTTGATTTCAGTATTAACTGTAGGCGTGTCAATGTAGAACGTGATATGTATGGAGGATTGGGATTGTTGTTTAGGCAGGGGAAATGAACAAGGTGAGTTTAGCTTATTATTCCAGAAGTATGGCTTATGTCTCTCCTGAAATCCCTACTAAAGGTGCTGTTTGATTTCAAGTGCTTTTGGGGCTCATCCATCTCTCTCATGCTCTGCTTAGTTCTCTGTGTTGATCATTCTGTGGAAAAGCCAACTGGACTCTCACAGGGTCACCCCGATGACTTTCATAGATTTTTCTTCAGGTTGCCTAGCTATTTGTTTTAGGAGGTCCCAAGGGCACTCTCTCTCTCTCTTTTTCTCCCTTTCACATACATACCCAGCTCACTCACATCTGCCTTCATGGCAGTAACAGCAACTAGGACAATACGGCCATGTTGCTGTTTGGTGCCATCCAAGGCATGCCTCAGTTGGAATCCTGGTGAAAGACTGCTTTCTAATTAACTCTTCTTTTCAGGTCATATATTTCTCCTTAATAGGATAACAGGAAGTAGTGAGCTTGTGCTTATTTTGTGTTTCTAAAACAAATTGTATACAGGAAATGACAGAGCAGAGTGTGGCATGTTACTGTAGATGCCTAAGAGTTCCCAAAAGTAAACACTGGTTGATTGACACTTAGGGTTGCCAGAATGCCTCAGTTGTAGAGTTCCAGAGCCTTGGCCTTTACCCAGATTACAGAGCTTTATTAGGCTCAGTGGGTGCTTGCGGTGTGGGGGTGGGATTTAGAAACTCATCTTCCCTGCCCAGGAAACATGAACACATTGGCCTCTTGGTGACGGGCTTTTCTGTGTCTCTGCTCCTTTATCCCATTCTCTCTGCACTTGCCGTGTTGGGTGCTCATGCCAACAAACATGGTTTTGAACTTGCCCAGACAATCACTTTGTTTCTGGGGTCTTAAGGAATGACAGGTCTAATTATTTGACCCGTGGGAATAAACGCATCCTTTAAAGGTCTTCTAAAGTCTTGCTTTCAGCTGCCCCACCTATTTTGGCCAAGCATGGGTCTTGCCTTTCATTAATGTTTCTGTGTCCTGAGAGGCAGAATTGCCTTGATGCTGACAGATTGGCCCCATTCCAGAGGTTAGTTTATCTTTGGCAGCTCATCATCAATATGGGGGAGGGTGCCAGGGGTGAAGCTGGCCAAGAATTTCAAACAGGCCTGTGTCCAGGCTTTTAGAAAGTCCTATTAGCTTTCTGTTTGGGGACCGTGGAGTTAGATGTCGTGTTGGCATCGCATGCTAGTGTTCTTGATTTGTCTGTTTTTGCTTTGTTTTTTGGTCGTGTGCAGATTTAGCAGAGCAGGATCGATGGGTGTTTGTGGTTCTGTGTTCATCATCCTCAAGAGCCTCCTGGCTCCTCATTGCCCAGGTGATGGATGCCACAGGTTCCCAGGCCTGCTGCCAGAGTCACTGTGGTCTAGGGCCTCCTTTGGCCCCGTCTGCTCCTCTGAGAGGGGCTTCTTTGTAGTCAGTGCCTAGGAATTCCTAGACATCCTTCCAAAATACCGCTGTCAGAGCCTGCTTCTTCCACCGAGCCCTCTCTGATCTCTTTCCCATAACCTCAGCCAGCCTGAGATATTTAC